>NC_037539.1:14058848-14070008 GCF_001531365.2 Cynara cardunculus var. scolymus
TCTCTCAATTAAATCAATCTTTGATGATATTCTCTCTACTATTCTATTCATCTTGATTCTTGAAGATCTTATCATGTTTGTATGAATCTTGGACTTCACAATAATCAACAACAGTTTAAAAAAACTCACCTTAACAACACAGATTCTGCAAGTTTATCACGCATCAAATCACAGAATCTTCAAGCACTTCTTAAAACAACAATCTTCTTCAAGAATACTTTCCACCTCCTCAAAACACTATTTTCCCACAACACAGGTTTTCTTTTCTAAAAGTGATAAGATAACCTCTTATCTCTTCTCTTTTCTTTATATATTTAACAAGGGCGGTGGAGTCTTTTATTAATATAAAACTTTACAGGCAGTGGGGTTTTATTATTTTAAAACCAACTTCCTTCATCATGAAGATATCACCTATTTTAATATTATATTTCTCATAGGCTTGTTACCGCACATGTATCCTTTCATTATTCATGTATGCATATTATCCTATACACATGCATATCATCTTTTCATATGCATGCATAGTATCATATCACCTTATCACATATATGGTTCATGCATTTCTAAATTAGACATGCATATTTCACGTAATTCACATAATAACCACGTATAAATTACCTCAATCCAGGTTGTCTGAAACCCAGTTATAACAAAGGGCTTTAGTTGTTAAATATTATTTGTAATGGACTTTAGTTGTTTAATATTATTGTTGAACCAGTTCTTACAGTTCAAATGTTTAGTATAATTTTAGACTATTGCAAATCTTGTTTTTCTAGATGAATAAGAAGTTGATTTTCTTGTAATGAACCCAGATGCAGTTCAAGTTTCTGAACCAGTTCTTCCAGTCCAAGAAGCAGATGTCTCAACACATTTCAATGGTTAGTAAAGTTGAACCTGTAGTCTTACCATAATGTTGAACTCATTTGTAATGATTTTAGACTGCTACAAATCCTATTCTTCTATACATTTTTTTTTTCATATATGCATTTTATGAATCTCTGCTAATTATGACTCTTGATACACTTCTGATAGAATTTATACATATTACTAGTTACAATGAACAAGCTAAGATGTTTGGTGTATGCTTATATGAACAACAAAACATTCTTATGCTTTACTTTCCTACATATAACGAAAAGGAATTACTTAGCAAATCCTTACAAAGGTCTAGTGGTAATCAGATTCATATACATGTAAATAGCAGCAATTTCAGAATTATCGTAATGTAAGCAGCCATATATATATATATATATATACACACAAACTTGTCAAAGTGAGGATGCATCATGCATGAATCTGCCAGACAGCAGTTTCGACTATGTGTGTTTTACATTAAGAACACAATCCGAAACTTGAACTTGCGATTCTATGCATCTTGGTTACGAATCTGGTTCAATGCAGTTTTTGAAAAGATGAAGTATCAAATACAGAGAAGGTTGTTAATTAAGCTAAATGGATTTTTATATTATAATGTAAAGGTTAATTTAATAAAAAGCGAAATATGTTTGCAGTATTTGTTCGTGTTTTTCTGTAAATTTGAATTTCACTACCTGGTTTCATCTTTTTCTCCATTGAATATGAATTATATTACATACAAATGTATGATGCTCCTCCAATGAAAAATTATTACTAAAATTCAATTTGATTAACCAACCACAATGTTGTGTCTATCAGATGATGGTCGTGAAGTTGTAACTGACGATAATCAAAAGTTCAACGACGACAATGCTCTGTCAATTAGATCAAGACGGAAGAGAGCAAAAACAAATATAGATACAGTTAGTGGTGTAGTCACGAAAGATGTCATATCTGAAAATGTATTTGGGATTGGTAAGTTCCAGCTAAATCTGATTGAGATAACAATTAATCTTTATGAATAGATTGATATGAGTAGACTTAAACCGATCTGATACAAAGCATACGAAGAGACAGAGAACGAGACAAGGTTCAAGAAACAATCAGGAAGATAAATTCGTTGTATAAAATAACATAATTGTGTACGTGTGTAATTATATGAGTTTTAATAATTTAATTTCAGGTACCTTTTCGATATGGATTTTATATTGAACTAACTTATTGACCCTACAATGCAGTGGCAATGGAACATGACAAAAGTCCTTCGATGTGTACCAGAAGCAAACAACGTCAAAATGAGACAGGAGATCAAGTTTGCCATATGGGTAAAGAAACTAAAAATATAGGTGAAAATTCATTATATAAATGAGGTGATATTTGTTTCATTATTAGAATAAATAACTACACTTAACATATGCATTGCGACACTAACATTTGTATTGTCTGGTTGATAACATTTGCATTAGGCCAAATCTAGCGAAAGAGTAAAGCATCAGATGAAACAAAGGCTGGGGGGAAAGATGAGATGAATGAAAATAAGGAAAGACTACACAAATCTGATTCAAGTGAAGGAAATAAATGCGGATTGGAGAATTTGAGTTCAAGAATGTCACCACGAACCTTATATCAAACAATCGTTGGTTTAAACGACGAGCAAAAGAATGTGGTGAAACAAATGGGGCTAGGCTCTTTATTAGGAATGACCATTAATGGAGTGCCATCGAAGCTTGGTTTCTATGTTGTCGACAACCTTGATGTGAAGAAGATGGAGCTGAAGGTTGTAAAAAGGTGGAATACCAATCACAATTGAATCAATCCATAAATTGTTGGGTTTGCGAATGGGATAATTTGATATACTAGAGATGGATGAAGTGGATGATTCAAAGAATATAACAGCTACCTGGAGGAAACACTTTGAGAAGAAAAAGATGCGACCGAAAGACATTATGAAGCTAATACAAAGTTCTGGAGATGCACGGTTCAATTTTGAACTCAATTTTCTGGTACTATTCGTGAATCTGATGGTTGAATGCAATAGGATGGGGTGCTGCAATTTTGGGTTCCTCTCGAGAATAGAAAGTGTTGACGTAATTCTAGAAATAGATTGGTGTAAGTACATCTATGGGAAGAAAAAAAAAGCAAGTCAAGATGGAGAAGGGATAGTACAATGTGCTTCTATGCTGGACCGCTGACATACCTCACTGTAAGTTTCCTTTATATATAAAACTATAAAAACTTTTTACATAACAAACCAATATTTCATTTATAGTTGTTATATGTTGAATCGACGATAAGTCCAAAAGTTGTGGTGGATCACAAGGGCCTTGCACTTTCAGCATGGAACCTTGATTTGTTAAAGAAAAGACAATCAACAGAAATCAAAGACGGAGGGTTCGGGCTATTACCTCTACGATCTACATATGAATCAATTGAAGACATACATCCCCGTTACGCTTCAAACCAAGAGAATATCGGTGAAACATCAACACCGACACATCTGAACAAAGAGGTTCAATTTATGTTTTGTATTCCATGAAACTGCTTATTACACATATATGATAAACAAATACTTTAAGATTATTACACATGTATGAAGAAAAATTATGGAGAGATGTAAATTGATGAACACAAGTTTAGAAAGTTAATCTATCTCTGACTAAACTTTTGAATCTTTAAATTAAATGGTATGGAGATATTGATTGATATATGTGTTGGGTTTCTGGAGCTGCTAGCAGTTGTAGAACCTTATGCTTCTCTGTTTTCTTTTTATATGCAAAATCTCTTTTCTATTTACTGCTATTTTCCTATTTAACTTTATGCAAAATTATGTCACATCCCATATAAATTTGTTGAAAGGTGAATCACACACCACATTAATGCAAAACATCCCAGATAAAAGATGAAAATGCATACCATAGAAATGACATATCTCTTAGATCAACTGATTGCATCCTGCTACTTCATATCTCTTAATGCTACTGTTGTAACCCACATCTCAAACATATCACTTGTGACAGTATTAATTTTGAAGTGGTAAATGAACAACTGATTGCATCCTGCTACTGCATATCTGTTAATGCTACTGCTGTATCCTGCATCTCAAACATATCACTTGTGACAATATTAATTTGAAGTGGTAAATAATCAGGCCTGCTATTGCATATCTGTTAATGCTACTGTTGTATACTGCATCTCAAACATATCCTTAATGCTACTGTTGTATCCTGCATCTCAAACAAATAAGAGTTAGAGCAGACCCTTATGAAAATTCAATAATGTGGCTGACTCACATATAAAAATACTAGCAGTCCGTACAATGGTTAAACAACTTATATAATGCTCTAGACAAATGAATTCAATTTCATTAAGGGATACAGAGCCAGTAGACAGCTACTGCTTCATTTGTTTTCTAATGCATTCTAGTGGTGAATCGTGTTTCATTGGATTGCTTTAAATTATACAATTTCTAATCCATTTAAATGTCAACAAATCAGGATCATATTCAGCGGATACTTATTAAGATGGTAGTTGTTTTAAGTTCAAGAGTAGAGGCTGAGATGGAAATTAAAGATGTTATGTCCAAGTTTCTAGATGATGATGAATTCAAACAATATAAGAAACAGCTGGATGACATGTTCAATGAAGGAGCATGTAACACCACACATGACACTCATTTCAGTGGATTAAAGGATCATTCGTCTTCAAAAAATGATGGACAACCTTCATTGGATATTGTTGTAAGTCAGCCAAGGGGAGTTGATGACTGTAATAACAGTGGGTTCAATGAAAAACCACTGCCCAGGATTTGGTTAAGCCCTAGATTCATTGAAGCAGTTGATAAAGTAGTGGAAAATACTATATCAAATTCAAAGATCATATGCAGGCATTACTCCTCTGAAGTTTGATTTGGGTATGAAATGCCCAAAATCATACAAGATTAGAAAATAATCTTCAAGATGAAGATCAAGAATATGAGTAGAGAGAATTTTCACCAATCTTCAATGTATTTCTTGAGAGAAAAGATTACAGTACTAAATCAGATTAATTGCAGAACTAATTACAATTACAAAGCTAATTACTATTTATACTAAGGAAAGCATTAAAGCCTAACTATTACAAAGTATAATAAAAGGAGAACTTGAATACAACATTAACGCACGTACTTGAACCCAACATTCTCCCCCTTTGGATTCAAGTTCGAACTCTTGTAAACTTGTCTTTCTGAGTCCGAGCAGTTTCTCCAGCCTCCTCAGTGCATTCCGATATTGCAATTTTTCTTCATGCAAATTCAAGGCATTTATCAGCAAGTACCTTTCCTTCGGACTTATCCTCTCCGACTCCACAACTTTATCATTATTAACTCTCCTAGTATCTAGCGCCCGTCTCACTATTTGAATAGTCCCATCAAAGAATTTGTTCAGCTATCTGAACCTCATGAACTTCTTTATCCGACCCTCAGCATCATATATCACCCCAAACTCCGGTTGTTCAAGAATCATGTAGTGCAGATAAGCTTCAATGTCTTCCAGCTCTTGATCAGATCTCTTCAAATTAATAATTCTCTGATTATCTTCAAGTCCCATTTGGACATCAATAACCATAGAAACTTTGACGTGACTGCACATAAACCTTTTGATCGCACTAAGAGCCACAAAAGCCTGTTTGTCATATTCCGGAATTCATGGTATATATACTCCAGGTATTCTAAATACAAGTTTGAGAAGTCAGCTTCACTAAATCTCCAGACCTTACCATCTTGTCGTGTCACTGTGAATACCGAATACCAGACTATGAGAAGTCTTTGAGCATCAATTTGTTTAATTGACACAAGTCGATGTTTGGTCCTTACTTGACTGATCGGGAGACGCTTGGCTTTGAGGAAGTGCTTATATTCCAAATGGTAGTCTTTGGGTTCCTTGTGGATACCAAGAATCTTATCAGCACTTAGAGCTTTGCGGTGCCGGAGGAAGATGCCAAAATAGATGTCTTCAAGATAAGGCTCTCTGATTCTAGCCCTGTCATAGCCCGGAAAGTTAGCTCGAATTGAAAATGGCACATAATTCTTTGTAAAAATCTCGGTCGGATCAAATGGCTCTCTGGGAGTATCGGATGCACCAGCTTCAACTGTAGTGGAGGGTTCCGACAATGTCTGACGATCACCCTGAAATGGGAATACTGGTCTTCATCATTGATGTTTGCTTCAAAGTCAAAGTATAACCCAGATGATTTGTCAATATTATCTATATCTTCTCCGAAATCCTGTTCTCCACCCAGTTCCGTAGCAAAAACATCATTAAATCCGACATTGGTAGACAAATCCAATAACAAACTTGTTCCTACCATGGAGTCCGCCGGCTTTTCAACCATTGGCTCGATCGATGGATTTGTCTCCAACACTTCATCATCTTCCACAATGCTCAGCTCGGTAGTTGTTTCCCTTGTAGACTCAGGAACATAACCTTCAACATTAACGTCTTGAGTAGATGGCTCTCTTTCAACACTTAGAGCACGAGCAGACGACTCATCCACCCTTTGTATTTTTCTCTCCCCCTCATGATGATCAGGATCATCCAGATCATCATGCCTTCTTTTGAGTGAGGTGGCCTGAGCTCGGCAAGTCTCTTCAGGATAGATACCCATTCGAAAAGGGCATCAATTGAGCTTTTAAGAACTTGGGTGTTTGATGTGATTAACTTACTAACTTTGGTGAAGCTAGAAGCAACCACATCCTGAAAGGCCAAAAACTCTGAGGCTCGAACAGTGGGGTTTTAATCAATTTGTTGTCTAAGGAGCCCAACCAAATCTGCATCTTCTGCATCAGGATTTTGGGATGACATAAGTGTAGCGTATAACAAAGATTTGAGTTCATCCACTGATTGCTCTTGTACCATCGAAGGCTCAGGTACAGGCGGTGGTGATGGCGCAGATGGTTGTTCTTCTTCTACTTGCTTCTTCCCCTTCAACAATCTTTTGATACTAGCAATTTGAGCATCCATATTGTCTTGAACAACCTTTAGGGCGTCGTCCAAATATTCCATTGACACAAAGTCTGGTAAAATAACTTTTGGATCACTTAGATTACCAGTTGAGACAACAGTTGAGTAAACTGCTATGCCTACGTTCAGTGTTGGCAAAGTTGTAGCACTGGTAGGACTTCCAACCGGTCCTTGTAGGAGGTCAATTGACACCACTCTGGTCGTTTCGACGAGTTCACTAAGAATCACAATTGGAGCAACAGATGCTCGAGACTCTTGTGTACTTAAGTGTATCAACTCTAGACTCGAGGTGCACATAATCGAAGTTGTAGGCTGGGGTAGTAGCCTACTTGTTTCAATATCTACATTCTCCAAGTGAGAATTAGATAGCATATGTGCTAAGTCCCCGTGTTGAAATGAAATAGCTGGTTGTTGAGAACCAGTTGAGTAGTCAGGTTGGGTGTGCAAGTGCATAGCTGGGCTAGCTATGTCTTCTTCAATATCAACATTCTACGAATGAATGTCAATAGCAGATGTGGGTGCCTAGCTATGTGTTTTAGCTAGGAAAGGAGCTTGATCTTGATTTTGTGCTCCGCTCTCACACTCACCATATTTTTCTGCTTCCCTTCCACTCAATCTCTCAGCATTTTCAACTTCAGCTCCCTCATCTCCTCCTTCTACTAGAATATCTGATAAGTCTTCCAGCATACGATCATAATCATCAGGTCTGGCTCCAAAATCATCAACATTAAACGATAGAGAATACAGACTTGGACAAGTTTGTGGATCTTCACACTCTGGAAAGATCTCATCAATATTATCAACCACTGCTCCTATTTGTGAAAGAATCGGTTGAGCATGGTTGTCAGCATCATCATCATCATTGTCATTGTCATCACCCAGAGCTGCCTGATTGTCGGATATTGTATATTTTGAACTTGAGAAGTCAAGGAAGTACTATCGAATGAAGTACTATGCTGATCAGAGGCTCCCCACTCCTCTTCACCCCTCTCAATTACATTTTCCCTCAACTCACAGCCCTGTTCAGGTAACCTGTGTTCCTGAACGCTCTCACCTACAGCTAAACCCTCTATCTCAGCTGAGGCATGGGGTGATCCCGGGGTAAGTTCATCCGGTTTTGGCTGAACTGTAGGATCTATCACTCGTCTATAGTCTATAACACACTAAGCCCTCTGATCAGCGAAGGCAAATAGCTCGGGTGGAATCTCCATGATTGAGTCCAGATCTTCAACTTCGGTATGTTGTTGAATTCTAGTCATGACAAACGTTGGCCCCATTTCACTGTTAGCTCTGGCCGGGATGTCTTCGTTTGAGTTCATCATGGCTTTTATGAAAAGTTGCAGAACCGTTGAAAATGCACGAACTTTCTGGCTTTTGACGGAAATCTCTTAGCATTAACGAACTCAACCAGTTCATTCCATATGATGAGGGCATAATCGTATTTGCGCGTAAAGACGACCCCATGGAAGAACTTTAGAAATGAACTACTGTACATGTCGATTCTCGCAGTTTTTGACGTCAGGCATCTGTTGAGGATTGAGAATAGTAGATGCCAGATCGACGGTAGGAAACACCGTTTGAATTGAGACGAGTTAGTCAACTCTTGCGAGTATCCTAACCGTTTGATGTCATGACATAGTTCGTCATCTGTTACAAGCGTCTCAAAGCCTGTGGAGCCCGATCCAGGAAGACGTAGTATTCTTCGAAGTCTTTTTAATGGCAATCGGCTGACATACTCGTCTACGCTTCCTTCGAAAAAATAAGTTTCTCCGTCTTTGGCCAATGTGAGTGTATTCCAGAACTGTTGTAGATATATCATGGGAACTGGTGTGTGGGCAGAAAGGGAATAGGAAATTGGGTGTCCGCGCAGGATTTCTGGGATTATCTGATATTCGGCAGGCATATCGAAGCTAAAGGAATGATTGTTCGGTTTAATTTCGAGATATTGGCATTGAGGGAATAAGGTTTCTGCGGATATAGGTTGGTTTAATGGCTGGGGAGGGTTATTTAGATTGTCAGACTTGACAGAAGGAATGTGAGATTTCTCGTCAGACTGATGTTGAATATCCGCCATTTACTTGTAAAATATCTAAAATATTAGATCTCGAATTAATAATACAATGCAAATTTCTCTAAATCAAAGTAAAATAAAAAAAATTTAAAGAAAAATGAAAAACTAAAAAAACTAACGCAAAACACAAAAAAGAGAAATTTTTTTTTATCTAAAAAAACTTATTAAAACTAAAAAAAAAAAAGAAACACTTAAAAAAATTAAAAAATATAATCAACCGGATTACTAATCCGGTCAATCAAGAAAAACCAAAAAATAAACCAAGTCAAAAAACTAAACTGGACAACATTATCAACCGGATTAAGGTTGATCGGAGTAAACTCCGGTCACCTTCTCCGATGAAGAATCCGGCTAAGACACAAAGTCAATAAATCGATCAAAATAACAAAAAAATAAACCTAAGCTAATCCTAAAACTAAATTGGTCAAAACAAAAACAACACATTAACACTAAAGCATTTTTATTAGAATCGATTATTATAGGTTTTAACACATTTTAAGGTTCAATCGATTTACAGTCCAAAAATATTTGATTCAGATTCAAAGTTTATTAGATTCAATAGGTAACAGATTATAACAGTCCAATAAGTCCAAGATTATTCATCAAGTTCCAAATCAAATGTAACCTTGAATGAAGAATAGGGAAGAAACAGATCTATCGAATAAAGTGAGAGAATCTTGAGCGATTTAGCAGCAAAACACCCGGAGACGATGATGAACAGTGACATACAATTTATGGTAAATGTAAAAAATGAGAAGTAAAATTGACTCAAGTACTTATAGTCAAAGTAAAAAACCATTCAGATTCTAAACCGCCCAAAGCTCTTTCGGATTAGGATAAATTGGACAAGAGGTGTCCGATTTAGAGAATGGAAAACAACTAAGTGATAATCCGAACAATAAATCGCTCAAGGCATAGACGATTTAGAAGAACATCGGTCAAGGGTTGTCCGATTTAAAAATAAATCGCTCAAGAGTCCATGGATTTAGGAATAAATCGCTCAAAGAAGGAACTAAATCGCTCAATGAAAGAGTTAAATCGCTCAACAAATAAGTGATTTAAAGACTTGAAATGCACAAATGAGATAAACGATTTAGAAATCCGCTCAAAGTAACCAAGAGATTTAAAAATCCGCTCAACTCCTTGTAAAACATATCTTACCTTATCCGGATAAGAGTTTATCATATAGCCTTTTGTCCAGATTAGTCTAAATAGGACACTACGTTGTCCGGATTTGCAATAAATCGGACAAGTGTTGTCCGGATTAGTCTAAATTGGACAAACACTTATATTTTTAAATTACATCTTTCAAAAATTAGATAATGTTTAAATACATGTAAGAAAAATTTAAACTGTTAGTCCAAAACAGATAAAATCACTCCCCCTCAAAATATGATCAGATAAAAAAAATACAGATAAAGATCCACACTCCCCCTCAAAATAGATTCCCACGATCAAGAAATTTAAAATCAGATAGAAAAATTGAAACACTGACTTGTATTTAAAAAATACAGATATTTGACCAAATGAATTTGAATTAAATACAATTCAATAAATTGAATTGTTTTTAATAAAAATTCAAAATTTCAAATTTAGCATACCTAACTTAGATACAAGAAAGCTAAAGTGTTTTTCATCTAAAACTTTCGTAAATAAGTCAGCTAATTGAAATTATGTATTTACAAAATACAGTTCAATAGTTCCTTTTTCTACATGATCTTTAATGAAATGATACCAGATATCTATATGTTTGGTCTTTGTGTGTTGAACAGGATTACAGGAAATAGCAATTGCACTTTTAGAATCACAATAAATAGGAATTTTGTCAAAATAAAACCCGTAGTCTCTGAGTTTTGTCTGCATCCATAAAACTTGAGAACAACAGCTTGCAGCAGCTACATATTCTGCTTCAGCAGTAGATAAGGACACGCAGTTCTGTTTCTTTGATGCCCAGCTGACTAATTTGTCTCCCAAAAATTGTAAATGTCCTGAAGTGCTTTTTCTGTCCAACATACAACCTGCATAGTCTGCATCTGAATAAGCTGTCAGTTCAAAACTAGTACCATTGGGATACCAAAGTCCAAGATTAGCAGTTCCTTTGAGATAACGGAAAATGTGCTTAACGACACTTAAATGAGACTCTTTTGGATTAGCTTGATATCTGGTACAAAGATGTGTTGAAAACATAATATCAGTTCTACAAGACGTCAAATACATTAAAGAACCTATCATGCCTCG
>NC_037539.1:14070233-14073077 GCF_001531365.2 Cynara cardunculus var. scolymus
CTCATTTTAAAACGCGAAACCATTAAGGCAGAAAAGTTTTTGCAGTATTTTGGGTTCGTAGATCCAAATATTATGTCGTCTACATAAATTTGTATCAAAATTATATCCGATTTTTCCTTTTTAATGAACAGGGTTGTGTCAATATTACCTTTCGAGAAGCCTGACTTTAGCAGAAAATCTGATAAGATGTCATACCAGGCTCTCGGAGCTTGTTTAAAACCATAAAGAGCTCGGTCGAGAATGTAAACATGATCCGACTTTGACTAATCCACAAAACCCTCCGGTTGAGCAACATAGACTTCTTTCTTGAGAAGACCATACCAGGAATGATGTATTGACGTCCATCTGGTACATTATGAAGTTCTTGTGTGCCGTATATGCCAGAAACATCCGTATTGCTTCAATCCTTGCAACCGGGGCAAAAGTTTTGTCGTAGTCAACGCCTTCTTGTTGATTGTATCCTTTAGCGACGAGCCGAGCCTTATTTCTGAAAACAACACCGTTTTCATCCTTTTTGTTCTTGAATACCCATTTTGTACCGATAATCGTCTTATTGTTGGGACGAGGTACCAATCTCCAGACTTTGAGTGCTTCAAACTGGTTCAGCTTCTCTTGCATCGCGAGTATCCAATCCGGATCAGCTAAGGCTTCAGATACCTTAGTTGGTTCAATATTACTTATGAGTATAGACACTCATTAGCTGTCGCAGACCGTGTACGAATAGGTGCTGATGGATCACCAATATCTTGATGTATTGGGTGATTTCTGGTCCACTTCTTGCTATGAGGTAGGGGAACATAGGAGCTTTGATCTGAATTTTGATCAGTGTAAGTATTTGGGGAGTTTATCGGAACAAGTTCAGGTGAAGTTTCAATATTTGGAACTGGAATAGGCTGAATATCTGGCTGAGGTAGCGTATTTTCATCTTGTATGATCGAAACCTTTTGCACTTCAGAATTTTCACCCTCTTCACGCTGAACTGGACCGTCAGGAGTTTCCATCTCTATTTCTTCATCAACGACTTTTGTTTCTTCTTCAGTTTCAGTTACTGGAACATCAGGAAATGGACCAGATAACTGTTGTTCAGTCTGAATATTCCTGGACAAATCATTAGACTGATTAGATTTATTTTCAAAATATTCTTCATAAAAGTTCTCAAACAATGAATCTAAATCAGCTTTATCAGAATTTGAAGTTTCAGGTTGATCAGATTTTCGCGTAGTATTAATTATCAGTATGGATCCTGAACTAAATTGTTCAGAAGCCATATCAATGACTTCATCAAAAGAGACGTTCATGCTCTCATTGATGATTTTGGTTCTCTTGTTGTAGACCCTATATGCAACAGATGTCTTGGAATAACCAACAAAGACCGCTTCATCAGCTTTAGCATCGAACTTCCCTCTGTCCTCTTTGTCATTTAAAATAAGACACATGCAACCAAAAAATCGAAAGAATTTGATATTAGGTATTCTTTTGTTTATTATCTCATACGGAGTTTTACCAAACCTTTTGTGAACGAGGGATCGGTTCTGGGTAAAACAAGCAGTCGCCACTCTTCAGCCCATAAGAATAATGGAAGCTTTGAGCAGGTAAGTAATGTACGCACCGCTTCCACCAATCTTCTGTTTTTTCGCTCAACGACACCATTATGTTGTGGTGTCCGGGCTGCCGAGAACGTATGTGTAATACCGATGGATTCGAGGAATGAGCCGAGTGTATTGTTCTTGAATTCAGTTCTGTTGTCAGTTCTGATTTTCTGAACTGGCAGTTGTAGATTATTTTGGATTGTCTTCAAGAATGAGATTATTGTCTCGGTCGCTTCATCCTTTGACCGCAGGAAAATGAACCCAGGTATATCTCGAATAGTCATCGACAATGACCAACACATATTTGTTCCCGTTAATGCTTTGAAATCGCATAGGACCACAAAGATCCATATGGAGTAAATGTAGAGGGCGTTCGGTGTTGAACTCTGTCTTCAGCTTATGTGAAGCTTTCTTCAGTTTGCTAATCTCACATGCACCACATACATGGTCTTTATGAAACTTTAGGTCTGGGATGCCTTTTACCAAGTTGTCGCAAACCAACTTGTTCAGATATATGAACTTTAAATGTGAAAGACGCCGATGCCATAGTAGATTCTGCTTCAAGGATGCCTTGGATATCAAGCAGACGTCAGTATCTACTTGTGTGCTGGATAGGTCAATTATGTAGAGATTTGATCTTCTGATTCCGTATAGAAGCTTTTTACCATCAGTAGTTCGGATGCTGTGTTAAACCCCATAATTCATAAAGTGAAAAAGTAATGAAAAACAATAAGTGATGAAGAACCAGAAGACCGATGGAGACATCAAGGCAGAATTGACTAAGTCTGGAGCTCAACCAGAGGACCGATGGACGACCAAGGATGCGATGGAAAGAGCATCTTCATCGAACCTCTGGTCAACTACACTTAGAGTATTTTCCAGCAATTCATCCAGAAGCATGCGATGAAGACTTACAGATAAGGATGATCCATCATACCATGAATGACAGCTGGAGATGACAAGTCAACAGCTAGATTTCGAGTTTATCTTAATTACTRAAGTTTATCTATAGTTTAGATAATCGTTATCTATTATTAGAAGATTAGCTAAAAAGTCTCATTAGACAGTTATCTTCTTATTAGTATAAATAGGTGATTAGGCCTATTGTAATCTAAGTCGCTTTTACATTTTTATTATTAATAAAGTGAAATCTTTGACGCACAAGATTGTTCATAATTTCTTCTTGAGTGTTCATCACTTTGTTCATCAAATCACTATAATTTGGTTATTATTAACTAGATTATTAGTGTTATTG
>NC_037539.1:14073177-14074832 GCF_001531365.2 Cynara cardunculus var. scolymus
AAAAACCTGCAAAATGTCTTCCTCCTCCGCATCTGCACAATCCGTCAATGTTTCAAGCGACAATGAAGTGACCCAAGCTTAAGCACTGACTTCCCACGCACTGTCATTCGTCCAAAACAGATACGAGAAGRTCRTGCTCGTCAAAAAGCCAAACAACTACTTCTTCGTCCCATCTGAAACAGGTTTTCCTGAATTTACCTATCCTTTACTTGAAATACTTCGAAATCATTCTCTTTTCTTTGCCCTATCTGCTACTAAACCTACTCCTGAATCCTACATAACCCAATTCCTCTTGAGCTCTTACATAACAACTATGGACAATTCTGGACTGACCATCATTGGATACGCCTCACACCCCATTAATAAATCCTTGGTTCTTTTGGAACTTAATGTGAACATTTTGAGAACTGCCCTGCGTTTACCCACACTGGAGGATCTTAATCTGAATGAATTTGCTGCGACCCCGACTGACGAGGAATTGATTCAATTCCTAGAATTCCACTCCTATGTGACCCCAATCGTCAAGCGGACTCAATTTAAGCGCAAAGGACTGCCCCCTGTCTGGAACACCTGTTCTCTATCGTCAACTGCTGCTTGACAGGGAAAGTGGGAAGTCAGGACCAAACCTCGCACGCGATGATGTCCATTGTCTACGGGATCTACTTCAACTTGCCACTCGATTATGCCCAACTAATTTTCGAGGACATGGTTGGACTCATCAAGAAGAAATGCGCGAGTCAAAGGGGCGAAAAATCCAAGGTCAAAGTACAGAAGAAGGCCAAGGAAGACATGAACCAACCCAACCTCATTCTACAACGGTTCCTTGGTCTTGTCTTTGGCGATCTGTTAGCAGCAAAGTTTCCCTCTGTGGAGCCGAACGCAAGGCTGTACCCGTTCAAGGAATTTCACCCAACCGAGCATGAGCAAGGGTACAGAAGCCCTAGACCTTTATCAAGAGCCATGCTCATGTCTCTTAGCCACAGAGATAGGAAGGCCTATAGACGTGGATTCAGGCGACCAGAACTGGTCCCTGAGACCCCACCACGAATAGGAATCCCCCTAGGAGAGTGAATCGAAAAAATGAGGGTTGAGGGACATACGGAGGAGCCTGCAGAGGCTGGTAAGACGAGTGAGGCAGTCCCTAGAATCCCAAGTCCCCCACCCAAGAAGCATAAGAAGACACAGAAGGGTGCCAACTCTTCTGTGAAAAAGAAGGGGAAGAAGAAGGCCCAAGTGGTGCTCTGCCAAAGTCTAAGAAGAAGAAAACCAAGAAGGCTCAACCAACAGAGCCTGTGGTCACAGAGGCTGTGGCACAAAAGAGCCCGGCAGAGGCTACCACTCCTAAGCGCAGAAGATTGCACAAAGTCGTTCTAGATGTTTCCACAACAGATAAAATCCAAGACGTTCTCTTACATATCCAAAAGGAGTTCATAGCGCCAATCGACATATCCAAGTTGGGGACAGAGGTCGTCTTAGACGACGAAGAAGAAGAGGAAGAGGAGCTAAGTGAGGGAGAACAAGATGCCAAAGGCACACAACCCAGCCCACCTCCTAGTGCATCCCACGCTTCTAGGGGCCCTGTTCTAGAGGGATCCCCTATTGAACAAGGCACGCACATGCCGAGCCCAACCCAGCCTACCCACGCAGAGGACATT
>NC_037539.1:14077312-14087293 GCF_001531365.2 Cynara cardunculus var. scolymus
AGTGTTGACAGAAGAGGTTCCACCACAGAAGACCACAGAGGACCAACAACAGAAGATGTTCAATCGTACAAGTCTAAAGTGACAGAACCTCTGTTGTCTATCATAGAGGTTCTGAAAATTGGTCCTCTGTAATCAAAGCGTACAAGTCAAAGATGACAGAACCTCTGTTGTCTATCACAGAGGTTCTGGAAGATRWTCMTCTGRAATMAAGTGCYCTSAWGTCACATCCAGCAGAGCCTCTGGGATGGCTCATAGAGGGTCGCAGTTTTATCTTCTGTGAAGAACTTCTTTACTGTTTTACTTAGGATAGTTAGCTGCTTGTGCTTATCACGTGACTATGTTTGTAATTTGCTTTATTTGAACGGCTTAGATGAATTTATACGTCTAGGTCATGTCAGAAAAGCCGTTAGGAACGAGTATAAATAGCAGCGTAGGCCTTTGTAATTTAGTGTGCTTCCATATTGTATTGTTAACATTTTCAATCAATTGAAAATCAATTGAAGCTACTCTCTCTTTGTTCATCATTCTTCAACTGTGTTCTTCATTGATTGTTTACTCTGTTTGTTTTTATTGTTTCCGCTGCACTGTTAATGTTTAAAGATCATCCAGAGTATTTGATTAATATCCAAAACTGAGTCAATCGATCCTAACAATACACAAACCAGAATTTATAAACCAATTCAATGGTTGTTTATAGCAAAACTCACTTTTAAGCGAACAATGAGTTTGAAAATGAGAATAAAAACAGAATTATTTCCACTTATTTCCACAATCCCAACTTCGATCTTTGAATCACACAAAATTTTGCTTTCCCTCAACCTTTCCAAAACTGGCAGAAAATTTATCTTTCCAAACTTCACCCTTTTTATCACTTGCCTTAAGAAGCAGTTTTTAAGAAATTATTATAATATTTCTTCTCCCCTTCACCATCCCATGCATAAACACATGCATAACTATACATACCCCATGCATGCTTATAAAATATGCACACACATGCACATATATATAATCACTCCAAATTTCATGCATGCTTACATATGTACCAACCCATGCATGAATATAATTGCATGAAATTATAACAATTACTCATATAACCACATAATCACACATAATAATTACCTTAGGTGTGTAACCAAAACCCAGTTATCACGTTATCCACCCTTCAAAAAAATTTGGTCATGGAATTCATTCAATCAAACAACCACGGATATTCGGTTCTCATTTCTGATTCTAACTTCCAAGTTGCCTTCGAACCTTTGTGGAAATGCCACTGAACTTTTACCAAAATAAATCTCCTTATTCCATAGCACTTTGGTTTTTCGATCAATGACAGCTTCTGGTGTTTCCACGAAGTTCAGCTAGTTATCCAATTTCATTTCTGGTAACAGTATTGCCAAATTTGGATCAGCTAAACACTTTCGTAGATTAAACACATGAAAACTATTATGAATCAAACTAAGTTCCTCTAGTAGCACTAATTGATATGCAACTAATCCGATTCGTTTGTAGATTCTGAATGGTCCGATATACCTCAGACTGAGCTTGCCCTTCTTACCAAATCTGACAACACCTTTCCACATAGAGAATTTCAACATTACATAAACCCGCACTAGGAACTCAATTAGCTTATGGCGTCTGACGGCATAACTCTTCTGGAGGTCCTAAGTTATTTTAATATTTTCCCGAATTTGTTCAATCTTTTCTGAAGTTACTTGAACAATTTTTGGACTCGTTAATTGCCTCTGACCCACCTCATTCCAACATAACAACGTTTTTGCCCTTTTGACCATAAAAAACTTCATATGGTGCCGCTTGGATGTTGGAATGATAATTGTTGTTGTATGTAAATTCAATTAACGACAGATTATCTTCCCATGAGCCCCCGAATTCGATAACACAAACTCTAAACATGTCTTCGGAAGTCTATATTGTTCTTTCACTCTTCCCCATCAGTCTGTGGATGATACGCCATACTCAGCCAGATCTGAGATCCCAAAGCTTTCTGAAAACTCTCCCAGGATTTTGAAGTAAACCGACTATCCCGGTCTTAGATGATAAATAGGAGAACACCGTGTCTAGTTACAATTTTTTCGATGTAAATCTTCGCCAACCTTTTTAATGGCTAATTCTCCTTTATCGGTAGAAAGTGCACAGATTTTGATAAGTGGTCCACAATCACCCATATGGCATCATATCCCTTTGGAGTTCACAGTAGCTTCATGATAAAATCCATCGTGATATGATCCCATTTCCACACAGAAATCTTCAGAGACTGTAGATTTCCGTATGGTATTTGATGTTCAACTTTCACTTGTAGACACGTTAAACATCGTTCAACATACCTTGCTATGTCTTTCTTCAATCATGGCCACCAATAAAATGGTTTAGATCTTTATACATTTTATTGATACCTGGATGAATAAAATACAGGGATTTGTGAATTTTATCCAAACTAATTTCTCGGATATTCCCATAGCATGGTATCCAGATTCTTCCCTGAAGACAGAGAATCCCCTTATCATTATTTTCCAATGTGGAAATCATTTTACCCATCCGATCAGATTTGAAATTATTTTCTTTAACCGTTTCTTCTTGACACTTTAAAACATCACTGTGGAGATATGGTATTAGATTTGTTATCATTGCCACAACCATGATCGTACCACTTTTCTCTTTTCTACTCAAAACGTCCGCTACCACGTTTGCTTTTCCTGGATGGTAGAGAATCTCACAATCATAATCGTTTACTAGTTCAATCCATCGTCGTTGCCGCATATTTAACTATTTTTGGCTGAACAAATGTTGAAAGCTCTTGTGATCTATAAAGATCTGACATTTCTTTCCCAACAAGTAGTGCCTCCAAATCTTCAAAGCAAATACCACGACTGCAAGCTCCATGTCGTGTGTTGGATATTGTTTTTCATGATTCTTCAATTATCTAGATGCATAAGAAATAACCTTTCCTCTTTGCATCAGTATGCAACCCAAACCCAGCTTTGAAGCATCACTATAAACTACAAAATCTTCAGATCAAATATGTATAACATCACTGATTTATATAACTTCTAATGGGACAACCAACAAGAATATTTGACCAGATTAATAAACTGTTAAAATATAAATAGGAACAATGGGAAAATCTAATGAAATAAACACAACACATATATAAAATATGCAAGAACAAAATCAAATATGTATATGTATAGAGGGATTTCAGAGGAAAACCACCAAAAAAAAAAATTAAGGAACACCCTGGTGACCATTCATCTGGACAGTATGCACATGTGCACACAAGTAATTGACGATGTTTCTTTGGTTTGTGCATATCTGCATACTGTCCAAATGAACAGTTACCAGGATGTTCCTCAGTTTTTTTTTTTTTTTTGCAGTTTTTCCATGAACCTGAGCTTATATATATATAGGAGCTGGTTCATTTGTTAACCATATATTTTGTGTTAACTATGTGAATCAATCATGACCTTTAATTTATTCAATCTATGGACTAAAATATCAGGTCAGTTTTGTAATAATAGTAAAATGAATGTGTGCTATGTCGTAATGAACAATAGTGAACAGGGTAAAATTAAAAAAAATCAGCAGTTTTTCTTATGCACCAATTTCAGTTCCCAGGAAACTCTCCTTCATCGTTTTGAAACCGAAATTAAATCACATTTTACTTGTTCACTTTTGAATGTTTTATTAGTTCACCTATGAACATTTATATGATAAGTAAAAATAAGTCAATATTTATGAAAATTGTTCACTAATGAACCTTTGACCGATTATTTGTGTATTAATGTCTCTAATTCACGCATGAACATCATGGTGAACTAGATTCACTAATGAACATCATGTGAACTTGGTTCACTAATGAACATATCATTTAAAACACCATAAACAAAGAAATCATCTGAATCAATATGTTGAATGGTATTGTGTTTATTTTGATTATCCATCATTTAAATTAATTTGAACATAATCAATGAGAATCTTGAAAAGGATGATATGGTTGTTGTTTATGCCAAAAATTACTTTGTAAAAATAACTTAAGGTCATTGTGGAGCTTTAACAACTAAAAATAATATTCTTTGATAAACATACGTCAACTATGAGAAAGTAGGGAGGTCCAAGAGGGTTCATAGGATTGAAAGGAGGTCTTGTTGATCCATGATTCCTTAAATTAAAGATTTCCTACTGAACCTTACGATTTTCTTCGTCCATAGATCGATACGCCGACGAGCAGCTTCCAAATTTTCTTTCATTTGAGCTAGAACATCATGATTTTCTCTGTTACTGGCCATGTTCCTGAAAGTGACAAAACTTGATGATGATCATTAGAAAGACAGATGTTTTTTTGAAGAATGTTTTTAGTTGGAGAACCACGGTGGGCGCCAAACTGTATAGTCAAAAAATTATTAAGGTTGTTGTAGAGCTTTAACAACTAAAAACTGTAATTATCGATAAGCACACATCAATTATGAGAAAGTAAATGAAACACAAGAATTTGGTGATGCAGAAAACCCCTATCAAGGGTGAAAATCGCAGACGACAATGATGATCGTCGATACACTAGTGACGTCAAATAGGGACGTCGCTTTGTTATGACAACAGTCGTAAGTACAAATATTACAGTATGATCTTAAGTAAAGAAATCATGAGTATGCTTCGAATGAGTTCACTTGAATGATCTGTTACGTTGCTTGTCTTTTTCGTTGGTATGAGTTTTGTTTATATCGAAGTTTTCTTCATAAATATATCTTTATAAGCTTTGATGCCAGAAACGGTCTTTGTATTTATTATTCTTAAATGTTTGCCTCCAGTTATGTCCGTTATTTTTTAATACAAGAAGACCTGCATTAAACATTACAAAAAGTTGTTTGTTGAAAGTTAATAGCGATAAATGTGTTAGAAACATATGATCGTCATTGATTAGTGGTGACCAATGATATGAATATCTTTAGTTGTCAAGAATGTCGTATGATTGTCGTCAATAGTGACGATCATTAAATTCAAAGTCTTTAGTCGTTAGTTCTTATCTATAATATATGTATGGTCATAAGTTTCTTACTTCAGTCGTGACATTAGTATTTTTTTTGCCCAAACAGCTTGCCCACGAAATTTGAAATAAAAAGAGGCAATTTTGAATTTCCAATTTCGCATGCCACATGTCCAAGAAGAAACTAAATCGGTTTGTTTGTAGCAAAATCAATTATGTGGGAAACCATAAAGGCAATGACATCAGCAACCGGTAGGCGAATGGTTCAAGTTCTCAATGATAACTGTCGACCATCCGACGAAGGATACGAAAAGGCGATTGACAGGTTTCGATCATTGGAGAGGTGACTGGACATTTGGAAACCATATAAATGGCTATGATTTTCCAATCCTTTCCTTTTTCTTGCTTACAAGTTTTATAGAGAGGGAGTTATTTTGAAATCCTTTCCAAACCTGCAACAAATCCTTGCCAACTGAGTTCTGAGTTAGAAACCTATAAATAAGTTACGATCTATGTCCTTTCCATGCACAAGAAGTCCTTAGCGCATAAGCCTAGGAAGAATTGGGAGGCATAATCATCTTTTGGAGCGGAAGTTAGTGTATCAGTGGATAGAGAGATGTTAGACCCTCATAGTTCTATTTAGGATAGGGAGGACATTTAGGCCTTTAGGGTATTAGCAAAGATTCCGATGGATATTGATATTTGCTCTCTACGACTGCTTAGACCGGAAGAGTGTCCTCAAGGGTTTTTCATGCTATACGAATACCTTTCAAGATAGGATTTGAATGGACCTATTTTGTATTGCCTATGTTATTACTCACGAGGTTTGACCTTTCGCTAGAGCTAGTAATGCCCCAGTTTTGGAGCATCGTCAGCACTATCGACCGTTTGACGATCAATTGGGAGTCACCATTTTTAGTCCAGAAGTTGTTGACGATGTATTTCGTTAAGCCTAAGGTCAATAACTGGTACAACCTCTTTAGTCGTGCCAAGAGTACTCGAAACTTAGTCTAGGGTACGACAGTCAATGATCGCAAATGGAAGACTAGATATGTCTTAGGCAAACTGTTGTCCTTAGGAGACGACAGTCAATGGTTAATCTCTGGATTGAATATTGAGGGTCACCCTGTTATTAGATTCCTATATATATATATATATGTTGTTACAGTGAAACTAAAGTATGTTTTTCCTTTTATTATAGAGATCAATATTTCTGCGATCAAGCCTTTGGCAGACTCGACAACCAAAGTCGAGAAATTCTTGGAGATTGAGGAACACAATTTCTATCCTCAAGCTAGGTCACTGATCGATGAAGAGGACGACGACGTGACCAATCTAGGGACTTCAGAGCCTTTGGTCGTGAGAGAAGAGGGAGAGAAGGAAGAGATGACGGGTAAGTTACCATACGTCTCTTAGTCGTTACTTTTTCCCCTTTTTTATCGTCTTAATCTTACTTTTGTTTTACTTTCAAGGGAGTCCCTTAAAAAAGTGATGAATACCCTTCTAATAGGAACAGGGTCTTACTCCTTGCCCAAAAATGAAGGGATTTAAAGAGAAAAGCCCTGGTTGACGAGTCAAGTGCGAAGAAGACAAGGGTGGATCCCTCAGCAAAGGAGGATCCTTCGTCAAAGGTGGATTCCTTGAGGAAACCATCTTTGAGGACTAAAGACCCACCTGTGGTTGTTAGTTCTGAAAATGTGAAGATGCCTTCGGGCGTAGTGACAGTGGCACCCATTAGCTTAAGGCTTTCGTCGAAGTCCCCTCCTAAGAAGGACATGGGGAAGGCTACCCAGGTCGAAAAGGAATTTGACTTCTCGACAATGAAGATTCAACTGCCATCCGATTTCATGAAGGAAGATACGTTATATAGGAAGATGTTATTTCTACATCTCAACAAATTCTTGACCCCTATCTTCGGTGATCGTTACGATAACATCTCGATCGATTGGTTGGAGACCAATGTCACGGGGCTCTCCTTTATGGTATGTTTTCTTTTGTAGTCTTTGATTTTCTGATTGTATGATTAGAGTACTAAATGATGACATTTGTCTGTTGTACAGGCATTACAAGCCTCTCCCTGCCTTCATTCATGAATGGATAAGGTTAGAGAGGTAGTGTCGAGGGCTATGTCAAGAGAGGAGGAATCTCTTGCCAAGGAACGGGCAACAGTGGCCTGATGTAAAGAACTTTCCATCCATTTGGATGACACCCTCAACCATTGAGAGAAGAGGGTCATGAAAAGGTGGAAATAGCGGCGCGTCTGAAAGTGGCCCTCGACAAGGCAACTTCCGAGGCGGAGGTGGTGGCGACTAAGGCCATCCTGGTTGTGGATGAAAAAGAATACGGGGCCCTTAAGTCAAGACTGGAGGAGGCTGAGAAGAAAATCATTGACCTCAAGGAGAGGTCGGAGGAGATTGAGGTGTTTTCATTCCTCAAGGTGAGGGCGACGATCATGCGTCATCACTTGGCAGGGATGGACCCTCTCAAATCAGCCCAGGAAGAGCTTGGGGATTTCCCTAAGTCAATCAGGACAGAGGAAAATCTCGACTCTGACGACCAGAAGGAAGAAGACGATGGCAGTGTTTCCATCGTCGTCATGACCAAAGCCACGCCAAAATAACCTGCTTCTTTAGTTTAGCTTTCTTTTTGTTTATTTCAAGGGTGACCGTTGGTGGTCGTTCCCCTTGTAATCTTTTGAATACTAATACAAGTGACTTGTTTTGACGTAAGTTTTTGTGTCAATTATTTTATACAAGACCTCACACAAATTAATTGTGAGTTTAACCGTCGATGATTTGATGTAGATATATCCTTAGAAGGAATACAATCAATTTTCTTAAGTAATGCATGACAATCATGAATAACATATTATAAATTTAAAGTTCAAAATATATCATAATAATAAGTTCTCGTTGATTTCTGGAGTTTCGATCATCCGATTAATTTCAAGTAGGTCACGAGTTATCATTGACCATGCCTTTTGAATCGTGCGTTCCTACGACAAAACAATGTTACGAGTAGTCATTGGCTAGTCCAATGACCCTCCGATGCTTAAGTTAGTAATCCTCGAAATAAGGGATAATCAAATGAAAATCAAAAGTAATACTTTTCTAAATGTACCACATTCCACCTACAAGGGACGTCCTGGTCATCTTGAGTTTGCAATTTGTAGGCTCCTTTTCTTACAACCTCAGATATTTGATATGGTCCTTGCCACTTAGTGGATAACTTACATATGTTTGACTCTCTTGTGTTTAATAAGGCGCATCATAAGACGTGGTTTCCTTCTTGGAAAACTTTTGCTTTCACATTTTTATTGAAATGTGGAGCAACAATTTGCTGTTGTGAAGCCATTCTGATTAAAGACGATTCTCTCAATTCTTCAACCGCACCTACGTCATAACTTAGATCAACTAAATTATGGTCGACAGGCGTATTTCTTAGGGTAGGTGGGCTTACTTCGACTGGTAAAACAACTTCACATCCATAAAGTAAAGAAAATGGAGTCTGACTTATCGAAATATGAGGAGTGGTACGATTGGCCCAAAGGACTGAAGGTAACTCTTCGACCCATTTACCTTTTGCATCCTTAAGCCTTTTTTTATGGAGTTGATGATGGCCTTGTTGCTAGATTCCGTAAGTCCATTCAATTGTGGATGACAGGGCGTCAATGTCGTGAGTTTTATACAATGATCTTCGTAGAATCGTTGGGTTCTATCGCTTATGAATTGTGATCCGTTATCACAAAAGATTTCGGATGGAATATTGATCCTGCATATGATGTTAGTTTGGATAAAATAGATAACCTCTTTGTCCCAAACTTAGGAAAAAGCGACAACTTTTATTAATTTCGAAAAATAATTGGTAAGAACAAAGATAAATACCTTTTGTCCTGGGCTAGCAATAACTTGTTGACTATGTCCATTCCCCATTGCATGAAGTTCCATGGAACTAGCAATGTATGCAATAATTTTGAAGGTTGGCGGGTCATACCTGAATGTCATTGACAAACATAGCAACTTTGAACATATTTGATGGCATCATGGCGCAAGATAGGCAAGTAATAGCCTTGTCATTATATTTTGTTTGCTAGACTTCGATCTCCAGAGTGACTACCACACTCTCCATCATGCATTTCTCATAGAATACCCATGATTTGATTATTGGTGACAAACTAGGTTTAGACCTGTTGATGATCATCTATAAAGTCTACCAGAAATCATGACATATCTAGACACTTTAAATCGAACTTGTCAAGCTTCTAATTTGTCTTTAGGAAGCTGTTCATGCATTAAATAATCTTTTATATCTCTCAACCAGTCGTCCCCTTCGTTTAGGAGAGGATTCGGTCGCTGTCTTCGATAGATGGTGACGACAAATAGACTAATGTACCACGCCAAAGGAGGATTTCCTTAATGCCGACCCAAAGTTAGCTAGGGCATCGGCTTGGTTTTTTTGATCTCTTGGGATCTGTTGAATGGATCGAACATTTTTGCCTTTGCCTTGGCTACCTTAAGATAGGTTGTCATTTTGGAATCTTTCATTGCAAACTTTCTGTTAGCCCAGATTTGACAGTAGAACAATTTAATAAGGAAATTCAAGAGAGATTTGTAATAGAAGAAGATGAAATAGAAATCGACGACGCTTTCTTTATTGAATGGAAAATTACAAACTCTCAAGAACCCTAATCGACTCTCATGAGACGTAATTGATTCTATGTGTTTTCAATGAATTCTTTGTTTTTCTCTCTCACATTCACACTTGTTACAATAGACCTAGTCGTCTATTTATACTAGTTAGCTAAAGTTAAGATAACTAACTATTGCTATTTTCTAGCAAATAATCTAGCTAATAGATAAAGTTTATCTTTTACATGGATAAGCATTATAAACAAGATAAACTATCATTCCAGCTGTTAATTTGTCATCTCCAGCTGTCATTATCGATGTGATGATTTCATCCTTATCTTTAAATCTTCATTGCAC
>NC_037539.1:14089468-14097107 GCF_001531365.2 Cynara cardunculus var. scolymus
TGTTCATCCAATGGTTGAACTTTCCATCGATCCAATGGTTGAACTTTCCATCGATCCAATGGTCGACTCCAGACTTAGTCGTTTCTCACAGAGGCTCTTGTTGTCCATACTTGATCGATTTACCACAACGGCCCCGATTGCTTAATAAAACTTTTTGAGATAATTATTAGGATCAATTTGATGCTAACACTTTCCATTCATTTGATTGACTACCAATAGGGAGTCGTTTTTGACTTGTTGACCTGTGGCCCCGAGATCTTGATCCATACTCATACCTGCGATTAATGCTTCATATTATTCTTCGTTGTTCATCGCTTTGAAGTCACAATATATCGAGTACGACATCATGGCCCTTGTGCGACTTTAAGATGATGCCAAGCCATTCCCCCCATATTAGATGATTCGTCGACATGGAGCATTCATATGCCGTCGTCTTTAGTTTCCATAGAGAGTATTTCATCGGTTGCTTGTTTTTCCAATTCTGGACTAAAGTTAGCGACAAAGTCCACAGGTCTTGAGACTTTATAGCCGTCCTTGGTTTAAAGCTTATGTCATAAATACTGAGGTAAATACTCCATTTTGCTAGTTCAACTGTCAACTCAGGTTTTCTCAAGATAGACTTAACATGATAGTTAGTAACGATGGTAATAACATGAAATTCAGAAGAAGGATGCAATTTTTTTGCAACGTAATTAGCAAGAAGAGAAGTTTCTCCATCGAGAAGTACCTATTTTCTATGTCGAGGAAAGACTTACTTACATAATATATAAGTAACTGATATTTCTCTTCCTCACGTGTAAGGATGGTGCTAACAGAGTAGAGACTAAAGGACAAGTTAAGCTATAGGGTTTCACCATCTTTAGGTTTCGACAATAGAGGAGGTGACGACCTGCATTTTTTCAACTCTAGCAATGCATTTTCATGATCATCCCTCTGGTCGAAGCCTTTATTTTTCTTTAAGATATTATAAAATAAGTGACATTTATCTAAGGATCGAGAAATGAACTTGTTTAGGGCCGCAACACGTCCTGTAAGTCGTTGGACTTCCTTAAAGTTTCTTGGCGACTAAATGTTGATGATTGCTTTGATCTGGTCGGGATTTGCTTCGATCCCAAAATGAGTAACCATATGGCCTAAACATTTGCGGGCATATACTCCAAATGAACATTTGGTAGGATTCAATTTCATCAGATATTCTCGAAGGATATCGAATGACTGCTTAATATGGCCAATATGATCCGTCACCTTTTTTTGATTTTACGAACATGTCATCGATATAAATTTCCATTTGTGTCACCCAAATGTATTTTGAACATTTGGTTGACTAATTGTTGATACGTCGAACCTGGATTTTTAAGACCAAATGACATTACTTTATAGTAATAAACACTTTTATTTGTAATGAACGTTGTTTTTTCTTGGTTGCTAGGATGAATCAGGATTTGAATGTGGCCAGAGTATGCGTCCATGAATGTCAAGAGTTCATGGCCAATGGTTGCATCTACCATAGCATCAGTATAAGGTAAGGGAAATAGATCCTTAGAACAAACCTTGTTAAGGTTTATGAAGTCGATATAGACTCCCACTTTCCGTTCTTTTTCTTCACGACCACGACATTTGCCAACCAGTTAGGGTATTTTACGTCCCGGATCTTACCTGTCTTTAATAAAATTGTCAGCCTCGTTGTTAATTACCTTGTTTCGTTTAGGAGCAAACTTGTGACGCTTTTGCTTGACAAATTTGAACATTGGATCAATATTGAGCTTATGTGAACTAACATCGAGGTCAATACCGACCATATCTTTGTGTGACCATGCGAAGCAGTCTGTATTTTTCTTCAAGAATTCAATCAATTCTTTTTTGATGTTGGGATCTAGCGATGCTCCCGTGAACACTGATTGGTTACATCTACTATGATCGAGGATGACTCCTTGTAGTTGATAGTCGTCAACGGTTTCAAAGTTGTTCTGATCTTGTAATTGCTAGATATTGTGCTTTTCGGGTGATAAGTATTAACTTATTTGATGATTTTACACTTTTTTCTTACTTTATTTATCCGTTTTAGTTTCCCAAAATTTCACGAATTGAGTCTTTTTATTTTATTTTTCTATCTTTTTTATATTGGAGCTAAATTGATGAGATAAACATGTTTACTTCTTGGGTATGTGCTGATTTTTGGGAAAAAGCCATGTTAATAGGTGTTATGGCTGAAGCATACTACAGCATGTGCTGCAGAACGATTCCAGGGGCGTTTTTGATAATAGTACAAAGGATCTTTTGATATCTAATCCTTCTTTTTGACAACCCATCTTCTGCAGATTTAAAGATCTCATGGTACATGTTGAAGATATTCTCTTTGACTATCTTTTGGATAAACAATGATTTGCCTTTTGGACAATGTAAATAGTTGGTTAATAGCTTTATTTTGGGGTCCTTATCCTCCCTTCTCCTACTATATAAAGGAAGGATGCTTCGCATTTTGAAGTAAGTAATTTTAGATGCAATTTGGAAGTTCACTTGGGTATGAAAGTATAGTTTGGAAATATCTTTAAATTCTCTTTACATTCAAGTTTTCTTCATAAATCTTTTTAGCATTTATTTCTCTACTTTCGTTTCTTTTCTTGTGTTTTACTTCATATTAATATGCTTTATTATTTATGCAATTAATTTTATTATTTCAAGTACGGTAGGCTAAAAATATAGCTTGAGTGTTGGGTGATGTTAGAGAAATACCAATTCCGTTTGTAGAAAAATAAATAATAAGTCTTTCCAACTACGTCATTCAATTTTTTATTGCAAAACGTCATCCATGGACAAATTGATTACTTGTTTAAAAGTGTTAAAATGTGTTGGATTTAGAGATAAACCAACAAGCACACGTCAACTTGAATGATATGTCAGTAGGCTCGAGACAGCTTCTTAGAATCGAGAAGACTCGTTTTTACTCCCTTTAGCTTATATAAGGAATAGTTTGAGCCAATGTCGAGACTCCAGCCTTGCATAGAGATATGAAGGCTTAATCTATGACTGTGCGCCATTCTATATCTCGAAAGTGTATATTAAAGAAGCTATTAGTTGTAAAGACAAGTTATTTATAAAGCATGCTATAGAACCATGCTGTAGTATGCTGTCTATTTAAAAATCGGTTTAATATCTTAACAAATCCCTACACCCAAAGCACTCTTTTATTACTTATTCACAACTGTAGTGTTTAACCAACTCACCACAAATATTTCTTCGAATTCACCATCTGAAATCATATCTTTATTTAGAATTTTAGTGAACTTTTATTTCTTTCCCCGTGGACGATATTCGGTATTTTTACCACTTTATTACTTGTAAAAGACGATAGTGGATTGCTAAGTGTATACTTGCACTAATATCCATTTGCTAACAGTCCGAGATATTTATTTTATATAATTCTCGTAACATCGGTCTTTAATGTCGTTTTATAGCAATCACGTGCTCCCTTTTGCTCTCTTTAATTCTTGAACCCCCTCACCTTACAGGGTTGGTAATTTGATTGTCTGAGATGTTGAAGGGACAACTTTCATGTTGTGAATGCGAACAATCTCACCAACGGTATTGGTCGGGTCGCTATTAAATCCAACCAAAAAAAATTTTGATGCACGATTTCAGCTTCGTTGTTTCTCATGGATTTTATCTTGTTAAGGAATATGACATTGGCTGAGCTCCCACCATCAATCAAGATTTTTTTTCCTCAAACAGTTCCCGATCTTGAGTTGAATGATCAACACATCATAGTATTTCTGTTAGGGGTCACACAAGTCGTTTTGGTCGAAAGATATTGGCATCACCTCCAATTCGAATTCCAATTCTGCCTTTGACCTGTGCGATTTGAAGACCGTTGTGTCGTCTAAAATTTGACCAGCATGTCTTTTTTCCGCAGTATAGGTGAGTCCATAGATATTTGACACTCTTGTAATGCAATTTACGACTTTTATATGCTCACGGGATGGCAGTCGTGAGTTGTTAGTTTTAATAGTGTCGTTAGTCATTAGGTTTTGTAAATGTCCTTTCGAGACTAAGCAGGCAATCTCCTTTCTTAGAGACAGACAATTGTTCGTCAGATGTCCGTAGTCATCATGAAAATCACACCATTTTGACTTATCTTTCTTATCATTAGGTAAGTCGTTGTTTTTAGCTACCTATTCGTTGAATTGAACGTTTTTTAGAGAATCAATCAGATATTTCGACATCCATTTAAATCCATTCGTCGAAACCTTCAGATGTTGCAGGAATTTCGAGAACATTGAGCCATCTTTATTTTTGTCAACTCGAACGTTCGATATTTGTCATCATTGCTCATGCTTTGGAGCGGTCTTGACTTTAAATTCGGGTTTCTTAATGTTAAGGGGCTTTTTGTCGTGAAGATGCTTACGTCGAAAGGAGGCATCACCTTCGACGCGTATATGAGCTAGCATTCTGGTTCTGACCTCCTCGAAAGTTTCTACCGAATATTTGGGTTTATCCAAATATAACTCTGAACTATTGTATACACCATGCTTATAAGTGTCGATTGTTGTCCAGGTATCACAAACGCGTTTTCAATCCTTTCAGAATTGAAACGATTCAAGTAATTTTGTACCGACTCTCAATTCTTTTGAATGGCATAATACAAATCGTAGTTTGCTTCTCCATCTTGTGGCTACTAGCAAACTGTTGGAAGAATTGGTTGACTATCTCTGTAAAAGAATGGATTGATTTTGGTTTTAAATTGATCAACCATCACAAATTGGCGCTAGTGAGTGTTGATCCAAAACTCTTGCACATAAACACCTCTTGATAGTGTTGAGGGATCGATGTTGTCTACATAAACTTCTTACATTGAGCGACATGCTTATTTGGGTCCGTCATTCCTGAGTATATCGGAGTGGAAGAAGGGATATTGTATTTCTTAGGAACGTCGATCAGGGAAATTGAATCGGTGAAGGGCGATGCTCGGAACCCTGTCGAAGGTTCCACGTCAACAGGGACGACAACTCCTAGCAATTTTGATAATAGCGACTACATCTTCTCATTCTTCTCTGCCAACTTTTTCAAGCATCGTGCGAAAAGGTCATCATGACAGACGCCATTGGCCATCATTGGAATCGATATTGGGGGAGGGATGACACCTGAGCCTTGAGTCATAAAATGTAATGTCGTATAGGGATTCGGTCGCATGGTTGATTCTATGTCATCACCAGACATAGGGACATTCGAGGTGGGAAATGTTGAGAACATGGGAATGATGGCATTGGGAAAAAAGTATTTGTAGATATGGTTATATAAGGAATGGGTATTGATGGGATTTCCATTGTGGGTGGCAAAACAAACGTTATATGTTGCGTTAAAGGCGGTGGTGGAGGCGATTACATAGCTATGCATATAGGAAAACAAATCACATTTTCCCTTTTCCTTTACTATCATTATATTATGTTGTTCCTGCAGTACATATTTGATTACATAGCTATGCATATAGGAAAACAAATCACATTTTCCATTTTCCTTTACTATCATTATATTATGTTGTTCCTGCAGTACATATTTGAAAACACAAAAATGAGGGTTAGACTTGAAGGTCTAGTGATATTTTTTTTCCATGTAGTTGCAGTGTGAAAATCACCAAAATATTATTCAAATAAATCATTTCACATAATGAAATATAAATCAACAATTTGTTTGTGTCCATTGGTCCTCTGGTTCTTATGACAAGACTTAGAAAATATTTCCAAAAAGGTAACAGGACCAGAGCTCCTCTGGTTCCACTATCAGAGCTCTTACTCAAGTAAAATCCTCATAAATGTACGTAGTCAAACATCATAGATAGTTAGAATAGATTTTCCCAAGTATAAAAGTAATCATTTAAATGTTTTAGACTTTTAGTATGTCCAGAGCTTTGGTTCTACTAGCCAGAGCTTCTGGCTCGAAACATAAGACCAACGAGTGGCCTTCTAGCTCAACGCGCAGGCCAACCAGAGCCCCTCTGATTTGTCCTTCTTTGTAAGAAAAGTTTCTGAGTATAAAATCTTTTGAACATCTTTTAAAATATGATTTTGACACAGAGCTCCTACCTAATAGAATAGAGCCTCTAGTTTAAATAAAAGCTTTAGTAAAAGACTTGTATCAATATCAAATCATCATCCAGAAGCCTCTGGTTCTACCACGAGGACCAACCAGATCCCCTCTGGTTCCTTTCAAGGAACAACCAGAGCCTCATTGGTTCCTCATCGATCAAACAATTTCTAAAACAGAGTTTATCCAAAACCATTGGCCATAGGCTAAGTTTCCCCCTTCTCAATAACATCAATACTATCATTTCTAATAAGAGCAACATCTCTGAGTCCTCAAATCACAAAGAAGTAATAACTCAAATCTATTGCAATCTTAAGTGACATAATAGCAAGAGTTATAATAATCACACATGCAAATGCCACCCTTATATCCAAAGGTACACCTCTCCTTGATATGCCACTTTTATAACCGAAGGTACACCTCTCCTTGATATGCCACCATTATCCCATGGTACACCTCTCCTTGATATGCCACCCTTATTTCGTCATCAAAATCTACGGATTAGTTCCAAATGAAGACAAACCGAAGTCACAACCTTCTTGATGAAACAACCTCCATAGTTTTATGCACCAAAATCTATAGATTAATCCCAAACGAAGACAGACCGAAGTCACAACCGTCTTAATGGAATATCCTCTATAGTTTTTAACCAATAATGGCTTTAAAAAAGTTTTATCTTTAAAACTTTGAAACTCAAGAACTATCAGTTCTTTCAATATCTTTTCCAAACTCAAAATCTCTTTTTAAATCTTTAAAACAGAATATTATCCATAACTGTTTTGAAGAAGCAATAATCTTCTTTAATTTTTCTAAAACAATTCCGATAACCAGAGTCATAAAAAAAACTCATCTTAAACTGTTACAAATAGTTTATACCATTCTTTCTTCAAATCAAACATCAAAACCCAGCAGTTCGAATAACATCATTTAAATAATTTTAAAACTCACCTTAAAATGCATAGATTTGAAGATTCAACACACAGCAATTCCTCCAAATAAACACTCAGATTCCTCAGATTACTTTTATGCAACAGTTCCTCTTTCAAGAATACTCTCACCGCCTTTACACACTTTTCTTTCAAAGATTTCTCATTAGTAGACAAGATAAGGTTCTTACCTTTATCTTATATATATTGTAACAACCTTCATAATCCCATATACATATAATACACATCATCATACTCATAATACTAAAAATAGTATTATTACAAAACATGGACTAACAAAATACATCTTTAATACATGTAAAAACAAACTAATATCATCATCTAAAGTTTTCCTTTGCCTTTATCTTGCAAAGTACGCTGACCTGCAAAACAGGTTAGTCCAATAACTGAGYGTTAGACCAAAAGGTCTAGTGAGTGTATAAGTCTCATACAAACAATATACATTCCAAACAATTAGTTTAGAATCAAACATGTTCTGAAACATAAATATATTTATGTTTCTCGCGGTTACACCGCCAATACATCTCTCTCGCGGTTACACCGCCATTTCATCTCTCTCGCGGTTACACCGCCATTACATCTCTCTCGCGGTTACACCGCCATTTCATCTCTCT
>NC_037539.1:14097207-14098659 GCF_001531365.2 Cynara cardunculus var. scolymus
AGATGATTCAGCCCAGTCATGCTCTTCAACAATAAGGCCTTTAGCCTTTCGCTGGTTGTTCTTCATCTTCTTGTATTTCTCCATCAGTTTTAAGTATTTTTCATCTAGGAGGAGGAAGCTTTAGAAGATGGCATCGCAGTCTTCTTTGATCTGCATTCACCTGCAAAATGTCCAGACCGGTGACAGTTGTAGCAGACAGCTGAAGCCTTGTCTATTCTTTCTGACTTCGGCTTCTCCCTTAGGGATAGCTGAGGAGATCTACGAAAGTTTCTTTTGCTGGCGAACCTCCTGAATGACTTAGCCAGGAGTGCCAGGAACTCATCAAAATCTGTTAAATCAGATTCTGGAATGTCCTCMGAAGAATCTATCTCCGTGATGACCACGGGAGGTAGAGAATAAACAAAAGGAGTAGAAGTTTCAACTGAAGAAACTTCAGAGATCAAAGCTAAATGAGATCTTTTCATTTCTCTGGATTCTTTTACAAGATTTCTTTTCAGTTGACGAGATTGCTCATGGTTAAGCAGAATCTTGTATAATGTAGAAAGAGAAAGAGTGGACATGTCATTTGACATATTGAGTCACATGGAAAAGGTGTCCCAAGACTCAGGAAGGCATTCTAGAAACTTAGTCAAGGTTTCAGAATTAGAATATTCCCTGCCGACAGCCCTAATATCAATAAGAAGGCAATTAAATCTTTGATGTACTTCAGACAATGTCTCAGACTTTCCACAGAGAAAGCTTTCATACTGTCTTACTAGATTGATCTTTCTAGTCTCCTAAACTTGAGTGCTTCCTTCATATTAGACACAAAGTGTATCCCATACGGCTTTAGAAGTTTTGAGTTTCATCACTGAGTGATAAATCTCATTAGGAAGAGACATAGCTATTATAGACCGAGCACGCGTGTCTATAGCTATTTTCTTCTGGTCCTCATCGCTCCACTGATGTGGAAGCTTTGGAACCTGCCGTTCAGGAATCGCGGCAGTCGTARYTGTTTCTGGAACAGCCGGAACAATAGCAAATGGAATATATGGTCCATTTTCTATGCAATGTGGAATTTCAGGATCCACACCTTCCAGAAAGAGGGACATCCGATTCTTCCAGAGACTAAAGTTGTCACGGACAAACCGGGGAGGTTTGGCAAGAGAGCCATTATCTTTTGTGTGTGTGTTTGCAATTTGTAAAGCCATTTGTAAGCAGTAAATTATCTAAGAAGAGATAAATTAATACAAAAAATTAGCCAAACACAAGGAAAGAACGAAAACACTGCTCTGATACCACTTGTTGGTCCCGTAATGGTCTACAAGAAGAGAAACAATCTGTAGAAGGGGGGATGAATACAAACACAGTATTTTCAAATTTAAAATACATATTGATAGAGAAGATCAATACAGATTTTACAAGATTGTTTGCAGAAAGATAAGGTAATAAAAACCTATCTAAACAATCTTT
>NC_037539.1:14098964-14113476 GCF_001531365.2 Cynara cardunculus var. scolymus
AAAGCACTATTTCTGAGCAAACATCTTTACCTAAAGTTGGTGGACAAAGAGTCGACTAATCGGCTCCGTACCGTACTAACTTTTGTAAGGGTATGGGCTTTGTCCTTTGTGTGCATAAGGACAAGACAACAACAATCGTGCTAAGCAAGATTCCTTTGATCGCTGAATGCTGGAATGACCTGAAGGTCTCATCATCATTCGCTGAAACTAGAGCAGTCTTCACACATATGTAGACAAACTTGTAATCACTGAATACCGCTTCTGATCACGTACTCGCCGGTCTCTATTCTTCAGTTTCAGTCTTCGACGTTTGCTGAAGGTTCTTTGGTGTGAGTGTTGTCTTCTTGAAGTATTGCTGTCTCTGATAGATTTACAATGCAAGTTCTTCAGCGATCACTGAACATACTCAGTGAAGATCATTGGAACTGAAAATACAGAAACACAAATACAACATGAAAGAGAAAAGGGATTATCATCAAATCACTGAGAGAGAGGATCAACAATATCCCCTATTTGATGATAAACATAAAGAAGGTTATCTTATCAGATAATAGTATGAAAAAAGTTACATATGAAGTACATGTCCCTTTTTACTATTTGGGGATCTTTTTCAGTTTGATCATTCCCAGCTTGAGAAGTTTTCTTAAGTTATATCTAAGAAAATTACAAGTACGGAAACTGAAACTGAAAGCATATTCACTGACTTATAGACTGTCAGTGAATGTGAAAAGTAACACTGACTTGTGTCCCTATTACTTTTTTCAGGGATCTTTTTTCATAGGAAATAATGCAAGTATTACAGTACATGTTCAGAATTTACAGAATGTAAATAAAATCAATGAAATAAGATATAGTACATGMAGTTACAAGGAAAAGTGGATTGTTGTTACAAAGAGAATCTTATTCTAGAACACTTATATCTATGTAATCAGGTACATTTTCACCAAGGTTTCTTCGACGTAGGAATTTCCTTCGTATATTCAAATCTACGACTTTTCCAGGCATGCTATCATCTATCCAGAGTAAAAGATAATCCAAGTGATCCATAGGACATAGATGTAGCTCTGACATTCTCTGAAATCTGACTTCACCTTCATAGTCAAGGAATATAACTCCTAACTCAGGTTTAAAATGCACAGAATTGGGTGTATAGGGACCCTTATCTGGCAAGTCAAGATTCAGCATAGGAGTGTCTATACTCTTATGACCCTTCAGGACTTTTATCTTAGGAGAACCTTGTTTCATGTTCATTTCTTAGGAATGGTCCATCATTAGGATCAGAGAGCTTTAGTTTCTTCTTCCCACCTTTCTTCAGAGTTGGCCGGTCAGGGACCTTGACATACCTGGACATCCTTTTGATGAGCTCGTTGAAGGAGTCCTCGATAAGTGTCTTGTGTCTCGACTTGAATTACTGAATGGCTTGTCTGATCTCCATCCATTCGATGTATCCATAGCGGCCAAGGTAGGAAGGGTACTCGGTAACGGCATCAAGATTGTCCCTGGTGATAAGCATTGAGACCAGTGTTCCACCGTCTTTAGAACGTCCGCTGATGCTGACGCTGGTGATTGGGCAGGGACTGAGTCTCTTTTTCAGYTTTGCTTCGCTCCATTGCTTATCCTTATCCTCCAGCTTTAGCTTCTTCCTGCGTTCAGCTTCAGCAATCGAAAGAAGTCTAGCTTGGGCTTGGACAGGATTCACCTTTTTCTTGGACTTCTTGGGAAGGACTTTTGCTTCGCTCGGTCTGGATTGTTTTAATCCATAGAGTGAGTGTCTTAGTTTAATTGAAAACGCAATCCATGGTTTAGAGTTACTTGAATTGGGTAGTGGAAGGCCGTTAGGAACTTTCATGTATATCTCTGAACCAAGATCCCCATAGAGATATACAGTAACTACATCCATAAGCTAGATTTCTAATCCTTCTGAAACTACTAGGATAATTAGATAGCGAAACGTTATTACGTCCATTACTAAGGAGTATGTTTTCCCATATTCAATTCCAGGACGTTGTGAGAACCCTTTGTTTGCTGCACTAACTCAGGCTCAACTAACTGTTTCTCACCTATCTCATTCCAACACAATGGGGTTCGATATTTTTGTCAATACAGAACCTCAAATGCTGCAGCTTGAATACTCGAATGATAACTGTTATTGTAAGCGAATTATACCAAAGCCAAATGATTATCCCATGATCCCTCAAAATCAATACGAGCTCTAAGCATATCTTCTAGTGTCTGGATAGTTCGTTTACTTTGTCCATCTGTTTGAGAATGATAAGTTGTAGTTAACTTAATTTGTGATCCCATCTCTCTTTGAAAACTCTTCCAAAACATAGAAGTGAATCGACTATCTCGATAAAAAATTATTGATAATAGAACACCATGACGTATCACTACCTCGTCAATATACAGTTTCGCCAACCTATCCATCAAATACAATTCTTTCATTGGTAAGAAGTGAGCAGACTTGGATAACCGATCCACAATAACTCATATGGCATCATAACCTCTCGGTGTTCTCGGTAATTTGGTTATGAATTCCATAGTAACGTGATCCCATTTCAAGATCATAATTTCTAAAGACCCCAACTTACTATACTGACGTTGGTGTTCTATCTTMACCTGCAAACATGTCATACACTGCTCAACATGTTTGGCTATATCTTTCTTCATGCCTGACCACCAATAATACTGTTTTATATCCCGATACATTTTGTTTGTACCCGGGTGGAGAGCAAAATGTGATTTGTGAGCTTCACTTAAAATACGTTATCTGAGATTACCATAACACGGTACCCAAGTTCGATTTTGAAAACTCCATAATCCCCTGCCATTCTTTTCAAATTCAGATACCATTCTACCAAGTCTTTCTTGTTTAATCTTATCCACTATCATAGCTTCACATTGAAATTCTTGCAAGTCTTCTTGAATACTTGGTAGTAACTCAGCTCTTAAGGCTATAGCTTTGATACCAAAGTGTCACACCCCTCTAAAGCGGAAACCCGAGGTATGGCAGGTAGAGTCTCATAGCAATAGAGTATAAATAACACAACCATACATTTAAAAATTTAATTACACCATTAACCAAAGTTTACAATTCCAAAGACAAGTTTGTAAATTAAACACAAAAAGAAATTTGAAGGTGATAGTTGTGACACGGCTTCTTTTAAGTGCCACCATGAGCCTTTCTTACCCCTGAAAAGCACGTCAAAACAAGTGTCAACTACAAGAGTTGGTGAGTTCACAGGTTTTATATACACAAAATGATAGCAAATCCCAGTTACAAGTTTATGAGCAATATCTTAAAAGCAACGTCATACACATGATATAAATTATTGAGCCACTACTAAACCTAAACAACTTTCAACGCCCCACGAACTACCTCAGAGGKGGTAGCGAACCACATGGATAGAGCATTCTTACGAACTACCTCAGCTGTGACTACTTCGAGTCACATGTGTAGAGCATACTTTAATGACCAAGTGCACCCCTACTCGTCAGTCAAAAGGGTGGGTATGACAACCAAATAGCGCTACCCACAAGAATCATAGGCTCAAAATGAGTTAATAGTAGTGTAAACAAACGGAGACTTTCAAACTCAACATACCATCAATAGTGTATACATTTARTTGCTCACAACAAGATTCATATATCAATATAAATATAGCAAACATTTCTTTAATTATGCTTTCCACCCCAAATACGCAAAAACGATAAAGAGAGGGGCCGTGAATACTCACTTTCCGTAATGAAATAGCTCATATCATAATTTTAATCATGCTTTTCACCCTAAAATGCGAAAATGGTAAAAAGGGGGCTGTGAAAACTCACTTTCCGTAATGAAATAGCTCATATCACAATTTTAATCATGCTTTTCACCCCAAAACGCGAAAATGGTAAAAAGGGGGCTGTGAATACTCACTTTCCGTAATAAAATAGCTCATATCACAATTTTAATCATACTTTTCACCCCAAAATGCGAAAATGGTAAAAAGGGGGCTGTGAATACTCACTCTTTTGCAAAGCTCCGCAAATTAAAGATACGATCCGATCACCACACTAGCTCAACGATTCCCTATCAAAGAGGAATATTCAAACCATCACTTATTGATTTAACACTACCTATGGGGTTTAATAAGTCCTAAGTCCATAATTGTTTATTATGTCACATATGATTATCCATAGTCCAAAATGTCCATATGCTCGTTAATGTATTAATTTATACCGAAAGCAATGCTATAGTCCAATAAAAAGATCAAAATTTTACAAAATCAGGATTTGTTTCTGGGCAGAACTAATGAAACCTAAAAATGATCAAATTAAAGAGACTTCTAAAATGAGATAATTTCCTATCTTTTTACATGGGCTATAGCTCTGAGTTATAGTCATCGTGACCAAATTTCATGTATTTTGGACATGCAATAATGATTCAAATAATTTATGCAATACAACTTATCACAACTGATATGGCAGATTACACCATGTTAGTAAAACACTCATTAAAAGAGTTCTACTAAGTGTTATGCAGAAATTCAAGTTGGATTATAAACTTAACACTTATATCAAACTTTCAAACTGAAAATCACTCATTTTGGATGAGTTAAGAGGAAAATATGGTACCATAAAGTTACATGCACACATCTGTCATTAGTTGACAGATTGCACACTTAACTTAATTAAATTGGTTAATGCCTCAAAACTTCATATTTTTAAGTGAAACTGGGTTCATATGAACCGTAACTCATAAAAGAACATTTTAGAAGAAAAATCATACACTAAGAACAAGTAAGTAAAGAGATATTAGTATACAAAGTAGGAGTTACCTACTGGTGATTTTACAGTTTGCACACCTATAGAGTTTTAGGTGTTTGGAGATCAAAACTCCATAATTTCATGTGATTCCACTTGCATGCAGGATATAACCCATATAGTTAACTCTCAAAAGAAGAATCATCCTTTTTCATCGAGTTTTGAAAGAGATATAGTCATTGGAACATACATATCCAAATCTGTCAGATTCGGACAGATTGCATGTTCACTTTGTTTTGAGCAGTTAGAACCTCAAATCACCACAATATTGAATGAAATCGGTGGCATTTGAAAGGTAACTCATTARACTAACATCCAGAAGAAAAATCAACAATTTTGAATGATTATCCAAATAGTTATGGCTGTTTAAAGTAGGGTTTACCTAATGAAAAACTCTCAGATGCACATATATAATATTTTGAGTATTTGGGGGGGTCAAAACTCAATATTTTTGAGTGAGACCAATTGGATTACAACCCCAACTCAATAAATAAACTTTCAGAAGAAATCTCATAACATTTGAACATATCATTTACAAGATATAGACGATTTGTGCACATGCACATAATCTGTCAGCATCAAAATATAACATTTTTAGGAAACAAACTCACATAAAATCATGATTTTTACCTATCTTTTTGAGTTCTAATGTTTGGGTCATAGATTACCACCATCATATAAACATTTTTACATGTTTTTGGTGTATAATCTCTCCTTAAAAATCAACATTTTCGGAACTTAGAAGATAGAAGATAAAGAATGCATAAAAAGTGGGTTTTTCTCCCAAAACTTACAAGAAAAAGAGAGGGATGAGTATGTTACCTTGTTTGTGGATGAAATGAATGTGGTATCTTCAAAAATCTTGCTAAAATGATGAAGATTAGAAGAAAATCGGCTGAATATATTGAGGGATGAAGATGGGGGGGCCAAGCCCAAAATCCAATTTTTTTATTAATAAACTTTAAGCCCAAAATGCGAAATGCCATTTTTTTTTCTCAATTTTGACATTTTTCTTCAAATTAAAAACCCATGATTACTAAATTCATTTAAATAGAAAGGTTTTACATTTAAAACACTAAAACTTAGTGTTTTATATAAATTGGGTATAAATTAGAGCATTTGGTACTGTATGGGACGTTTCAGATAATTTCGGGTCGGAACCGGACTTTCTAAGCAACTGCCAGAATCTCTTAGAAATTTTTCGACCAAACTAACCTAACTAACTCCTAATTTTATAAATTATCTTCAATAACACTAATACAAACTTAATAAGTGCTAACCTGGGAATTCGAATTTGACGGCTGTCACACAAAGTGCCTTTAGCCTAGCGGTATCGTAGCCATTGGCCTTCTAGGAGGTCAGGGGTTTAAACCTCACCATAGGTGAGGAGGGTGTGTGAGTTTATTTGTTGCATTTGCCGCATATAAATATTATATACTTCAAAAAAGAAAGGCTATTGATTTGATAGTACCACTTTTCTCTTGACGACTTAAAGCATCAGCTACTACATTTACCTTTCCTAGATAGTACAATATTTCACAATCATAATCACTAACCAATTCTCCATCGTCTTTGACATAGATTCAAATCTTTCTGGTGGAAAAAATGTTGTAGACTCTAATGATCTGTGAAAATTTGACATTTCGTTCCATATAAGTAATGCCTCCATATCTTTAAAGCGAACACTATTGCTGCTAACGCCATATCATGAGTAGGATACTGCTTTTCATGATCTTTTAATTGCCTTGAAGCATAAGAAATTACCTTCCCACGTTGCATTAATACACAAACCAAGCCCATCTTCGAGGCATCACTATAAACCACAAAATCCTCCATCCCATCTGACAAGGATAGAATTGGTGCATGGCATAATTTGTCTTTTAACATTTGAAAAGCCTGAGCTTGATCATCTTCCCATTCATACTTACATTCTTCTTTGTTAACTTGGTTAATGGGGTAGCTACACGAGTGAAACTTGTATAAACTTGCGATAATACCCTGCCAACCCAAGAAAACTCCTGATTTCGATAGGGGTTTTCGGTGCTTCCTATTTTTAATGGCTTCAATTTAAAGAGGATCCATCTTGATGCCCAATTCTGAAATAACATGGCCTAGAAACTGAACTTCTCGCAGTCAAAACTCACATGTTGACATTTTAGCATACAACTTTTCTTGTTTCAATAACTTCAGAAGTAGTCGTAAATGATGAGCATGTTCTTCTTCTGATCGAGAGTATATCATAATATCATCAATGAAGACAATCACAAATTTATCAAGATACAGCTGACGTACTCTATTCATCATATCCATAAATGATGTCGGTTCATTTGTAAGTCCAAATGGCATAACCAAAAAATTCATAGTGTCCATAGCATGTACAAGATGTTGTTTTTGACACATCTTCGCCTCGAATCTTCAGCTGATGATAATCAGATCATAAATCAATTTTAGAAAAGTAAGTATCCCCAACCAAATGATCAAACAAATCATCAATTCTTGGAAGAGGATATTTATTTTTTATCGTTAATTTATTCAATTCTTGGTAATCAATGAACATTCTCTTTGATCCATCATTCTTCTTCACAAATAATACCGGCGCACCCTAAGGAGAGGTACTTGGTCGAACAAAACTTTTATATAGTAATTCTTTCAGTTGGGACATCAACTCCTTTAATTCACACGGAGCTAATCTGTATGGTGCACGTGCAACTGGCGCCGCTCCAGGCAATAACTCAATCTAAAATTCTATCGATCGATCAGGAGGTAGTCTTGTTAAGTCGTCTGGAAATACTTCCGAAAGCTCTCTTACAACTGGATTATCCTCCATCTTATTCTTTTCTTTCTTCACATCAATTGCATAAGCAAGAAAACTAATACATCCTTTCTGCACGTACTTCCGGGCCTTTAAAACAGAAACAAGGCTGGAATAACGGTCCCGCCTATCACCATAGATTATAACTGGTCCCTTCCCCGGTAAATCTATATGAATCATCTTTTCATTGCAGACTATACTAGCTTGATTTTTAGCCAACCAGTTCATGCCCACGGTTATATCAAACTCTCTGAAAGGGTACTGGAAATAGTTGTATGGGTACCTCACACCCTTCTACGTTTATGAAACAATTATCAATCACTTCCTTAATCGACATTTCATTATCGTTTGCTTTTTCCACTATCAATACCTCATCTAATACTTTAGATTCTAAGTGCGCACAACTAACAAATGGTGGTGATACAAAAGAACGATTTGCACTAGAATCAAATAAAACTTTGGCATATACTGAATTAACAAAGAATGTATCTGTCACCACTTCAGGATCTTCTTTTGCCTCGCCTCTCGTCATCTGAAAGGCTCATCCTCTAGTAATTTTCTCACCACGTCTTATTTCCCCACGACCACTTGGAATATTACGATTTACCATTGGCCCGCGACCGGGTGGAACATAACCGGATCCTCGGCCCCTAGAATACCCAGATCCTCGGCCCCCAGCAAAACTCGATCCTCGTTTCTTAGCTTGTGGACAATCAGTGTTTACATGCTGAGAGGAATTGCACGTAATGCATCTTCATACCATTTGAAAATCTCTAGCTATATGCCCTGACTCCTGACATTTATAACATGTTCGTGACTTTGTATTGCAGTTTCCCTGGTGTACTTTATGACATTGCACACATAATTTATCAGTAAACCTTGAGATTGGTCGATTCAGATTTTCAGTAAATCTAGGTCTACGAAAATCAGTTGCTACACTTTCCCCTTTCCTTTTATCCCCAACCCTTTCTTGTGGTTGGCGATTGATATCCTGCTCTAGGATTTCTGCAACATCAACCGTTGCCTGAAATGTAATTGGGTTTTTCGATATCACATATTTCCGGAGATTCTTCAAACCCCAAATATGCTTCCTAACTTTACTACTTTCGGTTGCGATATACGCTTTAGCAAACCGACACTGTTTCATAAAAACTTTCGTATACTGACGAACCGACATATTTCCCTGTTCCAAATGAAGAAAATCATCCTTTAGCTTTCAAACAACAGCTTCAAGACAGTATTGAATTTTAGATTTTACCACAAATTCCTCCCACAGCATGATCTTTAAATATTCGGATCCAAACTCGACAGAATCTCCCACCAATATAGTGCACTTGATCGCAACCTGGATACATTAAACATTACTTTATCTTCTTCTTCACCTTTACTGGTCTGTAGACTTAATTCAACCTCTTTAATGGCTTTAACAAGGTTACGTTCTTTGGAAAACTTAGGGGATTTACAAGCAAGAAACATCTTGATATCCCCTCCTTTTTGTACTGACGACGAAGTAGGGGGTACAGACGTATTTGTTGCCAGTGTACTAGCTTCAGCTTCTTCCTGAAAATTTGGATTCCCTACGCCTTCCGGATTATTCTATGCAGAACGTTCCAACAAATTTATCAAATTTTTCTAAAATTTTCCCAGTTCGGCTGCCAACATTTCATGGGTAAGGAAACTAGGATCATGAGCACGACCCCTTCCCCTTGCTCTACTTCTTCATGACCTGACATAGAACTCTCTTGTGCGGATAACTCCTGTTCTGTGTGAGTTTCTGGTTGAGTATTTCTTCCCCTTCCTCGTCCCCGGCTTCGACTTCGTGTTTCAATAGTCATAGCATTCTCTGGAACTTCTTCTTTATTTACTCTTCCCCTTCCTCTTCCATAGCCAGTAGAGGTTCTCACATATCGATTGAGATTATCTGACATTCTTTCTTAATGCTGGTATCACTTTAATGTCCTTTCTGTCACAATAAACACATATAAGGTTATTCACATACCAAAGTATGATAACATGTTTACCCATAGGTCAAATATCTATAGCTCAAGATTACATCAATCTCATGTAATGTACCTTTATCATACTTATCATCATAATAGGTTCAACTATAACACATTCCCAGGTTCATAATCCCAGTGAAACCTATTGTCACATATTCCACATTTCTAGTTTAAGTCTAAGTATATAAAAAAAATACCCAGATCCCTTAAACTAAGGCTCTGATACCAATTGAAACAACCCACCATGACAAACAATAGAACACATTCACAAAATATGATCATACATTACCATATTCTTCTCACCAAATTCATAATACATTATAAAGTATGATTACATGATAAGAGAAAATATGGAATAACAAAAACTTTATCAGTTGTAACACTTTCTTCTTAATAATACTTCTTTACATTTTTCCTTGCCTTTATCCTGAGATGGTGGTCAACCTGCAAAACAGATTAGTACAATAATTTGAGCGTTAGACCAAAATGCCTAGTGAGTAAGTTTTCCTTTTACAATACATGACCTATTTCAAAACCCAAGATATATTAAACCTGGATCTTAATATAACATTCCATCATTTCGTCTATCGCGGCTACACTGCCATTTCGTCTATCGTGGTTACATCGTCATTTTGTTTATCGCGGTTACACCATCATTTGGTCTATCGCGGTTACACCGTCATTTCGTCTATCGCGGTTACACTGTCATTTCATCTATATTTTTTAAAGGGGTTATTGTGAAACTCATAGTCCTATACGGACAATACTATGTCCGGGAAAAGAATTAACGGACAAGTTGACCTTATCCGGACAATATTATGTCCAGTGAAGGATTATACAGTTATGTCTGGACATTGTATTGTCCAATGCATGCTCTTATCTGGACAACTCTATAACTGGTGAGAATATACATATATGCATCTGGACAATACTTTGGCCGGTAAGGTACATTTCCAAACAATGCTTTGTCCGGTGAAGGCACATATCTGAACAACACTTTGTCCGATGAAGGGCCTCACTGGACATGCTTGTCCGATGAGTTAAGTTCTAAAGAAGTTATTCGGGTGATGAAGTAACATCATACAAATGCAATTGAATCACATTGAAACAACATGAACCAGTACTAATTTGAACTGTATTATAAATGTATGATGCCTAGATGTACTGAAAACAGAAAAAGTCGCCTTTTTGCCTTTGAATTAAATTTTGGGAATTTTGCTTCTACCCTTGATCTCCTATGCTTCTTGAAAGAGAAATTGAAAGTCTTTTTCGAAATTAGTAAAAACTTCTTCCACTCAAATGCACTTGCTATTTATAGCAAGTGCATAGCCAACCTTCTTACACTTACTATGCCCCATTTCTATTTAAAAAAAATGATACATTCCCAAACACACCCACACATATATAATGTATATATATATATATATTTTACTCAAACATAAAATAAAGAAAGAATCATAGATTGATTCCTTTCCAACCCTTGAAGCAAAACACTAACCCCAAACTTTCCATTTTCTAATTACATTAATATCTGATCAACTTGGATACCGGAACCAAATAGTACACAATTCAAGGATGTTTCCAACATCTCAAAATTATTCTAGACCATCCTCAAAACATAGAATCTCTAAGTTTAACAACTCTAAAAATCCATACACCTCTAGGCGCTGCCTATTCAACCTCCCAAGGCGACATGACCCTCCTCGCCTTATGGCGATCTAAGGTGATAAGGGTAACACTTGAATTGATCTTAGGCAAATCACTGTTATACCAAAATGGTTGATAACACTAAAATCACCAACATTCTTTTGGTTTTAGTTATGTTGTTTGATTTCTTTTTGTTCTGGGTAAGTTAGTAGTATATTGTCAATGCACATAAGATCTTTGATGAAATCTCGTTTATATACGGGTTTAATTAAAACCAACCATTTAATTTAATTCACACATAGACAACTTAATCTATACAATATTTAATGAAAAAACAATCAAACAACCTCTTAGCTTCCTTGAAGGCTTAAATCCATGTGTTCTTCTTTCTTATCTACTTATTTTCCTAATGTCTTTGAAAGCTTGAATCTTGTGAGTTTATGTTTATTTGTTGTCTTGTTAATTGGAGTAATTTCATATGTTAGATTTAAGTGATTTCTTGGTGATTTGAGTGTTTCTTTAGACTGATTTTACTTATTTAAGTGATTTTTTTTATTTTTTTTGTTCAAGGCTTTGTATGTTCTTCGTTGTAACTTTCTTTTTTGATAAAAGAAATGGCATGGGGATATATGAATTGTGAAACTTGACTAGGTTCCAAATCCCATCAAACTTTACGTTTCTATTAGTTTCTTGAATTAGGGGCATTTTTTTTACTCTCCATCTAGGGCATCTAAAACCATAGGATCGACCCTGAGTAAGAAGGTGGATGGTTACAATGGTGTTACAACGGATGTTCGTCCTAGGAAAAAATGGTGGTGGTTACAGTGGTGAAGAAGGTAGAAAAGGGAGGGATGAGGAGTTGGGGTGAAGATTATTTGGGGGAGCCATATTTTTTGGGGGTCGGGGTGGGGTGGTTAGACTTTGATTTTACTTTTTCTTAACAAATGTTTCAATGACTTGTACTGAAACTTTACTACACTTCTACAGTAAAAGTTGTTTTATAAATGTAACACTCCGTCCTACGTGGTTAAGGACATAAGATGCAATAATTAGGTTCTAAACAATTCCATATCAACCATTTGGTTAAAACAGATCAGTTAATATAATTTACCAAAATATAATTATGAAACCACAAACAGATATTAATCCATGTACCAAAATATAGTCCCAAAACAAACACACACACACACACACATACACACACACACACATATATATATATATATATCATCTACATTAATCATCAAAAGCTTAACAAAAGTAGATAATAATGGATTATCTTCAGTCCTGTCACTCCATAGCTCTCATCCCAAAGTCCCTACTAAGTCATATACCTTTCAAGGACAAAGAAAACCTCGGTTAAGCTTAATGCTCAGTAAACGGATAATAGTAACTAAGCAACAAACATGAGATAACAATTTCAAAAAAATACATAACATTAAGTGATACTCCAGATTTGGGGGGTCTTCAAAAGAAAATTCAAGCCAAAAAAATGCCTCGAAGGCGTGTCAAGGGTCCGAAGACCAAATCGTGTCATAAGAACGCGTTGTTCCCAAAAGATGATCAGTCTGTGTAGGCGTGTGTGAGGAAATGGGTGCGAGTATAATACAACAATTCTCTCTATAGACTTAACCACGGTCGCAACTTATTCTCCGATAACGGTTCTTATGCCCTCAATTTGATCGATACCTAGTCAAGTTCACTTTTAAGGACTATATATAGATGATGATGTCTTGATAGTTTTAACCACCATGGAAGCATCTCAACACCAGTGTCCCCAATGTTGAGTCTATAGTAAATGGTTAATAATAGATGCGATCTAACAAGTCAAGTGATCCTATTCCAAATCAAAATTGAAGTCTTATTTCTTAAATAAACAAAAACTCAGTTGCGTTTAACAAGCACGATGAAAAATTGGAATCAATGTTTTCGGAAGTTCTAATAATTTATCCAGATTAGGAAGCCTTATGCAAATGGCTATCCTTGTTTTAAATGAGGTATAATATTTGTACCAGAATAGAAGATGGTGTTAATACCATGATCAAATGCCTTTAGTGTTACTACAAATCACACAAAGTCACATTTACATAAAACAATAATCCATTATCACTTATATAGTAACCAACATATTTACTTGAATAAATAAGACTAAGTTCATTATTTCTACTCCTTCTTATCTCTATAATAGTCCTCGATAGATTTAGTTTGATTGGTATAAGCTTCTCATATGGTACAAGTCGGATGTGTGTAAGGTATAAACAGCAATTGCAGCTCAAGTTCTTGCACATACCAACTTTTATCTTTTCAAACTTTTGATGTTTTACAAATATTTAAAGGCAACATGAATCTTTAACTCCTCAATATACGTTGTAGTACCATCACTTAGGAATCTAGTTGCATAAGATTTATCTTATTTGGAGAGATGACCAATTTTATATGAATTTTACAAAAATAGCTTGAAATTCCTGAGTTCCATTTGACCAGTTTTGGAAACTCAAATTCTTGAGTCGTTTAGAGTCATAATCTGGTCTTGGTGTAATACAAAGATGTAATAGATACTTTAATCTTTGAGGGTTTCTTTAGACTCGTTGAATTCATATTATTTATGTTATTTTTAATAATTTATATTAATTTTATTTTTTTGTCATTTAAAATATTTATTGAATAGTTTATTTTTATTCAACATTTTTTACAACCAAACCAATTGAATTTCATTCCATTCGATTTGAAAATAATACCTGTGAGTCCAAAATCACTGATCAATCTTCATAATAGTTCATAACAATGGCAGATCTTGATGTAAATCTTGTAAGAACACAATATGAATTTTAAGAACAATGAGAGAGAAAGTCAAACTTGTAAAGCTCAGTCAAACTCTCTATTTACGTATGAATTATACAAATGAGCTCCTCTCTAATTACAGACACTAACCACTATTTATATGGTCAAACCTACTAACAAAGTCAAAGTTAAACTTCTATAAGAAAAGTCAAACACGCTGACTTTTACAATTATAGACTATTTATAAACTTTCAAGACGAATACAATTAATACTGATTTCTCAGTCCTAAAATTCTCACCCTTTGTATTCAGACTTGAAAGAAAATTTTGCGCTTTGAGTCCTTGTTTGAACTTTGAAACATTATGCACAATATGTCTTCTTCAAATGAAATCTTCAACTTGAAATCTTTAAACAATCAACTGTTGAGAAAGATCTTCTAGCATTCTCCCCCTCGAATGTAGAATC
>NC_037539.1:14116476-14170571 GCF_001531365.2 Cynara cardunculus var. scolymus
TGACAACTCTAAATTAGACTTAGTCAATCTATTCAAATCATCATCATAGTTTTTTCGATCAGAACTCCGAGTATTTTCAATCTGTTCAATCTTATATTCAAATTCCTGCGAAATTTGTTCACTCTCCTTCTTTAAGGTTTTGATATAATTCTCATTAAGACAATTTTTAAAATATATATTTCTGGAATGCTCTCTAAGAGTCACAAAACTCTTTTCTRACTCAGCAATCTTCTCTCGCAATTCTTGATTCTCCTTCTTTAGAATATCTGTCATTTTAAAAAAAATATTGATCAGTTAAGGATCTATGCAGTGAAATCAGATAACAGAAATATGAACAGTTAAGCTCAAAAGGAATATAAAAACACAAACACTGAAAACACACACACAAAAACAGATATACAATGATCCAAAAGAAAATCTAMACACAAACAAACTAAGAAACCAAAAACAGTTCAAAACAATTATCCAAGTCCAAAAACACTGATTCTAAGTCCAAAAACAATACAATAGCAACTCTTTACAATACAGATGTGGAACTAAAAAAAATATACTATCTGCTCTCGAAGTTCTATCCAAAATTCACTTGAAGGCTTCTCTTATCGGTTGCTTCACTTGGGCTGCTGTGAAGCTGAATGAAATGACTCCAATGAAGAAATTTGCTTATGTTCCTTCAAAACTGTGTAGCTTCAAAAACTTACTTGACCTTTGTGCAGATAGCTTCTGATTCAGTCCTCAAATCCACAAATATACAATCACAAAACAGAATTAAGATCTGAATAAACTGCTGTTTTAGTCTGCTGTTAAACCAGACCCAAAGTGAAGTTGTTTTAGTCTTACACACACAATAGCAGCACAAAAACAGATTGCTTTCACAAAAACACAGTCCTTGCTGCTGCTGTGATCCAGTCCACAAATTGCAAACCTGTACCTTAAATCTAGCAAACAGCAATGATTGAGGCTGCACCAAACAGCTCACAACAAAGAACTTGCTGCACAATGCTGTCAAGACCTGCTGTTAAAACTGTTGCTGTCTAAAACCATGAACAGCAAATACACAAACAAAATCAAAACAGCCTCAAACTCAAAATCAAAAGAAAATAGCCACAAACTTAGTCCAAATACACAGCTTAAACAGAATATAGCATCAACTTAAACCTGTGAGCTGCAATGAAGCCAATGTTGACTATCAACCCGCTGCTATGAACTTACTGTGGAGCTGCTGTTTAAAAACTTGTACTTGTGGAGCTGCTGATTTGAAAACTGTTGTTTTCAATTCTTGCTGCTGTATAACTTGCTCATGAGCCTAAACCGCACACTTCATGAGTAAACCGAACAATGCATGAAAATAAACCAAACAATGGACGCTGATGAAGAAAARCACATCAAATGCAATACGACTTGAGCTGCTGATTAGTGGACTTCCAGAAATTGATTTGGTTAGTCTGAAGGGCAACATTGAATATATTGGATACTTCAAAAATGTTAAACTGAACACTTAAAATATAAATCTAACACTACTTGAATCTAAACCGGACAATGAATAAAGCTTCTCCGCTCAATGCATGAAAGTTAACCTGACAATGCAAGAAGTTAAATCGGATAACAGGTCTTAAACATCACTCTGCACAAGACTGAAACCTGTTGCTCCAAGATAAATCATACACTGTCATCAACAGCACAGCAGCTTTAATTGCATGAATAAAGTCTGGTTAATACACAAAAGACTCATTACAGCACATGACACAGCAGTCAATACACAGCAGTCAATTAGCTAATCCGTTCACTAAAAAAAGCTTATCCGGTCAATGAAGAAAGCTTATCCGCTGGTTAAATGAGATGAACCTGTCAACAATGATATAAACCGGACGATACTAAATGTAAACCTGTCAGTTCATGAGATAAACTAACATACAATGTTGTCCGGATATGTAATCCGGACAAAAGTCTAGATTAAAGAATCAGCTTTGGACAGCTAAGCAATGAAAAGTTCAAACCTCCGGTGTAATATCCGCTCAACTAAACCTTACAATAAACCTGACATTAAACCTGACAGCACATGAGTTTTAAACCTGTCAACATATTCATGTAATCCAGACAATATGAAGATCAATTAAACCGCTCAAACAATCAACTAAACCGCTCAACAAACACAATTTACACATACATGACAAACAAACTAAGATCAAATCAACAAACAAACACAAAAATTAAAAAAATCATACAAAAATTGGATTAAAATCTGATTTGTTATGAGTTTTCATATGAACACGAAGAACTTCAAGAACAAACAAAACTCATCAAATCTCTAAAAACAATGATCAAAATGTAAAATCACAAGAATAAAAGTGAAACACTATGTTAAAACACACACAACGATCATCATTTTAACAATCAAAAATCCAAAAATGAAGGATTTCAAGAGAAAAAAATCGTTAAAAAATAAGAACACTCAAGAACATAAAAAAAATTCAGAAAAAAAATTCAGAAAAAAAATTTACTTATCTTCAAAGAATCTGATTTCTTTAACCTCTGATTTCTTGCATCCTGCTCTGATACCAATTGTGAGTCCAAAATCACTGATCAATCTTCATAATAGTTCATAACAATGGCAGATCTTGATGTAAATCTTGTAAGAACACAATATGAATTTTAAGAACAATGAGAGAGAAAGTCAAACTTGTAAAGCTCAGTCAAACTCTCTATTTACGTATGAATTATACAAATGAGCTCCTCTCTAATTACAAACACTAACCACTATTTATATGGTCAAACCTACTAACAAAGTCAAAGTCAAACTTCTATAATAAAAGTCAAACACGCTAACTTTTACAATTATAGACTATTTATAAACTTTCAAGACGAATACAATTAATACTGTTTATCATCATGCTAAATGACCTTTTAAGCATAAAATTAAGGGGCCGTTTATCCAAATGCTTACCCGGTAAACGCTTACCAATAAAAGTCAACACTATAATTTATTTTGATGCGTAAGATTTTAGTACATCAAAACATATTGGATGCAACAATTTACTGGGTAAGCGCTTACTTGGGTAAGAGTCATCAACCTCACTTACCGGGTAAGACTCTCCATCCTTCTCATCGCTCTTACCCGGTAAGATTCTTGGCCCTTCTCATGTTCATTCGATGAGAAAATTTATGCGTTAAGCACTTACCAAGTAAGTGTTTAGTAAACGACCCCTAAGACTCTTTAACCTCATTTCTACAATTCACTACGTAAGACCTAAAATTAGCTAAAACCGCAAAGTTTCATACCAAGAGCTTTAACGTGCCTTGATTATAATGGTGATTTCAATTTCAAACAAGTTTGAATCCTTCAATCTTTTCACAATTTCAAGCCTAAAAGAAATTTCAACCCTAAGGATTGAAACATTGACCTAAATAAGAATTTCAACTTGGAAGGGGTAAATATTCAACATATACCTTTGGATTTTTGAGCTTTATTCTTTCAAGCTTCAACTATCTTGATGATTCATTAATTAGAAGAATATGTATGAGGGTTAAATGATTTTCATGAATTTTGGGAATATTTATATTTCCAAATATTCCATTTTAGCCCCTCAAACCTAGTTTCTCTACTTTGTGTTTTAATAGGAATTTAATTTGACATTTTAAGTTTAATTTAGGGAAAAGTCCAAAAAAAACCCAGTAGACTTTACTGTTTGGAACGATTTAGTCCTTAAACAATTTTTTGGAACAAATATATCCTTAGACATTCTAGAACCTGTTAAATAAGTCATTGGACATTACAAAACCTGTTAAATAACTCCTTGGACTTTCTAAAATATGTTAAATACATTTTGTTAGTGGAAAAAGTCCGAAAAAAACCAATGGGCTTTCATATTTTGAACGATCAAGTTCTTAAACATTTTTTGAACGAAAAAGTACTTATATCTATAGCAAACCACTGATTTAACTCTTAAATCAAAGCAAACCCTTTTGCATTTGTCTCCTCATTTCGTAATCATCTTTTGATTTCTAGCTATTTGTCTTCACATCTTCTCTCTTGAACCCTTTCATATATATACATATACATATATACATATACATATATATATATAGAGAGAGAGAGAGAGAGAGATTTGGAGCAAAATTTTACCAAAATCTCCAAAAAAATTAAAATATCATAACTATTGGAGATGCTTTAAATTCTAAGTTCACACTGATTTGGCTTGGTGATAAAAAACTAATTTTGATATTTACTGCTTATTTTGGTTTGGGTTTGTGTCAATCATCCAGAGGGCCGCTACATACCTAACTTGCCTCTTACATGATCATTATGTTGGGATGGGCAATATAGGCCGGCTCGAATTGCCGATTACAAACCCTTTTTGCACAAATGAGGCATGTCCGTTTCCATCTCAAAACCAATCGAAACGAATTATTTTCAAACCAAGCTCAGGGGCAAACTCATCTAACTGAACACAACGTTTATAAACCCAAAATAATGTAGATTTTGTGGCTACATTTTCTCAAGATGAGTTGATTTCTAAAAACTGTAATGAACCCCAATTCGTAGGTTCAGACCAGCTGAAACAAACACAAACTCTGCACAACGATATCAACTAAATAATCATGTTGCAGGTGGCTGAAAAAAAACATCGATCCCTTCATCTTGCAGCGATTCATTCATACAATCCCTCTTCTTCCCAGACATCCACAAGAAAATTCACCATTTCCTGCATGATTTTGGAGTCATAAAAGAGTAATGCAGCAACCAAGATGGTTGATCATGGATATATCTCCCCATGTTGGAATTAGTATAGATTTTGTTGCTAAATTACCATAAAAAGAAATTTGATTCGAGTGATAGTGTTTTTGAACCACCACACTTGGTTTCTCATTGTAAACAAACAATTGGTTTTATGTGAAAATACCGGAAAAACACAATAGTTTACAAAAAAATATCGATTTTGGACAAATCATGTAAGTGAGGGATTTAATGTATGTGCAATGTTTAGTCCAAAATCATTCTTTCTTGCAAAAGATGGCGTGTTTTGCATTTTCATAAGAACGAGTGTGTTTACAACAAAAGTAATTAACTGTTAATCTGAAATTCGTGTTATGAAATTGTTTATAGTCCAGTTTGAAATTAAAGCTTGAAAAATAACTCGTTAAAAAAATATATGCATTCTTTTCTAAGGAAATAGATAATAGGACATACAACACATGAGGATGACTTACCGGTAGAGGAATCGGGCGTGGAAAAGGCTTGTTGGTCCCAAGCAAATTATCATAAGTTGCTTTCCAACTACACAAACATATAACCTTTGCTTTAGCACATAATATTTTAAGAGTTGATAAAGATAAATCAACAGCTTGACATGCACATGAAATTATAACAAGAAACACACATTTGTACCTCGTCGACAGATACCAAAAAGAGCTTACACAAGTTACTAGAAGGTTAATCTCTAAATAAATGTACACTTGTATTAGGTCTCCTTGCCTCCACACAGAAAAGCAGGAAAAATGTGGATGCAATAAGTAGTCTCTATAACACACATTCAGACATTTAGCACAAATATCTCAATCCATCAAATTTCTTCTCAAATTTGGTTGCTTTAGTTCTAGTTTTTTTTTGGCAAGGCATCAATCTGTTCCTATTAAAGTAAATCCTTACCTCGTCACTCCAGGCCTGTGCTTTCAAACTTTGAACAATTTGTGGAAGTCCAAGATCTACCATCTGAGCTTCGAAGCTTCCTTTGGCAAGCAAGTTCTTGAAAATCAAGACTATCAACCTCACAACCTAGCAACCATTGATGAAACACCCCTCAAATGTTAGATCATCATGTTGTAGTATTTTACTTAAATTGGTGCATAACAATCTACTAAAGGCACAAAGGAAGTTGATACTGCAGTAACAGGCATATGATGCATACATTGAGTAGATTGAATAAGCATCGAGAAACAATTAAGCATGGAAATGTGAGATAAAGAAAGAAAAAACAAAGACGAGCTGACCACTAAAAGAACCCAGCTTGAATAAATAGTAATTCAAATAAACTGAACATATATGGAGGGATAAGGGAAGACCTTCTCTTTCGTTGAACATCTGACAAATACTCAATTGCAGGTTCATAGTAGGATAAGAGCCAAACACATAGGCATGTTTCATAGAGAATCTGTTTAACAACAACTGAAGTTAGTAGTACTCTTATACTCTATAATCAAATTGAGATAGAAACATAACTATGAGAAAGGAGGTTTCAAGGTAAAACATATTTCTACCTTGTCCTTGCCCTAGTTGTCAACTACACTACCTACTAACTTATTGGACAAATTTATAATAATCGACATGTTCATAGCTTATGATAAAACTCATCCTCAATCTGAACAAATTTATAATAATCGACAGGATTCATCTTTGATATTGTAGATATTTAAGTTGCACATTAAAATGTAACCATATGATGAACAATGCTGGAACCTGATTAGATCAAACTGCAGCGGACCGGCGATAAGGATGGTGCAACAACAGCGACCAGTGATGGGACGGTGGTGTATGGCGATGATCGGAGACAGGGCTGGGTGCGGTGGCGACGAGCGGCAACAGGGGTGGTGCAGCGAGTACAGGGGTGGTGCGCGGCGATGGGGGTGGTGCGCTGCAACGGGGGTGGTGCAGCATGGACTGGCGGGAGGGAGATGGTGGCATGGGGGGTTAAGCAGTGATGATGTGTGGAGGGTGGGAGACGAGAGGGAGATGGGGAGTTATTAGGGTTTTTTTTAAATTGAAGTTTACCTGATGATCAGGTTACAAGTTACATTTTCAAATAATAAGGATCTATTTAACAAGTTTTAAAAAGTTTAAGGATTTATATAATAGATTCTATAATGTCCAAAGATTTATTTGTTTTAAAAAATTATCCAAGGACTTAATTGTTCCAAACAGTAAAGTCCATTGGGTTTTTCTGGACTTTCCCCTGTAATTTACTTTATTTTGAACGAGTATGGCCTCTTATATGGCCTTGTATCACAAAATTAATCTGAAGTACAAGTCAGTTAAGCATAAGGTACAAAAATATTAGGCACAGTTCCACCCAAAGTTCACTTAACACAACTTGTATGAGTTAATGGAAGACGAGGGTTATATTCAAGTTATCGAAAATGCCAAAAATGTTTCACGTGACTTTCACACGAGGCATTTAACGAAACAAGTTTACGGGTTTCCGTGACATTTTATCCATTAAGCTCTGACTCTAATAAGTTATTTACAAGCATTAATTCGTCTAAATGAATTAAGATAAATTGTTATTTAATTTTTGTCCTGAATAAATAATTTAAATAAGATAAAAAAATATCATTTTAACTTTCTGCCTACGTAAATGTTAAATAAAAATAAACTATTCAATGAATATAAACTATTCAAAATAACATAAATAATATAAGTTCAACGAGTTAATAAAACAATACTTAATAACTTGAAATATATTTAAAACAATTAAATATCACCGGTCGATTACACGTTTTAATTAATATATTTGATGATAAACTATTTATTTTTTAACGAAACATGTGAAAAAGAATTAGTTCAAGGGAAACATGTAAAGTCAATCCTTAGTATTAAGTTAGAACCAAACACGTAAGGGTTGTTTATTTTTAATAAAAAAGCTTTTAATGTCCTCTTAAGCCTGAATCGGTCAGACATAAGATGATTCAGTGTGTTTGTTTTTTTTTCAATTAAGAGCTTAAAAGCTCTTATTAGGTCTGAAATTTAAGTGGTTGTGAAACATCTTATTACCTCTTATTTCAAATCGTCGCCTATCTACTCTGATCTCTTTGCGCTCAATTTCTCTAGATCAACTCTTCTGTCTCGATCTCTCATCTCTCAACTTTGTCAACTGTCGATCCATATCAACTCTCGATCTCTCATCTTCAAACTTCAGATTTCAGATGCAAAAAACAAACAGTCTAACTGATTCAGATTTCAGACTTCAGCACAACCTCTTAAAAATCAGAAGTGAATTCAGACTTCAGACTTCAGACTTCAGCACCTCTTAAAAAACAAACGCCACCTTAATAAAACTTAATCAATTCAACTAACCATTCATTAAGCCTATAAGCCGAAAACTAATATCCTCTTCATGACCCAATTGAACAAAAAACACTTTTTGCAATGAAATCAAAACCTTCACGATGATACTTATAATCGATAAAAACCAAGATTTTAATAAACTTTAAGGACGATCTTGGTACTTTACTCTATATATAGAGATTCGTGATTCCTAACAATATCGTTAGATATCTTTATACATTCAAATAATTAGTTATATCAAACACAAATAAAAAGAAACGGGTACACCTTTGTTACAAAATATCTTTTAGAAGACTAAACAAAAGAATGCCAAATAATTGAAGTGGAATAATGTCTCGTTTGATATGCAGACAATATTGAACTAGACGTGAGCGGGTTAATAAGAATAAGATACGCTGGTGAAAGAATAATTTGAAATTTTAAAGCTTTTATATGACACGACAATTAGCAATTTAATTACCTATCTTGTTTCATCTTCGTGATTTTTTGTTCCACCTATGTTGGTGGTGCATTTTTGTACACTCGATTTTTTCGTATCCTCGTTCAATTCTTATATCAAATATAAGATAACAAAATTTTATTTGGTCCTATTCTATATACCAAACACAACTAAACGGACCTTTTGTTCTCACGTATAACCGTGGCATGTGAACCATTTGAAGCCATTCTCCCTTAAGATTATAAATTGGAGGTTTGTGGGGATTAATTTATTGGCCAAAAAGACAAACACAAGGAAGCTTCGACGAAACATCGGAGCCATTTAAGTACCATCTCGGACCACAAGTAAACATCTCTATATCTATCAATAAAACATAATGCATGGAAAAAAAGTCATATTTTGATTTCATAAAATATTAATGTTTTATAGATATAAAAATAATAAAAAGTAGTAAATAAATGAAAGAATAATTAAACTCATTTCATGTTACGTTTGATTTAAAATATTGATTTTTTTTATAAGATGTTGTCTTAGAATTTTTGAATTTTTATTTTATTATCTATACTATATTATAAAGTATTTGATAAAAAAATTTAAAAATATTTTTTATGTATGAAGTATTGTTTATTGATGCATATTAATTAAAGTTCAAGATTACAAGTAATTTTGCATAAGTGCAATTTATTAAAGCTTCATTTTTAAATTCGTGTAACTAACTGCAAATAAACATAATCAAATACATGACAAAAATTCATTTTAAATATAAAAAATCTAAATTATAATTAAGATAATTATTGAGTTTTAACAGAATGTTCAATTATTATCTTTATAAAAAAATTATATTATTAAACCAAAAATAAATTACTTTATTATTAAATCTAAGTTAACGTATAATAAAAAATTGAATTAAAGAAGTTACACCAGAAAAACAAGAATTATTAAATAGTTAATTTGATACTAATATAGATGTATTTTTTTTTCAAATTTTTATGCTATCTTTAAATTTATATTTCATTCAAAAATAAAAACATTGACGTTTTCACAAAACCACATAAAATCGTATTATATCGATAGAGAAAAATAAAAACTAAACAATAAAATGCAGATTCATTTCCCTGCATTACTCGAGTACCCTTCTAATTATAATAAAAGGGCCCATTATATCTTTTTTTTTTATCTAATTATATTTTTTTTTTTCATCTAAATTTAGTCGACATGACTAATTTGAATAGAAGGAAAACATGATAATGACAATTTAATGAAGAAACTCTTAATATTTCAAGATTTGTGTATGATTTATGTGAACAGATATAAACAATAAAAAATAATAAAGAAAATGAAAGTGAACTCATTTGATGTTATATTAGTGTTGCGTGGATATTAAAAAATATATATTTTATTTTACGTGTTTATTTTTAAATCTATTTTTAAATGAACTATACTGCAAGTTTATATGTAATATTTATAATGATGAAATTACGAGTTCAAAATAATTATTATTGTCAAATTTGGTTTATAAAGATAGGTTTCAAACTTATTTAATTAATATATATTGCTATGAAATATGTTGTATCATGATGAAAATTATTAGTAACAATTATAGTTTAATTATCTACTATTTAGCTTACTATTAAATGATATATTTTATAATGAATGGATATAAAAAATGATATACAGTTGACAAATAAATCAAACCACAATCATGGTAAAAATTATAATTCCAAAATACTATAATGTTACTTATTACTAATGCATTGATTTACGACTATAACAAACATATACATCTTATATTAACAGCTCCTCTTTTTGAATGCATGTATAACAACTATAAGCAAAACAACATTATGGTTTGTGTGGCATGGGATGACTATGTTATTTTTTATTTGTCTATTTCATGCATAAAAATAACAATTATAATGTATTATATGGCGTTTTAGGTTATAAACTTACCAATAATATTCATAAGATAACAAATCCAATAATATGATAACCCGTGATTATGAAACAACCAGAAGTATAATTGTATCTAAAACATTATCAAATGATTATATATTTGATTAACATATGCATAACCTGCTAAAACAAATAATAAAATTCAATAACCAAAGTAACAATAATATTAATAGTGTGAAGTAATATTGTAAATGAGTTTAAATAATGGAAATATCAAAAGATAGCAAGTATCATTTGCATAACTATATGAATTCGACGACTGAACTATGCAACTTGCATTATAATTTGACTTCAAGGTTATCAAAACAAACACTATTAATCTATATACATATATATACACACACACACTAGGTTCGATCCCGTGTATTACACGGGGTAATTTAAAAAATTTAAATCATGTTAGGAACTTATTTTACAGATATGAATGATCACCAAAAGTACGATGCTACTTCAGACTTGTAACTCTGAAGTATTATTCTGAAGAATAACTCTGAAAAATGTATTATCAGAAGCTCTGCATGAACTATGCAAAAGCTCTACATGGTGCTTCGTCTGGAAAAGAAGACTTCAGAGTTCGGGTGAGTTAACTCTGAAGAATGACTCCTCAAACTTGTACTCTGAAAATAACTCTGAAGAATGATCTTCAGACTTGTATTTTTGAAATAACTCTAAAGTATAAAATCAATCCCATTAAATCAGAGTTCAGACTTCTAAGTCTAAAAAAAAGACTTCAGAGTTCAGACTTCTAAATCTGAAAAAAAGACTTCAGAGTTCAGACTTCATAGTTTGGGTGAGCTAAGTCTGAAAAAGAAAACTTCAGAATTTGGGTGAGCTAACTCTGAATAATGACTCTTCACACTTGTACTCTTCAGACTTGTAGAAGACTTCAGAGTTCAGACTTCTAAGTCTGAAAAAGAAGACTTCAGACTTCTTTTTCTAAGTCTAAAAAAACTTCAGAGTTCAAACTTATAAGTCTGATAAAGAAGACTTTGGACTTATTTTCTAAGTAAAAAAAAGACTTCTCAGTTCAGACTTCTAAGTCTGAAAAAGGTGACTTCGGACTTCTTTTTCTAAGTGAAAAAAAATACTTCAGAGTTCAGACTTCTAAGTCTGAAAAAGAAGACTTCAAAGTTCAGACTTCAGAGTTCGGGTGAGCTAAGTATGAAAAGGTAGACTTCAGAGTTCGGGTGAGCTAACTCTTTAGAATGACTCTTCAGACTTGTACTCTTGAAATAACTCTAAAGTATAACTCTGAAAAATGACTTTAAAGACTTGAATTTAGAAACGAATCTATATCAATAATTAGTTAAAATGAAGTTAACCCTAGAATAAAATTGAATTTAGAAATGAAACTATATCAGTAAATTGAATTTAAACTTAGAAGAGCGCATGAGTCAAATCTAAAGACAAAGTCTAAAGACCTTGAGTTTAGAGTTATTCAAATACCCAACATCTTTGAAAAAGACCCCATGGTAAAGTTTTCATACACAAAGCAAGACCAACCAGAAGCGTTCACTGTCTTTTTGGATTTTTTTTCTTGGGAATAACTTTTGCAGCTAAAGACTTGGCTAGCTTTAAGCTGTCCTTAGTTTGCTTCTTTTGGAGAGTAAGTTTTTCCTCAGCTTTGAGGGCCTCGAGCCTTTCAGCTTCGGTCAGGAAGTCAAACTCACCACAACTAGAGGTACGAAGTGAGATTTTTACTCTAGTTTGGTCGAGTGACTCCCTAAGCTGAGTCATCCGCTGGTCGGTAGGAGTGTTGGGGGTTGGGTTCTCAGGGACTGATTCCTCCAACCGACCGCAGGTAGTCGAGGAAATAGACAATGGATACAAGGAGGTGACGAGTACTTGGCTTGAGGATTCATCATATAAGGGTTCAAGGGGTTGAAATAGTACCCTGAGGTTCACTTCTTCAGCGACACTTTTGCCCTTAGACGTGGTGCTCTGGTTCATTTCTAGAGCATCCTCTTCTCCTCTTTGCTCCCCCTAGGATATGGAATCCCTGATAGCAACTCCTTTGGTGGCAGTGGTAGGACACTAGTATTGGATGGTGAAGTCGTCTTCGTCGTCATCATCATTGTCGTCATCCAGGTCGCTGCCGGAGACAGGGAGGTCGGGAGAATCTCCTTCCTTATCATCATCTTCATCATCATCATCATCATCGTCTTCTTCTTCCACATCACTAGCAACAGGTACAGAGGTAATGGGAAAGACATCGTCACGAGGTTCAGCTCAGACGACATCAACTTCCTCAGCTACAGGAGCTTCATTGGAAGTTGAAATATCACAGACAACCTCAGCGTCAGATTCAGCTCTGGGAGCTTCAGCTTGAGCTTCATAGATTGCTGGAGCGGTAGGTTCAGCAAGAGCAATAGTAGATGGTCTAGTGTCAGACCTTATCTCCCCCTCTCTTGTGATGGCTTGAGAGCATAAGCCAGAGAGTTGGTCGATGCTCTAAATCTAGAGAACCATCATCTCCTCTAACCTTGTTAGAGCGCTGGCTAGGCTATTCGTCGCTTCACGCTCTTCATTAAGCTGAGTGCGGTCATCAGTGGTAAAGGATCGAGCAGTCACTGGAGCTGGTTGACGAAGAGCGACTAGGACTTGTTGCATCAGCTCCGCTTGCTGAAGAGAATGGGCATGTGCTTCATCGGTTTTGCTCGTGAGAGCAGGGATGGCCTCAGCATTTGCTTTAACTGCCTCTTGGAAAGAGGAGAGCTGGCTTTTCATGTCTTGGACTTCAGCCCTGACAGTTGAGAGGTCTGCAGCAACTTTGTCCCTACGAGACATGTCTTTATGGACCTCGTCCATTTTTCTGAAGACAGTCTCGACCGCTGGAAGGAGCAACTTCACATTCGTTCCCATATCATCCTCTTCTTCGTTCATGGCTTGAGCCTCAGATGGACCTGAAAAGGAATGTGAGTGAGCATATGGAAGCTCTTGTTTAGAAGAAACAAAAGGGTAATCTAAAGAATTAACACTGCTTTACTCCATGGTGCGCTTGTGAAGATGAGAACTAGTATGCTGAGGAGCTTCGGAAGGAGCTACCTCAGGTCTAGTGGTGAGTGTCTCATCATCAGGGAGGACTGGCACTAATGACTCACTGACACGTATTAAGACCAACAAAGGAGGGGAAGAAAAGATGGTTGAGATTGGAGTGAGTGATCAGCGGTGGCAGCACTGATATTCTCATCTTCAGTGATTTGGGTCATTGAGGCGGTTTGGGAGAGGTGCCACTAATACGATAGTGATATCAGGAATCACTAAAGATCTAAGATGGCTAACTGAGACCTTTTGAGAGGTCACAGCCAGAGATGTGGTAGTCCCCTTTTTGGCCTTCTTGGTCTTCGGAGGAGAACCAAGAGTTGGTTGAGATGGACGTTTTGTAGAAATGGTTGTGGTGGTTGGGTTAGACTTGAGGGGGATTTTCCTTGTATTGACCACCGAAGAAGGAGTAGGGGTAATTGAAGAGTATTGCACCACTGAAGCTAGTGCAACATCTCCATCCCTGAGCTTGTGATCCAGAATCCTGGATCCAAGCCTGCAGACAGGAATATTACCTTCCTTAAAGTACTTGTCACCAAATATTTTGGCAAAGACCATGGACAAGAACCTGGTGTAGGGAACCACTTTCTCCCTCTGACGCTTGTTCAGCTTAAGCGCCAGGTCGTCGAAGATGACGGCAGCAAAGTTGATTGGTCGGCGTTGGATCACTGAGACGCCAATGGTGAGAGCGACTCTAGAAGCCTTATCCTGGCCACCAGTCTTTCCACCCATGCTTTGGATGAAGTGGGAGAATAGATTCTGCCACACCGCCGACTTGCGGTTCTTCTCGATCTTTGACAGCGACTTAAGAGGCTAGCTGGATTCCTTCTTCATTGGCCATTAGTAGCCAATGTCATAGAGGCAGACAATGATCTCTACAGTAGAGGGTCGCTGGCGAAGGGACCCTGAGGAAAGCGAAGAGCGTGCCTAAGAGTGGTCACGCCAAAACTCACAGTCATCCTGTTGAAGGTGAAGGAGATTTTCTCCACCTGATGACCGTTCTTGTCTTTCTCTTGCACCACCTCAGCAGTCATCCAGAACTTCTGAAGAGCCTCCCTAACCATGACAGGTTCATGGTTGAGAGCGTAGGCGATTGGGGATATCTGTAGGAAGGCAGCAACATCCTCACAGATAGTTTTGTTTGTGGGAATGTCCAACAAGGCAATGTGGTTGTTGGCCTTGAAGGAGATGTCTTCCACTGTAAAGTTCATGTTCTTGGCAGTCATTTTCTGTTTTTGGTTGAGAAATAGGAAGAAAAACAATTTATATATTAGTAGTCCAAGATTGATTGTGACATTTTTAAGTTTTAGAACAATAAAACTTCTTTTGAAAAAACCACAAATGAGATATTAGGGTTTTTCAAGTAGAATAGAGTTTTTGAAACTAGATTATAACCATGAATAAGAATGTGTTATTAATCTGTCTGTTTGTGTTTTAAGACAACAAGGTTCTTAAAATTTCAAACAATGGTTTCATTTAGAAGGAGTAGAATAGTTCAATAATGTAAAGAAGGTTATCGACCTTAGAGTTCTTTTGAAGAAGGTCGAAGGATTTGAGTGTTCTTGAGAGTTCTTGCTTGCAAAGTCTTTTTAGCAGAGGTTTGTCAAAGATTTTTGTAAGCATAAAGAAAATATGAGGGAAAAGATCTCATATTTATAAGTAGGAGGAGAGAGAAAATAAATAGGAGAGAGAAAAATACGACTGTTGAGGAATTGCCATGATGAAAAATATGGCACGTTCTCATCTATGATTGAATGGAAGTTAAAGCAGGTCGCGTGTGTCAGACCTTTTTACGCGTCTCAAAGCGATTCGTATTGGTAGCAGAGAATGTCGTCATTAAGACGGTTCATTAACTATTTCTTTTAAAACGAAAAGGTTTTAAGAAATTTGAAGAGTCGCATTCACTGATAAGACAATCACTGAATAAAAACCTTTTAAAACGTTTGGTCACTGAAGGAGAAAAGCTTTAGTGATGGTTTTGTTTTAAGAAATGAAAATATGTCGGAAGAACATACTTTCATAAAAAGCTTCAGTGTCAGTGATAAGAGAATCATTGAAACTGACATTTAAAAACATTTGAATGACTGAAGGTAGAAAGGTTCAGTGATCTTTTTGATTTTAAGAAAAGACAAGTATAAAAGAGATATACTTACTTATAAATGTTCAGCGATTTAAAGAATCACTGAAACAAACTTTTAAAAAGTTTTGATCACTGAAGAAGAAAAACTTTAGTGATAGTTTTAAGTTTAAAGAACAAGTATACATACCTTAGAGAGAATAGATACATTTACTCAATAATGCAGTGATAGAGATAGAGCACTGAATCATTTCACTTACTGATTGATGCGTATAGCTGAAGAAGATTATTCTTCAGCATTTAGCATCCCCAATTCGCTGATCAAGATATTAAATCTTGTCTCATCAAGAGGCTTGGTGAAAAGGTCAGCGAGCTGGTAATCAGTTGGAAAAAAGTGAAGTTCAATATCATTATTCATAACATGATCTCTTATATGTTTGGTCTTGGAGTGAAGAACAGGGTTATTTGCAATTGCAATATCACTGGTGCTATCACAATAGATAGGAATCTTCGAGAATTGAAGATCATAGTCGTTTAGCGGGTTTTTCATCCAAAGCACTTGAGCACAGCAACTTCCAGCGGCTTCATATTCAGCTTCAGCGGTTGATGTCGACACTGAGTTTTGCTTCTTACTTGTCCAACTCACCAACTTTCCACCTAGAAGCTGACAGCCTCCAGTGGTGCTTTTTCTATTTATCTTGCAACCTGCAAAATCACTATCCGAATAACCTATTAGGTCAAAACCTGAACCCTTATGGTACCAGAGACCCAAGTTAGGAGTTCCCTTCAGGTATCTAAAGATGCGTTTTACAACGATCTGATAGAATTCCTTAGGTTCAGATTGATATCGTGCACATAAGCAAGTAGAATACATGATATCTGGTCGACTAGCTGTGAGATACAACCGAGAGCCGATCATTCCTCCATAAACAATTACATTTACAGGCTTTTCATTTGGATCCTTGTTCAGAGAGAGTGAAGGAGCCATTGGAGTCTTCATAGATAAGCTATTAGATAGATCAAACTTCTTCAGCATGTCATGGACATACTTACTTTGACTGATAGAGATACCTTTATCTGATTGCTTGATCCGGAGACCTAAAAAAAAGGTTACTTCTCCCATCATACTCATCTGGTATTCTTTCTTCATGCGATCAGCAAATCGAAAACATAAAGAGGGATTAGTGGAACCAAAATTAATATCATCGACATAAATTTGGACTAGAATGATATGTCCTTTAACTTTCCTAAGAAATAAGGATTGGTCAATCTTTCCAAGAACAAATTTCTCAGAGATGAGAAACGAGGAGAAGGTGTCATACCAGGCACGGGAAGCCTGTTTCAACCCATAAAGAGCTTTATCCAAACGATAGACATAGTTTGGATACTTAGAGTCAAGAAACCCTGGAGGTTGTTTAACGTAAACTTCATCTTGAAGTTTTCCATTTAGGAAAGCGCTCTTTACATCCATTTGGTAGACTTTGAAGTCTCTATGGGCAACAAAGGCTAGAAAGAGTCGAATTGCTTCGAGTCTAGCCACTGGTGCGAAGGTCTCGTCATAATTGATCCCTTCTTCTTGTCTATAACCCTAAGCAACAAGACGAGCCTTGTTATGGGTTACCACACCTTCTTCATCTAACTTGTTGCGATGGACCCATTTGGTGCCTATCTCTGTCTTGTCAGATGGACGTGAGACAGGGTACCATAATTTGTTCCTATCAAACCCAATGAGCTCATCTTGCATAGAAATGACCCAACTAGGGTCTGAGATAGCATCACTGATCTTCTTGGGTTTAACTAAAAAAAGAAAGTTGACAAAGAGACAGATATTACCTAGACCATGACGAGTCTGAATACCTGCACCTGGATCACCAACAATTTGATGAATTGGATGGTCTTTAGTCCATCGCTGAGCTGGTAGGGGATTAACATCTGAGCATAGAAGTTCAGGAACAGAGGATGAGACTTCAGCTACAGTGTCTTCAGCTATTGGAACAATTGCTAAAAAAACTTCCAATTCAGCGATTGAAATAGGTTTAGATGCTTAAGGCTTTTCATTCACTGGTTGATCAGTGTTTGAAGTAAAAGGAGGAACACAGCTAATGGCACAACAACGATCTCTGAAGAAGACATATCGGTGTGACTAACTGCAACTGGAATGATTAATGGATCATCTTCAAATTCTGGGGCTTCAGAGTTGAGAGGAACGCTGAAGAAAGCTTTAGGTTGTCCATAATGAGAAAACATCTAGTTTTTTAATTCATCTTCATCATCTAAGATGGATTTAGAATTAGTTGATTGATATTCATCAAATATGACATGAATAGTTTCTTCTATCGTTTGTCGGCGTTTGTTGAATACTCTAAAGGCTTTGGACACTGAAGAATATCCAAGAAATATTCTTTCATCAACTTTGGGATCGAACTTTCCTAGTTGATCACGGTTGTTGAGAATATAATACGTGCAACCAAAGATATGTAGAAAGCTGATAGAGGCCTTTCTGCCATGGAAAAGTTCATAAGCTGTCTTCTTGAACCTCTTAACGATCAGCGATCGATTTTGAATGAAACAAGCGGTGTTGGCAGCTTCAGTCTAGAAATTGGTAGGGAGATGGGACTCGTTAAGCATTGATCGAGCAACCTCAATGATTGTTCGATTTCTTCTTTCATCGATCCCATTTTGCTATAGAGTTCTCACTAAAGAAAAGTTGTGAGAAATTCCCTTGCCCTCAAAGAAGTGATCCATAGTATTGTTTTTGAATTCAGTACCATGGTCACTTCTAATAGATCGTACTTTAATATTGTTAGGTACTTCTATTTTCTTGATGAACGATATGATATCTTCAGGTGCTTCACTTTTGGATCTGAGAAAGAAAACCCAAGTGTACCTGGAGTACTCATCAACAATGACGAGTGTATACTTCTTTCCAACAATAGATTGCACGTTCACAGGACCAAAGAGATCCATGTGCAGTAGTTAAAGAGGCGATGTCACTAAAGAGATTTGCTTTGACTTAAAGCTAGCTCTAGTATGTTTTCCATTCTCACACGCTGAGCAAAGAGATTCCTTTGTAAAGGAGTGTTGAGGAAGACCAGTGACAAGATCATTTTTAGACAACTCGCTGAGTGTCTTAAAGTTAAGGTGAGAAAGTTGTTTGTTCCACAGCAAGTTGATATCTGACGAAGCTTTATAGAGGAAACAACTATTCTCAGTGAGACAAGAATTCATATTGATGATGTAGACATTCTCCAAACAAGAACCGGTCAAGGCAACCTTATGATCGTTGTCATTGACATAACATGAATTCTTAGAGAACTTCACTATGTAGTGTTTATCACACAGTTGACTGACGCTGAGGAGGTTGTGCTTCAGTCCTTCAACGTATGCAACACGTTTGAATGTGGTTGCACCATTGGTTAATATAGCAAAACCTATGGTATATCCTTTTCCATTACCTCCAAAGGACACGGAAGGTCTTCTTTCTTCCTTGTAGTCAATTAGCAAGGATTTGTGTCCGGTCATGTGCCTTGAGCATCCACTATCGAGATACTGTATGCCTTTGACTTTTTGCACAAGGGAACATTTTAAAAATGCTTTTGGCACCCATCTATTTGGGTCCAACAATGTTAAAGGCTTCATCTACTAAAACTGAAGAACCACCGTCAGCAAACGACTTCACTGAACCTGGATAGGTTTTAGTGGAAATAAGAACAACCCCTGACACTAAAGATATAGAGTCAGTGGTTGTCTTCACTGAGCCTGATGAAGAGGCTTCAGTGGTGGGAACTACAATACCTGATACTGAAGGCTTAGCATCATTAGTTGTCTTCACTAAGCCTAAAAAAGAGGCTCCAGTGGTTTTTTTCACCTAGGTTGCTTTAGCAGCCTTAGTGGATGATTTTACTTTGGTTGATTTCTCAACCTTAGCTACTTTCTTTCCCTTGGTGGGTGGACCAGCCTTGGCAGCAGAAGGATACTTACTGGCAATGTGTGTGGTTTCACCACAGTGCTTACACTTCCTATAGCTGAAGGTAGCTTTAGGGCCAGGAAGTACCAGATTTGAAGAGGGACGAGCTCTAAGGATTCCCTTCTCATTAGTTCTTGGAGGAACTTTAAAGGATTTGGAGTCCTTAGGTGAAGCATTCACCTTGAGCTGAGACTTAGATTTCTGAGAAGACTCGGAATTCTTGGTCCTTGAAGAAGAAGAAGGATTACAAGCTGAAGAAATAGATTTGAATCTATTTGACTTTTTAGTCTTCTTGGGAAGAGGTGCTTTGACAATGGATTTACCCTTGTCTTTGCAACCTGAACTGGAAGGATTTTCGTCAAAATGACTCACAGCAAAAGAGGACTGAGAGGAAAAAGTGTCAGGAATAAAAGAGATAAATGTGTCAAACTTGAGCATGGACCTGTCAGTGACACTATCTTCCTGATCATAGGAAAATCGTAGACTAGTCTTTATCTTGGCAGAGATCTGAGCGTTAATAATCTCTGAGGCCTTGACAGAGGCTTTGCACCATCCTTCAATGGTAGCCTTCTCAGCCCTGAGTTCAACAATTGCTTGCTCACACTCAATGATAGCCTGTTCGTGTTCGACAATGATGGTTTAGTTCACAATGACCTGATCCTTAAGATCTTCTTCAATCTTAGTCAGCTCTTTGATCTTTGAATGAAAACTTTTCAACTGTTCTTGAAGATCAATATTAAATATTTATGCTTTAGACTTGCCATTCAGGGCATTGTAAAGGTCCACTTTCAGCCCGTGTAACATTGATAGGCTAGAAAAGAAAGAAGAATATGGTTCATTAAGGAAACATACCTAAGCGAGTGAGGATGATGAGGGATCATAAGAAGTTGATGTCTCTGAAGCTTCTTTGATATCCTTAGCCATTAAGCAGAGGTAAGCCGTGTCTTCCTCATCAGATGGTGATTCATCAAACGAATCAGCCCAGTCATGCTCTTCAGCGACAAGACCTTTGGCCTTTTGCTGGGATCTCTTCATCTTCTTATACTTCTCCTTCAGCTTCAAGTATTTGTCGTCCTTCGATCTGAAGGAGGATGGGGTTTTAGAAGATGGCATCACAGCTTTCTTAGACCTGCATTCACTAGCAAAGTGACCCTTGTGGTGACAGTTGTAGCAGATCGTTGAGGACTAGTCTATATTATCACTTGTTGGTCAGCGAAAGGGTTCTGCTGAAGTTACTTTTTCTGGAGAATCTCCTAAAAGATCTAGTCAATAGCGCCAATGATTCATCAAAGTCTGCAAGATCAGACTCTGATAGATCCTCGGAGTTAGTAGAGTCTAGCTTAGTGATAACAATAGGAGGAAGAGAAGAAAGAGAAGATGGGAGTTCAGCTGAAGCATCTTCAGAGATTAGAGCTAACGGAGAGCTCTTCATTTCTCTGGAATCTTTGATTAGATTCATTTTCAGCTGTCGAGACTGCTCATGATTGAGCAATATCCCATAAAGAGTGCTAAGAGAGAGAGATGACATGTCATTGGACATCTTGAGACACATGGCATAAGTATCCCAAGACTCAGGCAAACATCCCAGAAACTTCGTTAAAGTTTCAGAATTAGAATATTCACTGCCTACAATCCTTAAATCTATAAGAAGATAATTAAAACGTTGATGTACTTCAGACAATGTTTCAGTCTTTCCACAGAGAAAGCTTTCATATTGTCTTACTAAATTAATCTTCCTCGATTCTTGAACCTAAGAGGTTCCTTCATATTGAGCACATAAAGTGTCCCACATGGATTTAGAGGTTCTGAGTTTCATCACATAATGATAAACCTCATCAGGAAGAGACATAGTTATTATAGACCTAGCACAAGTGTTTATAGCTATCTTCTTTTTGTCTTCGTCGCTCCATTGATGAGGGAGCTTTGGAATCTGCCGTTCAGGAATCGCGGCAGTCGTAGCTGTTTCAGAAACAGCCAGAGAAATAGCATATGGAACATATGGTTCATTTTCTATGTAGTGTGGAATTTCAGGATCCACACCTTACAGAAAGAGAACATCCGATTTTTCCAAAAACTAAAGTTGTCTCGGATAAATTGGAGTAGTTTGGCAAGAGAGCCAGTGTGTTTGTGTTTTGTAAACCCATTTGAAAGCAATAAGATTATCTAAAAAAAAGTGATAATATAATGTTGAAACAACTAAACAACAAGAATAGAAATACACTGCTCTGATACCATTTGTTGGTCCCGTTATGGTCTACAAGATGTGTATAACAGTTTGTAGAAGAGGGAGATGAATACAAACACAGTAAACTTTTCAAATTTAAAATGTATATTGATAAAGAATTATCAATACAGATTTTACAAGATTGTTTGCGAAAAGATAATGTAAAGATAACCTATCTAAAGAATCTAAGTTACACACAAGTTCTTAGCAAAGAGAAATGATTTGTTGTTTAAGACTTAGAAGAAAGTAAGTTCTTTCTGGGTAAGAACTATTTAGAATACTTAAAAGGGATTCTAACTTGCTTTTGAAGATAAGCATATTATGTTCTTTAGATGTGTGTTCTTTCACGTATGAATGTAAGAGTTAGGGTCCAAGAGTAAAAGATGTCTTTGCATGGAAATGCACATTTAATGCAATGCAGTGGGGTTTGAACACGCGTCAAACCTTTAGAGAAAGACTTGTCCTTTGCTATAGTGAATAGTACAAAAAGTGTATTCATGAGCAGACATCCTTTCATATAGTTGGTGGGTAGTAGAGTCAACTAATCGGCTTCACACCGTACTACACTCTAGAAAGGGTATGGGTTTGTCCTTTGTGTGTGGAAGTACAAGACAAAAACAATCGTGCTCAACAAACTTCTTTTGATCGCTGAATGCTGGAATAACCTGAAGGTCTCTTCAGTATTTGCTAAGGCTTGGGCAGTCTTCACACATGTGTAGACCAGATTGTAATCACTTAATAGCGCTTCGTATCACGAACTCGTCAGTCTCTAATCTTCAGCTTCAGTCTTCGACTTTCTCTGAAGGTTCTTTGGTGTGAGTTTTGTCTTCTTGAAGTATCGTTGTAATGATGGATTTACATTCCATGTTCTCAGCGATCACTGAACAGACTCAGTGATGATCGCTGGAACTGAAAGACAGAAATATAAATACTTCGTATAAGGTAAAAGGGATTATATCAAATCACTGAGAGAGAGGATCAACATGGCCCTATTGTGATTTCTATGTCTATCAACATAATGCCTTCGTATTTGATATGCTCGGTTTATGTGTTTAAGATGTTCAATGAAATGTTCAAGTGGATTGAATCTATTATGGGATTTGGGTTTTTGTATGATTTAGATACACATTTGGATTCATGAAATCACCTAAATCCACTCCACAATTAAGTCTTACATGTTGGATTGTTGATGACATTAACATATCCATCTTCTTGAAGTATACCTATTTTGTAGTTTGATTCCTGTTGCTTTCAAAAAAGTCTTTCTCCTTCTCTTATCGATTCTTTGACAATCATTCTTCTCCAACTCACTTCTGATGGCCCAATCGTCAGCATTCTGTAGGCTAGAGTAAATCTTCAAAGGTTGGTTGAATGGGAAACTAACCCCCAAATCTTTATTGTTCTTGAACACCCTGATAGAAATGTATCTACAAAGAAACTGGCATGCCCAAGTCCTAATTATATCAAGATCATGTATGTGTGTGTATATATATATATATATATGAAATTTTTGTATATCGTCGGTTGGCTGTAGAGCCACAAAGAAACAAGTAATACTTACACAAATATGTTAAAGATTCTAGAGAATGGAGTAGGAGTGGTAAGCTTTGGTGGGATCAAACGAGAGGTAGATATGCTGCTTCCAGTCGCCATTTCCGTTGGTGAAAACATTGGTTTGAAGAATGTACGATTGCTCTATTCTGTTCCCCAAAAGCTCGAAATCTATCTCATCAAACTCAAAGTTTTGCTATGAAAGCTGTAATTATTCCAATAAATGCACACACATTTAGGCTATGTTTGAGTTGATAAGTTAGCTGATGGCTGATAAATTAGTTGGTGGTTGATAGGCTGATAAAAATATAAAATGATCAAAAAAGACATTCAGAAAAATTAATCAATTATAATATTTCAAAATATAATTCAAACAAATTTATAATAATATAATATATTAACTAATGCAAACAAGATAGTAAAAAGTTAAAAATATATAATAAAAGAATTTTATATTGATTACTACACACACACACACACATATATATATATATATATATATATTATAATATTTTGGATTTGTTAAAACATATTTTTAAAAAAGAAACTGTTATTTATGATTTTAAACAACCAATACATATAATATACATACAAACATAATTAAAAATAGTATTCCTCATATATCCTAATTATTTTTTACTAATAATATACTTAATAAAATATTTTATTCAAATTATTTAATACATGTTTATTATCTATGAAACAAAATAAGTATAACTTTAGTTTTTATGTTATATTGACAATAAGCTACTAAAACACTACTCCAAGTAGTGTTTCAATAAGTTAACTAATATACATCAAAACATGTTTTCAGATTTTTTTTTTTTTTTTGACAAACAATGTTTTAGCTTGATTACACACACTAAAAGTGTCGTAGCTGACAAAATCTTAGGAAACCATCTTAATTTGTATATTGAAATGGCCACTTGTGTCTTTTTTTTCTTACAATTTTTTATTGTTGTTAATCGTATATTGTTTTCATCTGATTTTAATCGACAAAACTGATGCACATATTGAAGAAAAAAATTTAATGAAGAAAATGTTAATATTTCAATAATTTTAGACAAAATTGGTATTATTAATAAATTTTGAAAAATTAAATTATTAGAGTAAATTACGGATTGATCCTTGTAGTATGCTAATTTTTATGGATTTGGTCCTCAAACTTTATTTATTATATAAAATGCCTTGTGATATGTACTTTCTCTTGGATTTGGTCCTTAGGCTTAACGTTTGTCACTTTCCTCCGTTAATCTTAAGGGCATTTGTGTATTTTTATATTTATTTCTCATAACTTAAGTGGTTTTTTATTATTGTCTTTTTCTTTTTTAATCACCATTCATAGAATGACACCTGTCATGAAGTTAAAGAAAACCCTTTCCTCTCTCCCTTTGATTCACGTTGAACCTCATCATCCCTTCATCACAAATCTCCGGCGGTCATTTCAGGTGAAGCGCCCCCTTCTCACCGGACCACCCCTCATCCACCTCCATTGCTCCGATCACTATCCACTACACTACCCTAACTCGTCGTTGCTTTTCCGCACATGCAAACCTCCACAGTACCCCCTCGGCCTTCTCCGATGACATTCACGGCTACACATCTCCTTGAAACCTCTACATGGACAGACCTCGGCTTGTGGTTTAGGTGGCACGTGCCACCGTATTATTTCTCCGCTGAATGGTAAAAAAATTAGGTTTCGTGAATGGTGCAACCGTATTAATTTGTTGTGTGCCACCGTATGTATTTTGATACTACAATGAGAACAAATTTTATTTGATAGAGTTGGTTTGCAAGACTTTTATTCCACCCCACATCCAAGTTCGAATACTGTTAGTGTCATTTTTTTAGTCAAATGGTGTCACAATTTGAAAAAAAAAATTCCGTGTATATGTTTCTTATAGTCAAACGGTGCCACCATTCGAAAATTTTCCCAATATTTCTTTTATGGTCAAATGATGCCACCATTCGAAAATTTTCCCAATATTTTTTTTATGGTCAAATGATGCCACCATTTGAAAAAAATTTATGTCTTTCTAAAGCTTTCCATATTTATACTTTTAGTTTTAGAGAGTTGTACATAATTTACTTTATAATATTGAAGTTTTTTATTATTAGGAAGATGACAAAATTTTAACTGGGGTTAACTAAAGTAGATAACGGATATAAATCATAGGACCCAATTTCAATAGAAAAGTACAAACCATCGCGTCATCTACATAATAAATAAAGTTTGAGTACCAAAAACATAAAAATCAACATAACACAGGGACTAAATCCATAATTTAATATATATATATATATATATATATAAAGCTAGATGGCTATACCAACCCTACTTTCATATCTCCCGACTCCTGGAAAGCATTATTTTGAGCTCAAAAACTGTTGAATGGCCAATTTTTCTCCTTCAAGTTTTTGCTCCTCTTCCTGCATAACAGCTTTCATCATTTTGCAGCTCTTATGGAGTTGTAGGTTGTTCGCCAATGGATGTTATACTTCAATCATCAGTTTCGGGGACTCACTAGCCGATACCGGTAACCTCAAAATGCTTTCCGCCTATAAACCTGATCAAGAATCCCTCCATTTCTTTTTACCCCCTTATGGCGAATCCTTTTTTCACGTACCCACTGGTCGTTGCTCCAATGGTCGACTCGTCATTGATTTCATCGGTAACTCCTATCCGAACCTCACTTTGCAATTTGATTTCTTAGTCTATAAATTAGGATATATTGCAAGAATCTTCGTTTTTTCAATATAATTTATCATTCCTGTTCGGATACGTGAAACCCTCGATTGGGTGTCGACCCCTCAGATGTGCTAGACATATACCCTGATACCATATTCGGATACGTAGAATTCTTGATTCTATTTGTAAAAGAGTCCATATGTAAACACGAAAAAAAATCCACATATATAGATGTGGGTTTTTTTAACCGTAACCAAGTGACATGGGACTCCAACAATTCTATTTGAATATCCATATTGTATTAATTTACTGGTCTCTACATGTTATAAACTTTGTGTAACAACAAAAAAATAATTAATGGTCAGGATTCCATACTTCGTCTAAACAGCAGAATAATGATTTATTGTGGGCACACTATATATATATATATATATATATATATAACACACACATATATACATAGTTTATCGTACGTTAAACGGTTCTCTTGTTTTGTGAAGCCGAGAGCATCGGGCTGCCATTGGTAGCACCATTTGTGGGTGGCAACAGAAATCGCCTGATGGAATTTCGACGAGGAGTAAACTATGCGGTGGTGGGTGCAACCGCATTGGACTCTTCATTTCACGCGGCTAGAGGGGTTCCTAATCCTTTGACGAATTCGTCTTTGAGGGTTCAGTTGGGGTGGTTCAAACAATCGTGGCCATCTATTTGCGCCAAAGTTCAAGGTAAGTACCAACCTATTTAAACAACACCTCATGCCAATCCCACCCGGATTTAATTTCACATTTTCACTCGTCTTCGTCCTTTATTGCGTTATATCAATTGACATGTTTTGGGGAAAAAAATCACATCATTTTTTTAATTGTGAGTGTTCGGATCAATTTATGCGTACTTCAGTTAATCTCATTTACGTGTGGCGTTGACCCATTTACGAGCTTCTTTAATCGTAATCGCTGTTCATTTACTTCGATTTGAAAGTTGAGTTATGATCGTGATTGTGTGTGGAGTCCACCCCAAAAAATATGCACCATTCGTTTAGATAGTTATACTCGTTCCTCTCAGTATTGCTGCCTTGCTGGTGCAATTATTATATATTTAAAAGTAAATTACGTTTTTGTCCTTATGGATTGTTGAAAATTATGGTTTTTGTCTTTATGCTTAAAAATTAGAGTATTTGTTCTTATGTTTTGTGATTCATTGTTATTTTTGTTTTTATAATTTATAATTTATAATTTATTTTTGTTTTCGTTCTTGTAATTTACAATTTCTACTGTTTTATTTACTTATATTATAAATGTAGGAATTTATTCAGAGACGAAAATAGCAACAAATTATAACCATAGAGATGAACATCGTAATTTCTAAGCCACATAGACAAAAATTGAGTTATCTACAAACCACAGGGAAGGAAATTATAATTTACTCTATCTATTTATAAAGAAATTGAAAAAAAAAATCTTAAAAATAACTTTTTATGCATAAAGTACTGTTTATTGATGCATATTACGTAAAATTCAATATTATAAGTAATTTTGCGTAAGTACAACTTATTAAAGCTCCATTTTTAAATTCGTATAACTAATTGCAGATAAACATAATTAAATACATGATAAACATTCATTTTAAAAAATATAATTAAGATAATCATTAAGTTCTAACAAAATGTTCAATTATCACTTTTATAAAAAATTATATTATTAAACCAAAAATAAATTAGTTTGTTACCGAATCTAAATTAAATTATAATAAAAATTGAATTAAAAAAGTTACACAAAAAGGCGAAAATTATTAAATAGTTAATTTGATACTAATATCAATTATTTTTCAATTTTTTATGCTATTTTTTTAATTTTTATGCTATTTTTAAATTTATATTTCATTCATAAATAAAAATATTATTCTTTCTTCTTATAACCACATAAAATCGTATTATATCTATATAGACAGAATAATAACTAAACAGTAAAATGAAGATTTATTTCGCGCAATGTGCACGAGTATATTTCTAGTATTTAAAGATAAAGTTGGATTAGAATGAAACAAATCCTTAATTCTTATTTTAAGAAACAAACTGAGTTTTTTCCTCTACTTTTCTTTTGGTTATATATCAAATCACCTTCAATAGAAATGACGTCCGACCAGGAAGTATGAGAGCTAGCCCATTTTCCCTTTTGGGTCGGTTGTGGACGAGAGGAGGGAGTTGAACCCCCAACACTGCAGTTCATAGCCACGTGCTCTAGTCATCTAAGTTAGCGAAGACATTTAGGCTAATAGAAAAGAAAAGATCCGTGCATAAGTGAGATGAGCTATTTATCATTACTATAGGTATCAAGTGCAAGTGAATTCTTAGCTAGCTCAAAAGCTTCATTCTTCAACATGAGTTGGTTTAGTACTTCAGGGCGACCCAATTGCTTGTATTGGGCCTTTCGTACATATGTGGACGATAATAACTTTATTCCTTCTGAGTGAGGATCAAGGATCATACACTGGATCCACGACTTTGCTTAACCTAGCCTGAAAACAACATGTCGTTGATGATGAAGGGATACTTGGACCTGCTTGGGGACTGATTGGTTTGCATCGGGCAACAACGGTTCTGCCTTGCCCTACTTAAGCATGCATATTAGGTCACCTCTAAAACATTATATATAGTAAATATGAACTGAATCTAAAAAGATATCTTACAAGATAAATCTAAATAATCATTCATGGGTCTAAAGCAAAATTTTCATATATTTAAGGGTCTTAGTTAACTTATTGACCTACTATATAACACCCTCAAATTTGAAAAGAGCAACTAATTTAAAATTTTCAATAAAACATCAAATAATGATAAAGTCTCTTTCTAAAAGTCAACACTTGATTACCTATAATGGCAATCTAATATTCAACATCAATACATAATATTTCCAAACCTTACACAAGTCCATAATTAGGGACGAACAATACTAGAACTCAACAACGGTTGCTATCTCCAACATATAATTATAAAACGGTACGATTGAAAAAACTGCTTATTTAAAAAGGGTTAGACTTGATGCATAGTGAGTTCAAACAATTTTTATCATAATTATAAAACAGTACGACTGAAAATTGCTTATTTAAAACATAATTTCTCAAATTAAATGTCTTTATCGTAAAAGCAACGTCTTTCTTAACCCACCATTTTTGTGATGAAAACTCTAAATCAAAACACACATACAATATGAATTCAAAACCCAATATCCACTCCAAAACATAAGTAAAGTTCAATGTCCAAATATATAAACATTGATAAAAACTCTATTATCAAAAAATACCCAGAATATGGATAAGGTTCAATACCTAAAATCATAAATAATGGAAAACACTCCATACTCAAAACAAGACCAAAAACATTAGATAATACACTATCTGAGAATAACACCTTTTGGTGATAAGGGAAACCCACTATCGATTGTGGTCAACACAAAAGTAAGTCACATTCTATGTTAATGAGTTCCATTATGGATCACACGATCATCAAGTTCAATCATACGCAATCTATAGCTTGAGTCCTCAACTGATCCTAGACATACTCGTTCATTAGAAATTATAGCCAATATGACCATGGTCATTAAGTTCAATCACTCACGGTCTATAGCTTGAGTAGTCTGCTATGGATCATACATTCATCAAGTTCAACCACCCACAACATGTACCTTGATTCATCCACTGTACCTAAATAATTCTAGCTACATTTCAAGGATAGAGATCCCATTTTAATACCAACAGATCGACTCTTATGCTTATGGAGTCATTGCATTATAGTCTAAAGTACATGACCTCAAATGAATCAACGCGTACTTAAAGCATGTAACATTCAAATAAATATGTCATGACTGCATATAACTCTAAAAGCTCGACAATGAAAAAAAAACAAACCAGACATACGTCCCCAAGACTCATCTGAGTCAAAACTGAGCCAAATTCTCAACAACTCAACTGAATATTCAATAAAAGTAATTATAAGTTATAATAAAAGTATTTAACCAATGTTTATGCAAACACATACTCCAAGCCTATGTTTAACTCAAAGAACCCATCATTGGCATTTTCCAAATGAAATCATATTATTTATATATCCAAAATGCTTTATAACACAATAATGTGTATTTTTGAAAATGGTTGATAAAACCAGATGCATCAAGAGTGAACTCATATTGTTAGATTTATGCTGAATTTAGTTTTCACCTCAAATCTTAAACTTCCTTGGTGAAAACTTGAAATCCTCAAGCAAACATGTCTGGAAAACTTATCTATGTCACAACCAAGCTTAGAAATAACCAAATATGAACACAAGTTTTAAATCTACAAAGATCCCCAAATGGAGCTCAATACACTCAATAACTTACCTCACCAAGATCTTGAAACCATCCACCAAAGGATCTTTAATCCCCATGCTAAACCTTCCATTTTGATCCAAAAACCTTCCAAAATCGACCCAGTGTTGCCTAAAATCGCCAAAAAGGAGAGAAAGTCTAAAGGGGGTAGTAGATAAGAAAACCCTAAAATCGACCTTAAAACTCGACTAGCCGCCTTCCCTCGAATTTTCTTGCGACTTAAGTCACGAGGTAAGTCGTCCGCTTCCCTAAAGCTTAAACCCTAATCCAAAAGAAGTTGCACTTATACCTAGGTGGATATACACATGCACGTAAATCTGCTTTGATATACGCTCGTAAACCCACGTGGTTATAAAATCAAGCGTAAACCCGCTTCGATATACACTCGCAAACCCGTATGGATATACACTCAAGCATAAAACCGCTTGGATATATACTTACGCGTAAACCTGCACAATTTTACTTGGTAAGTCTGCACGTTCTACCAACCACATAAAATCGAGGGTGTTACATACTAATAATAACGTAGTGTAGGTAAATGTCAAGATTAATTCCACATCATAATTATAAATTACAAAAAAAAATATACAAAATAATAACATGGCACACATATAATACATGTGTGACTTTTTATACATGTGTGCAAGTAATCAGTCCTTAAAAGAAAATAAAAAATAAAAACTAACACATCTGACATCTTTCATCTGTCACTATTTAACTTGTATTCATAAATTTTGATTTTATTATAGTTAAAATACGTATTTTCGATCATTTCTTATTTGAAATAATGTATTCCGCATATAAAATATCACATACATACTTTTATGTTTCCTCAATTTTTGGTAAATAGCAAAATGGTTTAAATTTTATCAATTTACATAGTTTTGGTTCGTGTATTTTATATTGTTTTACATATTAAATAATTATTTTATTAAAGTATTTTTAGTTAAAAAAATTCAAAAAAAGACATTTTGGTCATTTACCAATATTTATTCCAATTTTAAAGCTACATTCTGTGAACCAAACAGACATGTTATCAATTTGTGTAAAAACTACCTTCACAAGGATTTTAATTGTTATATTGTGTAACGGTTTGATTTTAGCAAAAAATGGATGAAATTTTGGTTCTAAAATGGACGAAAATTAAAGGATATTTTATTTTGAAAAAAGAAAAAACCGTTGTCCAATAGAAATTGGTTTTTGAAGTATGATTATAAGATTTAAACGACGAACAACTATGTTTTTCTTCCGTTATTATTGTGATCTAAATAATATTGCTCTGGGTTATATTAATATCAACATAAATATTGCAGATTGTGACCAGTTAATTCGTCATTCTTTGATTCTAATGGGCGAGATAGGAGGAAACGATTACAATCATGCATTACTTGCTGGGAAATCCATCGACGAGATTGAAACATATGTTCCACTTGTTGTTAAGGCCATCATCTCAACGGTTAAGGTAAGAACATATATAAAAATGTAATGTGTGTTTTCTATTCCTTTTATATAATTGTAATAACAAGAAGGAATTATGAGAGTGGTCTGACTTCATTGTGATGAATGGAAACACAGGAACTTATTAAACTAGGGGCCAAGACAATACTTATACCAGGAAACCTACCAATTGGATGTTCTGCGGCGTATTTAACATTGTACCATGACTCTGATAAGGCAGAATATGATAATTCAACTGGTTGCTTGATCTGGTTGAACAAGCTTTCTGAGTACCACAATCAGCTTCTCCAAAAAGAATTATACCAACTCCGAGAGCTTCATCGTGATGCCAACATCATCTATGGTGACTATTACAATGCTGCCATGCAATTCTTTCGTTATCCAGACAAATATGGTACATAACATGTCACTTTTAAACATGAAAAACGTCAAAATCAATCCATCTTGGATGATACTTACAAAACGTTGAATTGTTACAGGTTTCACAAATGGAGCTTTAAAGGCATGTTGTGGAGGTGGAGGACCGTTTAACTACAATTTATCAGTACATTGTGGAGACCCATCATCAAATTTATGTGCTCATCCAGATACATATGTTAACTGGGACGGACTGCACTTAACGCAAGCAGCATATAAAATTATCTACAAAAGCTTATTTCAAGGGTCATACACTGTGCCCCAGTTCAACTCCATCTGCCCAACTTCAATGTTACGACCGATAAAAGAATTATCAAGTGCAATTTAAGTAAGTGGTGCACATTTCATTAATTATTATTCAACCCTAAATACATGTAGTTATACATGGAAAGGGGATGTTAGGGGAAAATGTTATATGAGGAGACGTTACACCCTTAATTATAATCATAAGTTCTACCTTGCTATTTTAGTAAACCAAATCAATTCGAACATGCATGAAATTAATCTTTATGTTTCAAGTACTCGAGAAATATGATATCAAGCTTTAATTCATATGGGAGACACGGAAGGGCAAGACGGGAAAAAACATGTTCTATGAACCTGTTTCATTACAGCTGTTATACATATGAACCTGTTTCATTACAGTTGTTATATATATGAACACGTTTCATTACAAACTGTTATACTTATCTATGGATATAAACTTGTTTCATTACAACTGTTATACATATGAACCTGATGCAATCATATATGATCTTGTTTCATTGAACAATTTGAGCCTATTTCATTGGAAATTACTCTGTTTCGTTGAACAATTTGAGCTTGTTTCATAGGAAATTAGTGACGAGTTTTTAAACAAAATTATTCTACAATTTTTAAAATGTGGCATTTTTTTTCAAAAAATTTAATGGATACCTCAATTGAATCTTTGCTAATATTGTACTAATCAATATATCATCCATATTTATATAAATATTATGTTGTTACCAAATTTATCTATTAATATTAAATAATTACCAAACATAACTATTGTAAATTTAAATGACCATAATACCCTTATAAATAAAAAAGGAAAACAAATGAATTATAATGATTGTTTGTAATTAGTTTATACAATTGGATGGTTTGTATTTGATCGTTCATATATATATATATATATATATATATATATATATATATATATATATAAAGGGCTCTTCTTTTGAGATTTGTGCAACTTGTCTGTAAGATCCAATGATACCACAAAAAAGTAGTTGAAAAATAAAATCTAATATAAAATAAAAACCCTCACTCTTCTATATCCTCTTTTTTCTCTCATCTCTCCTATATTTTCCCTCTTATTTGTAACACCCCAACTTGCACATTTGCATATATCATGTACTTCATTTAAAAGAAATACAATTTACACTACAAATGTCTCACTAGTACAAAAAACTTATATACAGAATTTACAATTCAAAAATTCCAAAAGAATATTCTTATACAATCACATGTATAATAACATGTATCTTCAAAATACATCAATCAATAGGTTGATATTCAAAACAGTAGATAAATACATAAAGTAAAATAATTACATTTTTCTCTTTCCCCTATCCCTTGACCCCGCTGAACCTGCAATGCATATTTTGAAACACAAAATGAGGGTTAGACCAAGAGTTCTAGTGAGATAACTCTTGTTTTACACTTAGAGGGTGAAGATCACCAAAACATGTTTAAAATTCATATTTGAATGTCCAACTACTTTAAAACAAATATAACTTCAGTAAAACAAAACTGCAAGTTATAAAACGATCTTATCACATAAGAAGAATAACCACTCAAGTTCTCACATACATCTTAAATATAATTCTCAAGGCTTATAAGTCACAACTGATCAGAGCTTATGGTCTCAACCTCCATGATCATATAGAATAGTATCAATAAATAAAAATCACCAGAGTTCTTGGTTATTATTAAAAACTTTTTAAGATACAACCAGATTTAAACTTAAATAAAAACTAATTAAATAATAACCACTGACCCACCGGGTTTTATTTCAAATCACTACTCTTTGAAACACTCAAAGTATGATATCTCAAAATCATTTGAAAACACGAGCAATTAATGGCTCCGATTATAAGTCATTTTCCCCTTCTCAATAACATCGTTGTTATCATTTCAATAAGAGCAATTTTCCTAAGTTTTCATGTAACAAAGAAATGTTGACTTAGAATTATCGCATCTTAAAGATGTGACAACAAGAGCTATAATAGTAACCACACACACAATTGCCACCCTTATCCAAATGTACACCTCTCCTTGATATGTCACCCTTATTCCATGGTACACATCTCCTTGATATGTCACCCTTATCCCATGGTATACCTCTCATTGATATGCTCACCTTTATCCCATGGTACACCTATCCTTGGTATGCCACCATTGTTTCCTCCTCAAGTCTATAGATAAATCTGTAGTTTTAGCTAATAATGGTTTCAAAATAGTTTCATATTAGAAATTTATCTCAAGAACTTCTCAAGTTCTTAAATTCACTTTTCATTCTCATCTCAGTATTTTCTTTCAAAGATAAATCTCTCATCTCATCAGCTTTGAAATAAACAACAATATCTTTCTCAATTTGTAAACCACTTGAAAGATACAAAAATACCCTTTCTCACATAAAACAATTTAAAACTGTTAAACAACATTTTGTAAAAAAATGTTTTTATATCACAAGACTTGGGCGATAACTGCCCTTTATCGTCCAACACTATGGCCGAGGACCCTTCCCCATCGAACAACACTTATCCAATCCGGACAACACCTAAAAATGGTAAACATACTTACCGGTCACACTTTGTCCGGTAACAATCCTCATCGGTCAACACACTGTCCGGATATGTTCTCATGGGACAACACTATGTCCGGTAACCAATCTCACCGGTTAACATTCTGTCTAGTTAACTACCTCACCAGTCAACACTTAAAAGATAAATATTAAAACCGGCTAAAGCTTTGTCCGATGAGCATCCTCACCGGACAAGGCATGCACGATAACAACTACAATCCGGTCAACACTATGTCCGATAAAGGGTTTTCACCGGACAAAAATGTGTCCGATAAAGTCTTCATCGGATGACGAGTTAAAATACTCAACTCATATACCGGTCAAGGCTTGGCCGGTAAGGAGCCCTCATCGGACAACACTTTGTCCGATTACAGGCCCTTATCAGCCCATGAATTTCATAAGAACATATATATACATAATGCATATATATACACCAGCAGATTCTAAAATCATGAAAACCAGTATTAGTAAATTCAAAGTCTGGTTTGTTAAAAGGACTCACCTTATGCAGCTTTTGAAATTGAAGAAGTAAACAACAAATTTAAATCAGCTTCCACTTTGATTCCAACTCTCAATTTTCCAAATTTGACAAGAACTCACACGGATCTCTCTTTCTTTCAGACCTTCCAAAAATGGTAACTCCAAAAAGTTCTTTTTAAGATCTTTACTTTTATATATGCCTCATGAGTAAGGCGGTGAAAAAAAAACCATTTTAATAAGAAAATCTTTTTCTTCTCAACCCCATGCACCTACACTCATGCACATGCATCATCATGTAATACCTACACATATAGAACTCATGCATACACAAATGCATATTTAATCCATGTATGCATTCCAACCCTTCATCCATGCATAAAAACAATGCATACATAGACTCACATCAACATTTCATGCATACATACACATTTTTCACACACATATATATATATATATATATATATATATATCCACATGATCAATTATAGCAATTAATCATATATTCATGTGACCACATAATTAAGTAATAACATAACAATTAGCTCAGGTGTATACCAGGACCGGGTTATCACACTATTTTTTTTCTCCTCTCTCCATAACATATACATACACATATAACTGAATACACACAATATGTGATACATTGTGAACACTTTCTTAAAAATATTATTATAATTTGTGAACACACTCTAATTCTAGATTTAGTATAGGTTGTGAACATATTGTAAATACCAACTAAATCAATAAAACTAAATCTAAATCTATCATTAGTGAACACCATGTGAACCTTGTAAATACATTATAAACACCCTATTAAAAAAAATCTTAAATTATTTATATTTTGTTCACTATGTGTTCACTTTATATTCACATTTAATTTTGCAGATATGTTACGAACAGAGTGGAGAAGATAGAAAAAGAAAGAAAGATATATGTATGAATTTTTTTAAAAATTGCAATAATTTTTATTTAATAAATGAAAATAGCTATCTCATTATTATCTTCTTAGTTAATAGCATTAATTATCTGAATTTAGTGGTTTATGATGCATCTTAATACCTTACAAGTTATAAATTTTAGAGTTTTTAAATAAATAAGCCTCATATATATAATATTTGTAATTTACTTTTGATTTAATAAATAGTAATTTACATATTTTTTCCAATTTAAATCTTAATTGTATTATTATTTATAATTTAAGAAAAAAACAAATTCAAAGAAAAGGGTATTTTAGTAATTTTTATTATTTTATTCAAAATCATAATTTACATTCATTAAACCAAAAAGACAGATTCCAATTAATTTGGCAAATTGCATTTTATTTTCTGTCAACCAAACAAAACTTGATAAAATTTGTACAAAACATTAAACCAAATCATATATTTCATGTGTACAATGAATACAAAAGAATATAGAATTTGAAAATCCTAGATGTGTACAAGTAGATAGCTAGAACAATTAAGAACTCAAAGATAAACTAGAGAAATCATAAAATAAAAATGAACCAATGAATGAATTCAACCAGGAGAAATAGCCTATTTATATTAATTAGGAAATTGCAAAAATAGCCTCAAAGAATGAAGACTCTTATTTCGCTACCCTCCAAAATCTCCAAAAAGTGAGGCGCGATCCTTCTGCTTCAAACCATCAACTTCAAGATTTTGATAGCTTCAACCCCTTAGGATAACAGTTCTGTTAAGAAAATAACAAAAGTGAAGATTGAAAAAATTTATCACATTTTAACACTCTCCCTCAATCTTGACTTTTGAATAAGTCAATCATTCGTAACTTTGAACATAAGAAGTTATGATGATCAACACCAAGAGCCTTTGTAAAGATATCGGCAGGTTGTTCAGAAGAAAGCATTTTTACAATTTTTAACAAGCCTTTACTAATGTTTTCTCGAATTTGATGAATATCTATTTCAACGTGTTTAGTAAGTTAGTGAAAAACAAGGTTGTTGGCTATTTGAATAGCAGATTTATTATCATAGTATACAGAAACATGTAATAAATCTAAAACATTTAAATCTTTGAGAACTTTTAGAACCCATAAGACCTGACAAGTAGTAGAAGCCATGACTCTATATTTAGATCCTGCAGAAGAACGAGAAACAATACTTTGTTTCTTGCTCTTCCAAAAAATATGGAATTTCCTAGAAATAAACAAAACTCAGTTACAGAACGTCTAGAAGAGAGACACTTACCTAGAAGAGAGACACTTACCTCAATCGACATCAACAAAAGTAGTTGAACATAATTTTTCTAACCTAGTGAAGCTAACACCTTTACCTGGAGATAATTTTAAGTACCTGACAATTCTAAGAGCAAGATTTAGATGAGATTGTCTAGGAGAGCACATAAACTAACTAAGACAGTATACGACAAAAGCAATATCTGGTCTAGTAGCAAGAAGATAAATCAGTCTTTCAATTAACTTTTGATAGCCAGTACAATCAGATAAAGGAGGATCTTTGTTACTACTAGAATTAGTTACAATCAAGGTCATATCCATGGGTGTATTACAAGGTTTACACCCTAAGTACCCAAAGTCATTAAGCAACTCTAAATAATATTTTCTCTGCGACATGCAAATCCCATTTAACACAATCTAAAATTTCAATCCCTAAAAAGAATTTTAATTTTCCCAAATCTTTTATAAGAAACTTACTTTTCAAAAAAACTTTTACTTTATCAATTTCAGACTGACTATTTCCAGTAATAACAATATCATCCACATAAACCAATAAGATAAGAAAAACATATTCAACTTTCTTTGTAAACAAGGAATAATCGTTAATACTTTGAATAAAGCCATGTTCAATTAAACATGAAGAAAGCTTAGCATACCACTGACGTGGAGCTTGCTTTAAGCCATATAAAGACTTAACAAGTTTACACATGTTTATCTATAACACCCTCAGGTAATGTCATGTAAACTTCTTCAATTAAATCTCCATATAGAAAAGCATTATTAACATCTAATTGAAATAAATTCCACTTACTTTGAACAACTAAGGATATAATGCAACGCACGGTTACCATTTTAACAACAGGAGAGAAGGTTTGATCATAATCAAGACCTTCTCTTTCACTATACCCTTTAGCCACAAGCCTAGCTTTGTACCTTTCTATTTGCCCAGTGAACTTATATTCTATTTTATAAATCCGTTTACAACCTATAGGTTTTCTACCCTGAGACAAGTCTGTTATAATCCACGTACCATTTCTATGTAAAGCTTCTATTTTATCATTCATACCATTTATCTAATTAACATCACTACAAGCTTCTTGAAAAATATTAGGTTCAACAGACTTGTTTAGACTAGATACAAAACATAGATTTTCAGACGAAAGATAAGAATGATTAACAACCTTTTCCAATCCATATTTAACTTTTCCTTCAATAACAAAGTCATCAAGTTTTTGTGGAAACACAGAGACTCTAGTAGACCTTTTAGTAGGTTGGGCAGAGGAAGAAGATCTACTAAGAGTACCCTCAAAACTGAGACTTTCATCATTTTGTTGAGTACTGGCAGCCATATCAGAGCTACTCAATAGTTGCCATCTGGTAACTCTTTCAAGGTTATTTTCAACTTGGGTTGAAGAACCTTGGTTAATTGATTCATTTTAGCTGCTTAGAGGCTCCTTATTGACAACTCTAGTTTGGCTACCTAGTAAACTACGGTTATTAGAGGCAAACCATATCGATGAGAGTTTTCACCAATGGAATGGTCTCCAATGTCATCACTGGGTGGTGAATCCACAAACTCATTAGATGAACTATTCATATAATCAAAAAAAAGTTTAATTTGTTAACATCATCATGACTAGAATCACCAATCCTGTTCGAACTCATCTTAAACGGAAAAATATTTTCATAAAACATGACATCTCGAGAAACAACATATTTTTTAGATTCCAGACTAAAAAGTTTGTATCTTCTCTTTGAGCTAGCATACCCTGATAAAACACACTTTCTAGATTTGGGTGAGAATTTATCTGTAATATTAGGTATGAAGGCAAATCAAAGACACCCAAAATTTCTAAGATGAGTAAGCATATATTGGAATCCGTAAACAAGCTCATAAGGACACTTACTATTTAGCACAGAAGACGGAGTCCTATTTATTAAGTAGGTGGAAGTAAAAATGCACTCACTCCACATATTTGGGGGAACACCTCCTTGAAACATAAGAGCCCTAGCAACATTTAGCAAGTGATGATGTTTTCGTTCAATAACCCCATTCTGTTGGGAAGTATAAACACAAGAGGTCTGATGTATAATTCCATTAGTTTTAAAAAACTCACTCAGTCTGACTTAAGAATTTAGAACCATTATCACTTCTAAAATTTTTTTAACACACTTTCCAAATTGGATACTGAATAAATTATAAAAGATAATAATATTTTCTCCAACCTAATGTTTACCTTTTAATAAGAAAACCCAAATAGCACGAGTAAACATCAACTATTGTAAGAAAATATTTATTACCTTCCCTACTTTGAACATAATAAAGTCCCCAAACATCCAAGTGAACTAGTTCACCTAGATCTTTGGATCTATGAGCACTTGACTCAAACTTCTCTTGAGTTTGTTTTGTCTTATGACAAATTTCACAAGGCCCACAGTCTTCATTATTAATCTTAAGACAATTCTTTAAAACTTTTAAAACTTAGTCATCAGGATGACCAAGACGACTGTGCCATAATTAGGCAAAATCTAAGCAAGACATATTAGAATTTTAAGAAGTAGATAAAGCATAGGAATAGTTATTGTTAAAATTTTGATCAAAGTAATACAGTCCCCACTACATTCCTTCGTAGCGAATCCTGAACATACCATTGACTCATCAAATCCTACAAACACTTTGTTATCCCTAGCAAGTTTGTGAATAGATTACAGATTGACATTGAAATCTGGGACAACCAACACATCAAAGAGAGTTACATTATTTGATAACTTGAAATCCCCAATTTTATTTATTTTAGCTTTTGTTCCACTTGGATGACTTACTCTGAGGTCAAGTTCAGAAACATCAACAATGTTATTAAGAAAAATAGTATTATGCGTCATGTGTTGATTTGCGCCAGAGTCAATAATCCATCCAGATCTAAGAGATTTAAAAGTATCTGCCATATTAGTAGTGGCACTTTCAGATGAATGTTTTTGCTCAATTAATCCAAGGATCTTAGCAATCTGGTCCTTAGAAAAGGGAAAAGAGGAATTGGATTCAACAGTTTTAGTAGGATTTGACTCAGAAACAAAGACATTGTTGGTTGTGTTTTTAAAAGTTTGATTTTGAGGTCTGGACCGATTCTGAAAATTATTTGGGAACCCTATGTGTTTAAAACACCTTTCAATAGTATGTCCAGTAGCTCCACAGTGCTTACAATCCAGAGAAGAAATTCTACCCAAACGATGTTTGTTATCAATGGTCTTACTAAAGAAGGCAGTATTTTGAGGTTTGGATTGAGACTGAGAAAAATTTCCCCCTCTATGAGACTCTTCCCTTCAGACAAGAAAAAAGGTAGTTTTCACAGAGAGAAGGGAATCCCTAGTGAGAATGTTGCTTCTAATGGGTTGATATATATCATCCAGTCCCATTAGAAACTACATGATCTTAATAAGTTGAGTATGTTCCCAAAAAAAAAATCTTGAGATGCATTACTGGTGCCAGAGGGAAAGTTTAACAAGCGCATCAAATTGTCTCCATAAGAAATTGAGTTTATGATAATATCAGAGATAGATGTTCCATTTTGACTTAAAGAATTAATTTTCTGATGAAGATTAAACATGCCAGAACCATCAACCTTATCATAGGTTTCTTTTAACTCATCCTAAACCTTAGAGGACTCTTTGGAGAATACTTGTACTAGAAAGAGATCCTCAGTCATAGAACTTAGTATCCAGGAAAGGACAACTGAGTTACATCGATCCCATTGTCTCTCTAAGATAGGATCGTTTATTGGTCGAGGACAAGACCCATCAATAAAACCAATTTTATTTTAGTTTCTAAAGCCAATGTCATGGCACAAGCCCAAACTTTGTAATTATCGATACCACTAAGTTTAACAGTTAGTAACAGAGTTCCACTAGTATCATTGGGATGCAAGTATAATAGGTCTCCAAAGTCTAGACTCGTAACTTTGGATTCCATTGACCTACTAGTATCAACCACAAAACCAAATATAACCACATATAGGAGACTGAATAGATAAAAGCAGGATTCCCAAAACACTTAAAGTGCTAGGTCAAGATAAGTATTCAGCTCCGAACAAAGACAAGAAAGGAAACAACCACACCAGCCTTATCACAAAAAACAAGCACAATAATAAGAACTACCTTACCACATCAAGCAAGAACAACTAATAAGAACATATAGAAAAAGCAGAGAACAAAAATACCTGAAAACCAGATCATAACAAAAAAAACTTTAACCTAGGTTAAAGAAAAGGAAGATGCAGGAAGCAAGCAAGGCCAAGAACAACCTGAACAAAAAAGGAAACATGACACAAACCTAGAATGAACACAGATCTGGAAACAAGGATCTATTATACAAGAACACAGATCTAAAAGAACAAAACTACAACGACTAAGTATAGTAGCAAGGAAAGGGAAGTACAGATTTAAACCTGACCTTCGACTACGCACGTACTTGGTTACAAGGACATAGAAAAACAAAAAAAAGAGTTTACTAACGCCCCGAGTATAGTAGTAAGGAATGGGGAAATATAGATCTAAAACAGATCTGTTAAACCAGACCTTTAGCTACGCATGTACTCGGTATGAAAGAAACAAAAATAATATAATAGATCTAGAAACAAGATAACAACAGATTTAAGAGCACTAATATTAACAGCAACAAGTCAAGGAATATGAGATTTCTTGAGAAACAAACATAAGAGCATGAATATTACAACGACCAAAAATAGATCGAGATCTTAAAAGATCTTCACAAACCAAATCATTGACTGGGCATTTACTTGAACCAGAAGAAAACAGAAAATACACAAAATAGAGATGAATATGAGTTTTCTTGAGAAATATCACACAAGCACGAGTATTTCAGTGACGAAAGGTAGATCGAGATCTAAAAGGATCTTCGTAAACCAGATCGTTCGCTGAGCATTTACTCAAAACAGAAAAGAAAATGAGTTTTCTTGAGAAAAGATCACTTGCACACGAGTATTTCAACGACGAATGGTAGATCGAGATCTAAAAGGATCTTCATAAACCAACTCGTTGGCTGAGCATTTGCTCGAAACATACAGCAACTAAAATCACAAAAAAAAAAAAAAAAGGAGGAAGTACTTACCTGGGATCGATTGCAAGATGATTTTGGAAGAATCGAAGATGAACCAGTGAATCACTCAAGGATTCAACAAGAACAGAACCACGCACAAGGCTCTGATACCATGTACAAAACATTAAACCAAATCATATATTTCATGTGTACAACAAATACAAAAGAATATAGAATGAAAACCCTAGATCTGTACAAGTAAATAGCTAGAATAGCTAAGAACTCAAAGAGAAGCTAGAGAAATCGTAAAACAAAAATGAACCAAAGAATGAATCCAACCGGGAGAAAAAACCTATTTATATTAATCAGGAAATTGCAAAAATAGCCCTCAGAGAATGAAGACTCATCTTCTGCTACCCTCCAAGATCTGCAAAAAAGTGAGGCGCGGTCCTTTTACTTCAAACCATCAACTTCAAGATTTTGACAGCTTCAACCCCTTACGATAACAATTCTGTTAAGAAAATAACAAGAGTTAAGATTGTTAATACATATCATATTTTAACAAAATTCAACAAATTCCTATTAAATTCATGTTCCTTTAAAAGATTTTTTTAGAAAACATTTTACGAACTAGACACCTTAATTTTATATAGAATTTTAAAAAAATAACCAAAGACAATTCTATGTTACAATGAAACCCAATAATATACAAGAGAATTGCACCATAAAACTAAAAACAAGACATCCCAATGGTTTAATGTGGCTCCGTATTGATACCACGTAATATATAATTGTTTGTTTTAGAGAAAGAATATTATCTTCAACCCAATATCGTTCGTATCAACATAACCTTGAGGTGAAATTCAACTTTTTATAAGTCATTGGTTTTACTCTCGAGTCCCGAATCTCCAAAGATTAATGGTTCAGATTGATCATAAAAGATTTGTCTTACTGTTAATTTTAAGTATTCATTGAAATATGTACAAACTGGTTTGTACACTTAGGTGACATTTGGTTTGCAAAATATTTTTTGATGCAATGGAATCTGATAAAGGGAATTTGACTTCGAAAGAATTGAAATGAAATATTGTCAGGTTTGACCACCTGTTTGGTTGACAGACATTGGAATGAAATCTGTTAAGGAATCGAAATCTTTTTATTTAGTTCACAAAATGTAGCTTTGAAATTGAAATGAAATATTGGTAAATGACCAACAATATCCTAACTGTTAATTTTAAGTATTCATTGAAATATGTACAAATCGGTTTGTACACTTAGGTGACATTTGGTTCGAAAAATGTTTTTGGATGCAATGGAATCTGATAAAGGGAATTTGACTTCGAAAGAATTGAAATAGAATATTATCAAGTTTGACCACTTGTTTGGTTGACAGACATTGGAATGGAATCTATTAAGGAATCGAAATCTTTTTATTTAGTTCACAGAATGTAGCTTTGAAATTGAAATGAAATATTGGTAAATGACCAATAATATCCTTTTTGAAAAAATTAAAATCTTTACCAAAAATACTTTAAAAATATAATTAATGTGTAAAACAATATAAAACACACAACCCAAATATAACCATACACCAAACGACGTTACTAAATCGATATTAAAATAGTCTCAAAATAGCTAATTCTTTATCATGTAAAATAGCTAATTCGGTGGTGGTCGGCGGTGGTTCAGATTGGCGGTGGTCAATGGTGGTCGACTGTGGTGCAGATCGACGGTGCTCGGCGGTGGTTTAGGTTGGTGGTGGTCTATGGTGCTTAAAATCGATGGTGGTCTGCGGTGGTTCAAATGGCGATGGTCGGCAGTGGTTCAAATCAGAGATGGTTTAGATCGACGGTTGCTGGTGGTGGTTCAAATCGGTAGTGGTCGATGGTGGTTCAGATCGGTGGTGGTTCGGATCTGTGGAGGTCGACGGTGGTAGCCAGCAGTGGTTCAGATCGATGGTAGCCGACAGTGATTCAGATCGGTGGTAGTCGGCGGTGGTTCAAATGACGATGGTGGTCAATGATGATTCAGATCGACGATGGTCAGAGGTAGTCGATGATGGTCATATTGGGTCTTATGCGATTAGGGTATATATTGGGTTAAGGACATATTTGGTATTATAAAAATAGAGAATTTCATTCCATCAAAATACCATGTGGTTGCTAAGAAATGTTAAATCCCTTCATTTGTGGAATCTGTAGGATTTAAAGATTATTTTAGTGAAAGAGAATGAACCAAATGAGAAAATGCAATTTGGTCGATGAAATTTAACATTCCATATCCATCAGATTCCTTCAGAATCTGAGAACTAAACGCCCCCTTAGAATTACCCAAAAGAAGATAAAAGAGAAAAAGTAGAATGATTAAGAGGCCACTTCCCAAATACTTACCGGATAAATCGCCAAAACTCCAAAATTTGACGAAAATTATGGGTTTTTTAACTAAATGTGTGGCGCCCCTAAAATTTGAAAATGACAATAATTTAAAACCCAGTAAAAACCGACATTTAAATAGCAAAAGTAAGGGTATTTATTTAATATGTAAATAAAGTTACAAGATAGCAATTACAAATTTTGAATACCAGAGTTTCTATAGACTTTTATTTAATCTTGTAAGGACTAGATTTAAGTCGGGGGTTACAAACAACCATCAAGTTTGTTATCTTCCACAAGAATAAGAGCTCTCCAAAAATGCTATCACCGATTATGCCTCTAAATGGCACTTCAAGCTGTATATCACTGGCTCTTAGTCTTGACACCACTATAATATGCTATACATGTCAATAAGAAGAAGTGTTAGACTTTACTCCTAATAAGATCAAACAATTAGCCCATGTTCACAAATAATAAATAAAGAATAAGTAGGCAATAAATGGTAGCCTCTTATGGGGAAAAGGTTAACTTGTAAACAATAATGTATAAGAAACACTTGAAGCCATTAGACTAAAAGAATGGTAAGCAATCAATTTATCTTGCAATAACGGGGGAGACCCGATTCAATCAAGTGATGGAACACCAAGTAAGCCACACCGAGACGTTGAAGAGTAAAATACCCTTAGCATATAAGCCTTAACAATTACTAATACTGGGGCTAAGATAAGAACATCAAAATTTCTTAGGTAGTTAGTCTATGAGTTACAAGATGAAAACATCAAAACTTCTTACTTAGTTAGTTCCTAAGTTACAAGATGAGAACATCAAAACTTCTCATTTGTCTAAAATCAACGGTTCTAAAGTGAGGACATCAAAACTCCTTCCTTGTCCCAAACCAATTATATCAAGAAGAAAAGCTCAAAACTCCTCTCTTGATGGTATAACTATATATGCATATGGATCCAATGCAATGACACACAAATTTATACCATAATTAAGTTTGTACATATAACAATGCCACTTAGGTTCATTAAATACCAAATCAAGTGAAATAAGCATCAAAACAATGAAATGATATATTATAAATCAACCAAGTATAGATCAAGGTCCTCAACAATGAGAGTTAATATGCTTGGTCAATATTTAGCTCAAAAGTCTAAAATGATGGCAAAACTTTCATAAAGCTCAATATTACTTCATAAATGATTGAACTAATATGACTAAAAATCTCAGATAAAATAAGTAATCAAAACTTTACGCTAAAATTCATAGAAAATGACCTAGAAATAATCCATAGCTCAAATCATTAGGGGCTTTCGTAGAAGACCCTTTTAGATATAAGTAAATGTAATATATGACATGGTATAAAGTAGTAACAATAAAGGATGAAATGACAAATGAGTTTCTAAGTGAAACCCTAGAAACCAAGCTAAAATGAGGAGGAGGTAATGGGAAGACACAGCTTCTAGCCAGAAATCTTTTTGGATTAATACTATGAGATCTTTTAAAAAGTAATTAAGCCAACAATTCCATCTAAGCCCCTCTAACTTTGTGTTTTCTGCCTGAACACCCCGACCATGAACAAAGTTTAGCCGACATCAAGTTTTCTGAATTTTTTATTTTTTTTTTTAATTTTCTTTCCTAACTCAAACCAACCTAAAAAAAATTTTAAATGTAAATATAAAATCCAAAAAATTTACGCTAGAAAATATATAAAATCTTTTTGACTTTTTATGACATGTGGGTCTTATTTATGATAAAATCAGAATTTCACCAAGTTGGCAAGTATATTAGTGGAAGTAATTATCAGTTTTGAAAATACGTAAAAGAGTAGTTATTTTGTTAATTGTTTTATATAAGTATTTATGGTTATTTTAGTGATTTCCCCCTATTGAAAAATATTATGATGAAATAGTTGATTGTTTAAGAATTCGGACTTCATAAGTCGATAAACCATTGGAGAGAAAATGTAACTAAATATACTGTGAAACTATTTTTTCGTAGACAATGTACATTATCATGTTTCTATGTCTTATTTTAAATTGAAATATAATTATGTATTTTTGTTGGTCTCAACCATTTGATTTGATAATAACAAAAATACATTTAATCCGACACTTGGAAACATTGTTAATATTTGACCTTCAAATCTGATTTCACTATTAGATACAATCTAACATCTAGATTTTGATACATACCAACTTGTGGATTAATTGGATACATACCAAGATATGATCAACACGATATGTTCTTAGTGGAGCCCAAATTAGTCCAAATTCTGAAAGCAAGTGAAGGACCCAAATTCCAACCAAACCTGAATCGTGGTTCTAATTCCAAAGTCCTTTTAGGATCCGATTGTTTTATGGTCTTGTTGGAGCCCAAAATATAGCTTATACTAGGAAAGAAAAATAGATTAGGATTTTGTTTGTAATAGCCTTTTAATTATCTGTATGGTCTAAATGCACAATGCCGTCAACAAAATCGAAGACTAGTTGAATAGAAGCCAAGATGGTCACTAAAGCGAATTGGATTGTCATTTAGCCATTGAAGACCAGTACAAGATAAAGTAAAAAATGTTGGTCTCAGCCGGATTTACAAGAGTTTATAGGTAACAGTTTGTAGAAGGGGGTGAATACAAACACAGTAACTTTCACTTTTAAAAATTATATATTGATAAAGAAGATCAATACAAATTTTACAGATTGTTTGTGGAAGAGAAAAAATACATAACCTATCTACACAATCTAAGATACACACAAAATACAGATATCAATAAAAAAAAATTGCTACAAGAAATAAGGTAAGAAGAAATGTGTTCTTCATTTGTTAAAGTTGGTCGTTCTCTTAGACATAAAGTAGAGAGAGGAGTAATTTCTTGGGTAAGTTTTGAGTAAGGAAGATGATAACCGAGAGGAGAATCACTCAGCTATTTATACTTATTGCATTAAATGCAATTCATAAGGTACATAGCACGTGGCAAGCCTTAAGAGAAAAAGCACATCCTTTATTAAGTATATTGTCCTTTTGGATATATATGAACAGTCATCTTTCATAAAGTAGATAAGCAGGTTTAGAGTCAAAGGAGTGACTCCGTACTGTACAATACTTAGAAAGGTATGAGTTTGTTCTTTGTGTGCATAAGAGAAGATAAAAACAATCTTGCTCGAAAAGATTCATTTGATCACTGAATACTGGAATTATGTTGAATGTCTCATCAATGTTTGTTGAATCTTGCACAGACTTCACAATTGTGTAGACGAGCTTGTTATCACTAAATCGCTTCAGATCACGAACTTGCTGGTCTCTAATCTTCAGCTTCTGTCTTCGACATCGCTGAAGGATCTGTGGTGTGAGCTTTGTCTTTTTGAAGTATATCGGTATCTGAATGAATTACAATACATGTTCAACATTCACAGATTTAGTGAAGATCGCTGAAACGGAATGACATAAACAATATACTTTGATAGATAAAAGGATCATCATCAAATCATTGAGAGAGAGGATCAATAATCTCCTCTTATTTGATAATGACAAAACAACATAAAGAAAATTTCTTAAGTTAATAAGTAAGGAAAATGTACTAGTAAAATACTTGTCCTTTTTAACAATTTTGGAATTTTTTTTAGTGATACAGTTTACTTATGAAAATTTACTTAAACTTATAAAGGAGTACAAGTTTAAGAATAAACTGACATAATAATGATAACTGAAACTAAAGCATATTCACTTACTAGAAAAGTGTCAGTAAATGTAAGAGAATTGGAACTCATAAATACATGTCCCTTAACTCTTTTCATGGATCTTTTTCAGTGAACTAATGGTTTCATTGAATATTAAACAATGAAAAAAATTACAAGTCATTTATCAGTATTGGTAGGCCTAATACATAAAGGTTATACACTAAAAGTAAAGAAAAGAAAATAAGATTACAAGATAGGAAGGACATCTAATCTAAGTCGTTAAAGTTGATATAACCAGGTACATCTTCTCCAATCTTCTTGCGTCTCAGCATCTCCTTTCTGATCTTGCATTCCATCACCTTTCCGAATATATCATTATCTAGCTAAGTCCTTACATACTCTAAGTGATCTATTGGACAGGGGTGGAACTCGGATACTTGTTGTAACACGTATTCACCGTCATAGTCAATGAATATGAGTCTATGATCAGGTTTCATGTGCATAGTGTTGGGTATGTAAGGACCCTTTGCTGGAAGTGTCAGGTTTAGCTTTGAGAGATCCGGCTTCTTTCGATCCTTCAGGATTTCATCCAAAAAAAAAAATTCATCTCATGTTCGTTCTTCTAGGATGGTCCTCTTCAGGATCTGAAAGATGTTTTCTTTTAGAAGGAGGCTTATTTGGCAAAGGATGGACTTTGACGATCATGGACATCTTCTTGAATAAATCGTTTAGGATGTCTTCGATCAGCGTCTTGTGCTTTGACTTTGATTGCTGAATAGCCTGTCGAATCTCCAGCCATTCATCGAAGCCATACTGCCCGAGGTAAGAAGTGTACTCGGTGACAACATCTTGATTCTCTCTGAAGATGACCATTGAGATAAAGAGTCCACCATCCTTCATCCGTCCATTTATTGTGATGTTTGAGATCTTATGGGGACTTATCCTTTTCTCGATCCTTTCCTTGCACCATTTGAGATCTTATGGGGACTTATCCTTTTCACAGTTGAAGTAATTGCTCGATAAAGGATTTATCAGACCCAATACGTCTCTGTAGGGTGCACTGGTGTTATTTGTATGTAGAAAGACAGTTCGATGAGAATGTGTATCGACTATCAGTTTCTCAAAAAATTGATTGTAAGTATCCGCTTCTAAGAATCAATGACCTCTTTGATCAATTGGTTAGGACTAGTCATTTTTCGAAGATTGATTTACGATCAGGTTATCATCAGTTGAAAGTTTAGGAAGCAGATGTATCCAAGATTGTATCTCGTACAAGGTAAGGGTATTACGAATTCTTACTAATGTCGTAAGGTTTGACAAACGTATTGGCATCCTTTATGGATATGATGAACTAGGTGTGTAATCAATATATTAACAAATTTGTAATTATATTTATTGATGATATTCTTTTCTATTCTTGGTCAGAAATGGATCATGTTAATCATCTTCATTTGATGTTGGCATTGTTGAAATGGAAAAGTTGTATGCTAAATTATCAAAGTGTAAATTTTGGTTATGAGAGGTACAGTTTCTAGGGCACATTGTTTTAGCAACTGATACCAAAGTTCTATGGGGTTAGACGGTTACTATTGTAATTTCATACATGATTTCTCTTGTATTGCAATGTCTCTAATGTTGTTGATGAAAAAGAAAGTAAGTTTGCACGAAAAGAAGCACAAGTCGAGACCTTCCAAATGTTGAAATAAAGACTATGTAGAGCATCTATTTTATCACTATCTCATCGTTCAGAAGATTTTTGTGGTTTATAGTGATACTTCAAAGTTAGGTTTGGGTTGTGTATAGATGCAGGGAGAGAAATTTATTGCATATGTTTCTCGTCAACTTAAAGATCACGAAAGACAATACCCCACTCACAATATTGAATTAGCAGCCATTGTATTTTCCCTGAAGATTTGGAGACACTATATTTACGGTACCAAATGTCAAATTTTCAGAGATCATAAGAGTCTTCAACATTTATTCAATCAAAGGGAATTGATACACGACAATGTCGGTGGTTAGAATTAGTGAACAATTATGATTTTGAGATTCTGCATCATTTTGGAAAAGCAAATCAAGTAGTCGATGTTTTAAGCCATAGAGAAAAGAGTGGAACGATCAAAGCTATCGGATTACAAGTTGAGTTCATACCGAATATCCTTGACGAGTTATTAAAGTGTCAGATTGAAGCATTGAAAGATGAAAATGTGAAACAAGAATGAATTATAAGTATGGCAGCTAGTTTGAAAGAAGACAATCAAGATTGATATGTTTTGTAAACATAATTTAGGTACCTCGTTTTGGTGATATCCAAGAAAGGGTTTGAACGAAGCTCATAAGTATCGTTTTTCGGTTCATCTGGGTACTAACAAGATGTATCGATATTTGTGACAGTTTTATTGGTAGACAGGTATGAAGAAGGATATTGCATGGTGCATGGAACGATGTTCGACTTATTTACAAGTAAATGTGGAGCATCAACGACCGTATAATAATCTACAGTCGTTAGAAATTTTGGTTTGGAAATGGGATCATATGACAATGGATTTCATAATGAAATTGCCGAGAATGGCAAAATGTTTCGATGTTATGTAGGTTATTATAAACCAATTGTCAAAATCTACTCATTTCTTACTGATGAAAGAGTCATATTCAATGGACATATTACAAAATTGTATATTGATGAGGTGGTAACTTGATACAGCGTACCATTATCAAGTGTATTCAATCGAGATAGTTGGTTTACTTCAATGTTCAGGAAAAGTTTTCAAAGAGTGATGGGACTGTAGATATTGTTGTGTACATATTATCATCCGCGGATAGATGGCAGAGTAAACGGACAATTCAGGCGCTTGAAGACATGTCACGCGCTTTCGAAGGTTCGTGGGAATGGCATTTACCTTTGATTGGGTTTTCTTACAATAAAAACTGTCATTCCAATATTCATGCAGCACCTTTTTGGAGTCTTGTATGGTAGAAAGTGTAGAACACTATTATGTTGGAATAAAGTGGGAGAAAAATAGTTAGTCAGGCTAGTAATCATTTAGTTAACAACAAATAAGATTGGTTAGATTAATCAATGATTAAAGATTGCTCAGAATCGACATAAAAGTTACATCGACAAACTCTATACATTTATAGAGTTTCAGGTTGGAGACAATGTGATGTCGTAAGTAATACCGTGGAAAGATATTGTTCGTTTCGGTAAGAGAGGTAAATTGAGTCCGAGGTATATCGGTCCTTTTATTTTTAGTGATCGAGTTGGTGAGGTAGCCTACAGGTTGGAACTTCCCAATGAATTGGGAAGTATTACATAACATTTTTCATGTATCAAATCCAAGAAAACGTTTGGTAGATAGTGAAATGGCGATACCGCTACTAGAAGTTTAGGTGGATGAGAAACTGATTTATTGAGGAACCGAAAGTTAAGAAATAAAGATACCAGTCTAGGAACCTGAGTTAGAGATGAGATCCAGATATCCTATTTTGTTCTAGTGAGTGAATTCCTGGACGAAATTCCTTTAAGGAGGAGATATTGTAATACCAAGTTTGAGTTTTTGGTTAAACTTAGAAGTATTGGTGCTGCTTAGTATTTAATTTATTGTTGAGGATTTAGTTTGAACCTTGGTTTTATAAAAAAAAGTATGTAAACATGCTAATGTTTGTATGTGAGTTTGAGAGTGCAACGCAGGGAAGAAAGAAAAACGAGAGTGAAGGTTTGAGTTAGAAATTCATCCATTACTAAGGGGCCGTTTACTAAACACTTACTTGATAAGTGTTTAATGGATAAATTTTCTTATCGGATGAATATGAGAAATGTCAAGAATCTTACCGGGTATAAGTGATGAGAATGATGAAGAGTCTTACCCGGTAAGTGAGGATGACGACTCTTACCCAGGTAAGCGCTTACCCATTAAATTATTGCATTCGATATGTTTTGATGTACTAAAATCTTGCGCATCAAAGTAGATCATAGTGTTAGACTCATATCGGTAAGCACTTACGGGGTAAGCAATTGGGTATACGGCCCCTAAGTTTAAGGCATGGATTTCCTTATCTTTTCTTCAAGATTAGAGTTATTTTAATTTGAGTTTGAATATATTGATTTTAGATGAAACTTTTGGTATGGTTTTTGATTTTTGGTTGGGTAATTTTTGAAGTTATGATGATGGATTGTAAGGTTAGTTATTATAGTTGCTATTTATACAAACATTGACTATTTTGAAATTGGTTGTTGAATTCTCGGCAAAGGGCATTAGATTTTTGATGGTGCAGTTCATTGCAAGTTAAAAGCAGGGGAAAAAGACAACACAATGTTTCTTGCCACCTAGTCACACCACACCACTCATTATTGTGAGTTTTTCTCCATTCTTCCTCCGTGTTTATTGTGGGATCAAAAATGATTTTAATGGTTCTTTTGATAAAATTTAAGTGTTATTTTGAGGTTTAGTAATCAGATTTAGGTTAATGAAGACTCATCCAGTGACTTAAACGACTTTTGTCGCAACCTTAATCGTGTGGCAGGTCACAGCCACTATTTTGTGGTTTTTCAGTTTTTGCCTCATATCATTTTTAGGGTCTTTCAAGGTATCATTTTTGAGTCTAAGAACTTGCTAAGGGCCACGATTGAGTTTATCCCTCTTAAATGTAATCATGCTTATCTGATTCAGTTTCGAGTGTTCGATATCGACATTCTTTACCTATTAAGAATTTTGAGTATAAACGTGAGCAAGGTGAGTTTTCTTTTAACCATTTTTGATCTAAAATGTGTATATTATAGGGAAGGGTTCAAACGAGAACCCCTGTGATTTACGAAAACGCGAGAACAACTCAATAACCACATATTGTGATAAAAAATRAAATTAAAATATTTTTAAAATTAAAATTAAAATTTAAAAAGATTCAAAAAAATTTAAAATTAAAAGGGTAATAATGGAAATGATATATCATCTAGAAAACGGTTAGAATCTTTTAAACTTATCATTATCATCTACAAAACGGTTACGATTACAAGTCTAACTTCAAATCGCAAGAATTACGGACGGCGACGGTGTTGATCGACGGTGACCAACCAAGAACACACAACCGTAAGCTACCAAGAACCTTAATCGAGAAGCCATTGCATGCAACAAGCAACCCTAATCATGTGATAATCATGTGATATGGGTGTGATTATCATGTGATAGGGGTGTGATAATCACCGTTATACATCACTTGGATTATCGTTTTTGTTGATAAGTTAAATTTTTGGTG
>NC_037539.1:14171486-14176074 GCF_001531365.2 Cynara cardunculus var. scolymus
GTGCAAACCTCATTCAACCAATCATAATTTTCTTTTTCTTTTTTTGTAATTATGAGAGGTTGATTAGTTATTTTTATTGTGGAGGCCGTTAGCTATGGACATTGTAACTTCATTATATTAATTTTAGAGAAATATATGAAACAGTTTCATTAAAACATAGAAACAACCATATATGAAGTTGCATCAAGAAAAAAATTATATGAAACAATTTCATGGAACAACTTTCCTAAATTTACAATGAAATCAACAGATGAGGATAATTTGTACAAATAGGGCTGGTTTGCATGTGATTGATCCCCTATGTGTGTGTGTGTATATATACATGTATACATATAGATATATACATGTATAGCAGCAGATTTAAACGAGAACGCTAAATATTTAAGAAAACAAGAAAAATGTCGTTAATGTACAAAATACATGTTCAAAAGTCATTTGCTTTCATTTTTTTGATATTAATGTAAAATCACATGTGATTTTGTACGTTAGCGACTTTTTTTTCTTATATAGTTAGCATTCTCGTTGGAACCTTCTTCTACATGTGATTTTGTACATTAACTGGTTTGTTTGTGGTAATCGTGATATTCAATCTCAACCACAAATCAAAGATTAAATTTGAAAATTAACAATTTTGGTAATTTTAACTTAAAATACTAATTAAGGGCATTTTAGGGGTTTTATAAATATCTTCTCTCATCTCTCCTCTTTCCTCTCTCCGACGAATCTTATGTTAATGAACTTTATGTGAACACAAGATACACACTATGATACCTACAAATTATATTCACTGTGTTACCCAGATATGCATACAAGATGCATAATGTGATACCTTTTGTAATACAATGAAAATTACGAAAAAACACACTATGATATATTTCATAAAAGAAAGAAAATACATTATGATACACGTGAAACATTGTGAACATTATCACTATGATACATTTTGATTCACAAATGTCTTTAAAATACGATGTATATTAGGTAATTGATACACTAGGTAACTAATTTTAATTAAATATTTCCTTCTAAAAAAATTAATTAAATATTTTGATAAGTTGTCAAAAATAGAATTACTATATTACCATTTTAGCTTATTTAAAAAATATCATTGAACATCTCAAACGAGTGGTTTACATTGGATCTCACGGTTACTACAAACTAATTAGTTTTCCTCTGAATGAGCCCCTATGTGTGTGTGTACACACACACACACACACACACATATATATATATATATACACATATATATACACACACATATATATATATACATACATACATACATATATATAGTGTCCAGAAGTTTGTTTTCTATGGCGGGCCACAACCAATAGGGATTGCAACTTTATCAGCGCATGTGTGATTTTGAGTAGCAATTGTTGTGATAAGGTACCTAGGAGGGACGTTGAGGATAAGTGCTAACTCAGGACTAGCAGATTCAAATGTTTTACATTAACTGGTTTTCATTGTGCTATTGAACTATCAGGGATTTTCTCACTAAACCGTATGGTCTAATTCTTATCTTGTTTTCAAAATAAGCATTTCAGGACAACTGTGTTTAAACAATAAAGGAAAAGAAAAGTTGTTAAATTACCTGTTGGGATGTTATCTGTGATGAAGGTCGGGAATTATATGGAAGTTTGATTATTGCTATATAGGAATCTTTTGTATTAAGATTCTATGAGCAAAAAGTTTGTATGGTATTTCAGATGGTTGAATAATTATGTTATGATGGGACCCAAAGTGTAAGCCAAATATGTTATATGGATTAAGTGGGTTGTTACATCAACGCTATATGTAAATGATATGGTGTATGAAGGACGATATCAAACTCAAACGCTGAAGATGCTCTTAATTTATGTTCGGTATAATTCGTGAGTTCGGCTTGTAATTGATTTTTGTTCGTTCATTTCTCCTACAGTAGTTTTGTTTCTCTTATTTTCGTGTTATTACTTACTTGAAAATGGCATCAAACAATGTCAATGATTCATCCAAAGAGCATGTTTGACTAAGACGCCATTTACTAAACTCTTACCCGGTAAGTACTTACTGTACAATTTTCCTTACCGGATGAACATGGCAAGGGGCAAGAATCTTACCCGGTAAGAGCCATGATAAGAATGGAGAATCTTACCCGGTAAGCGAGGATGACGACTCTTACCCGATTAAGCGTATACCAGGTAAATTGTTGCATAAGATATGTTTTGATGTACCACAATCTTGCCCTATAAAATAAATTATAGTGTTAACTCTTAATGGTAAACGCTTACCGGGTAAGCATTTAGGTAAACATCACGTAAGCTCTCTTCGAAGTCATGATTCATCCAAAGAGCATGTTGACTAAGTTCTCTTCGAACTCGGCCGAACGACCGAAGTTTAGAATTCATAAAACGTGGTGATTCTTGTAAACGGGAAAATGAAGCACAATGCAGAATGTATGACGGTCTCTTTCCAACGGAAAGAAATTCAATTATACATAACGCCAAAAAAACATGTATGGAGTTAAAGTCAACAAAAAAGCAAGGAGGAGTTTGGACGTTCAATGCCGAGTTGAGCCGGAGAATGACAACTTAATGTGTCATTCAAGTAGGAATGTCGTTTTGACTCTTTAACTACCCAATTGACAACGTTCATCCAAAAAAACACTATAAACCGGTAAGTCATCAAACTCATAACGACGCATTGGATTGAACCCCGGTGGAGATTAGTAAAACGTGTTGTCACGTTTGAATTGTTTAGTGTGCCATATAATGGTAATCTATCATTTAAAATTATTAAAAAAATGTGTTGAATTTTATTGTTTATCTAAAAATATTAGTATTTCACTTGATAACGCTAGTTGTAATACTGCATCTATAATGAAATTAATGTTGGCTATGAACGTTATTGTAGTAGGTTAATTATTTCATACATATTGTATGCATATAATTAATTTAATTGTTCAAGACTGTTTAAGAGTAGTTCAACCAACACTAAATAAACTTAGACAAATGGACGAATTTTCACAGAGGTAAAAATATTCACGCATTATGTAGGAAATATCTCGCCAAGGTTAAGATTAATGCTTTAGATCCGAACTTGGATATGGATATTTGATAAAACTTGATTTATTTTATAAATGAAAATTTGGTAGTATTTTTCTTCGTCTTCAAATTGGGAAATTAATTTGGAGAATATTTATTAACTTTGGGCTCCTTTCTTAACACATAAAACTAATATATATATATATATATATATATATATATATATATGTATGTATAGACTTGATATCATGTGAGATTAAGGGTTTTTCGTGAGACTCGTAAGACTAATTCTCAACTCTTTGATTAGATCTACAATCTGAACATTTATAATCACAAAATTGCCACGAGACTTCTCAATAATCACAAAATTGTCACCGTGCAACTTTGGACCATGAGATCATTAGCTTATAAAGTTGACCAATGAACATAAATTGGTCTTACGGGTCTCACGAAAAACCTTTGGTCTCACGTGAACCCAACCCGGTATGTATATATCTATATCTATATATATGTGTATATATATATATATATATATAAGGTCAGGTTCAAATGTTAACCAAAGTTTTTGTGTTAACTTTGTTAACCGATCTTGGCCATTCAATCTATCAATAAACGGTTGTGATTAATCATGATAAAAACTTATTTTTTTAAATTTAAAATTTCATAAAGATAAGTGAACAAAGTTGAAAAGGGTATTTAGGTAAAAAAAAATTATGTAACTCCCATATCATTAATTGGAAGTTACAAAATTAAAAAATTTTATGATTTTTGTTAATTTATTTTTTATAATGTAAGAACCATATGAACACAACTATATATATATATATATATATATATATATATATATATATATATATATATAAACCATTGTGTCAAATACGAACAAAAAATTGATATATATATATGAACTTGGATTGCATAGCATTTATGAACACAATATGAACATAATAAGAATAACTGTTATACGAAAAAAAAAAATTAGGTATGAATACGATATGAACAGCTTGTGAATAATAGTTCATTCATTATAAACACATTCAAAAGCAATCCTTTGTCAACTGGAGTTTTATACATGCATTGCATCCACACCGTTTAAAGTTCACCCTTTGTTCATATATGTTGTTGGTCTTATTGTTCATATATGTTTCTGGTTTTATGTGGTTGTTCACCCCTTGTTCATATATGTTTCTGATTTTATGTGGTTGTTCACTCCTTGTTCATATCGTATAAAATATATGAACACATAACCCCGACGCTATGAACACCGGGTGCAAACACTTACACAAATATAAAGATTTGGTATCAAGCTTAAAAAATAACACTTGTATTCATATGATAGAAGTAACATGAACAAAATGGGTCATGATTCATAAAAGTCAGGTCGTGCATGTACTTCCATTTGAACATGTGGATTAGGTACGTATTAATAATTAAAGAAAAAAAATTATCAACACAATATGAACTACAAAAAACACAACACATCATAATGAACACAATTTCGATTAAAACGTGTCTAATAAAATATTAATTCATTACCAAGACATTCGCTTTGGTTAATTTCTTCA
>NC_037539.1:14176174-14193018 GCF_001531365.2 Cynara cardunculus var. scolymus
TTCAGTTTCAGTCTTCGACGTTTGCTGAAGGATCTTTGGTGTGAGTGTTGTTTTCTTGAAGTATCGTTGTCTCTGAATGAATTACAAAACATGTTCTTCAGCGATCACTGAACATGCTCAGTGTATTGATCGTTGGAACTGAAAATACAGAAACTAAAATACATCGAAAGGAAAAAAGGATTATCATTAAATCACTGAGAGAGAGGATCAACAGATAATGATTTGGGTGAACTAAATATGTATGTGCATACTAACTTTATGACTGCATGCCCCGCAATGATGTCGAAGATTTTGAAAAAAATTGATTTATTAGATTTTTGGAAACAAAAACAACCTCAATTCCCGATTTTGGAGTGCATCGCACGTGATGTACTAACAATCCAAGCTAGTACTGTAGCTTCGGAGTCTGCTTTTTCTCTTAGTGGAAGAATCATTTCGATACGTCAGATAAGACTAAGCCCAGAGTCCGTGGAGTGTTGCATCTGCTTGAAGGATTATTTGGATAGCATTGATAGGATTCAACACACGACATCGTTAGAGATGGAGATTGAAGCGGTGGAAGAAAATCTGGAAGAAAATGAAATCTTCATGGGACTAAGCTCGCCGCCAACTACCAATACCGACGACACTTACTCACAATATGGCGATGATGAGGAACTCAACATTCATGACCTTGATAACCAAGAGGCTATTAAAAGAATTTAAGAGACCAGAACTCTTCAAATCAATCCGACATGAGATACCGATGAAGATTGATGAATAAATGTATTTTCAAATAATTTTATAATAAATTTTTGTAAAACAATGTAATTTAAATTATAATAAAACGTATTTTTAAAGTGTATTTGAATGACTCGTATTTTTAAGGTGTATTTTAAACGTATTTATAATAAAACGTATTTTTAAACGTATTTATAACAAAACAAATTTAATAACATATTAAAAATCTATATCATAAAAAAATTAATTTAATTTTTTTTTTGAATAGAACCGGCTTGGGACCGGGACCAGGACCGGCTTGACATAATCGGTTATAGGTTGTCTTGACCGGTTATAGGTATTTCGACTGGAACCGGAACCGGTTAGAAAAGGACCGGTTATGGCCGGGTGAAGGGGACCGGATTTTGGCCTCACTACTTCAAAGCAAGATTAATTTGGGCCTGCAAAAGGCCGAATTACTGGGTGAAGGCCCAGCCCGGCCATTGAAGAGCGAATCAGCATATTACAATTACATATTTACAATTTTGCATTCATCACACAAATTATCTTGTTTGTGTTAGGTTTCATGAAGACAGCAGAAAGGCCTCAATGATTAGGATTTAAATCCTATTCAAATGGTAGTTATTCAATGAAGAATGAGCAAATTATCTCTACTCAAATCCTCAACTCCCTCTGCAAGGATAATCTCAAATCCTAATCGTTCGTTAATTCCAACTAATAATCTTCTTGGACACCCACCAACTGCCACCTCGCTCTCGCTGCTCCTTCAATCTTACATAAACTCAGACACCCCTTTCCATGGCCAAAAGATTCATACCCATATTATCAAAACTGGGTTCCCATCCAATACAAACATTTCCATAAAACTTCTCATTTTGCATTTGAAATCTTCTTGTTTGTTATATGCGCGCCAAGTGTTCGACGACCTGCGTCAACCAACTCTGACCGCTTATAATTACATGATAGCGGGGTATACAAAACATGGTCAAGTGGGAGAGTCGTTTAATTTGGTTAGAAGGCTTGTCTCGTGTAATGAAAAGCCGGATGAATATACATTTTCCATGATTTTGAAGGCTTCTACCAGTGATAGTGTATTGCTTAATGGATGTTGGATTGGAAAGGAGGTTCATGGCCAGATTATGAAATCTTATGTTGTAGTGGATGATGTTCTTTCTACTGCTTTGGTGGATTCGTATGTGAAGAGTGGGAGGGTCGATTATGCTAGGAGAGTGTTCGATTTCATGATGGAAAGGGATGTAGTTTGTTCTACTTCACTGATTTCTGGATATATGAGACAAGGTTTTGTGGAAGATGCTGAGGACATATTCAAGAAGACGATCGAGAAAGATGTGGTGGTCTTTAATGCCATGATTGAAGGCTATAGCAAATCGATTGAGACTGCCAAGAAGGCCATCGAGATTTACATAAGCATGCAAAGATTGGATTTTAAGCCTAATAAGTCCACATTTGCCAGTATCATTGGAGCCTGTTCTCTATTATCAGCATGTGAAGTTGGGCAACAGGTTCAAGGCCAACTCATGAAGGCCGAGTTTGCAACTGATATCAAAATGGGAAGTGCTCTTGTTGACATGTACTCAAAATGTGGAAGGATTGAGGATGCCCGAACAGTTTTTGACTGCATGCCTGTAAAGAATGTGTTTTCTTGGACTTCAATGATAGATGGGTATGGGAAGAATGGTGATCCAAGTGAAGCCCTTAACCTCTTTGGTCAAATGCAAAACGTCTTTCGCATTAAACCCAATCATGTTACTTTTCTTGGTGCTCTTTCAGCTTGTGGGCATGCTGGGTTGGTTAGTAAAGGACAAGAAATTTTTGAAATCATGGAGAAAGATTACTCCATGAAACCAAACATGGAGCACTATGCTTGTATGGTTGATCTACTGGGCCGAGCAGGAAGGCTAAATCAGGCATTGCAGTTTGTAATGGCAATGCCTGAGAAGCCTAATACTGATGTTTGGGCTGCATTGCTTAGTTCTTGTAGACTACATGGTGATGTAGAGATGGCAAGTATTGCTGCCAATGAGCTTTTTAAGTTAAGTCGTGATGGTAGACCTGGAGCATATGTTGCATTATCAAATACTTTAGCAGATGCAGGGAGATGGGACAGTGTTAGTGATGTCAGGGTACTAATGAAGATGAGAAACATATCTAAAGAAACCGGTTCCAGTTGGGTTGGGACGGATGATGGTTTAGAGTGTCTGCATGCTACACAGAAAGTTTGAACCAGTGTAATATACAAAGTGAAAGGTACTCCTCTAATTGTTGTGGAAGTGAATCTGATTTTAAATTTATTATCACACAAAGATTAATAGGGAAAATTTCGCTTATTTCGATACCTGACTTCTGTTCTCCATCAGACATTGCACTCTCTAACCTGCCTTGTTAATTCTCTATTCTATATCCTCTAGTGCAACTACAAATACAGTTTCTCTGCTGTAACAGAACATGGTCTGATTTGCAGTAGAAACTCTGTAGTAATACTTGCATCAACAAACAACAGATAGTTGGATATCAGCTATCACAATACTTACCATTTAAAAAGATGAAGTGATTATTTAGTTGCAAGGATATTAGATGTGATGTTTGGTCATGTTTGCCGTCATGATTTGTTATTGTTGCTTTTCATATTTGTGACTTTAATATCTGGCCCTCAATTTACATGAATACTCACTACCTCTTCAGGGTGAGCTACAGCATTAGTAGTTTGCACTCAGACCTCTAGGGAGAAAGGTCTTCTGATTCAAACAAGCCTTGTTATTAGGAGTTCATTGTGTATACACAGTAAAAGGTTTTTACACAAGAGGCTTTAATTTAGTGGACACTTGGTTAAATTTTAAGGCTTCTTGTGTAAAAAATTATGCATACTCTGAGTACTAAGTTTGCATCATTGCTTATATTTCTAGACATACCTAGCTAGAGAATGTAGCTGTTGAAGTTGGTTTTAGAATCTTATTTCGTTTAGCAAGTGTTTGATATCATCTTTACTATAATTCCCTGTCAAGTAGAACTATTAGACCAAGTCCTGAACTTGTAGTATGATCATAATGACATCCATTATACATTGGCTTGGATTTTTATCATTTATGTATGCATTTGCTTTTTCCTTCACATTTAGGCATTATAAAGTACAAGGGTGATGATTAGAAAACTAATCTATTCCAATTATTAGTAAGTTATCAAAAAATTAGAATGTGAAATGTGCAACGTGCATCTGCATAACCATGGCTGACAATGTAAGCATGGAGCAATAGAAGCAAAATGAGAAGGGAAGAAAACACGCAACATTTCATCAATAGTAAGGTGGCCCCCTGGATACATCTGGCCTGGTGGGCCTCTTGGACCAACGTGGTGCATTTGTGTTGGCTAAGTCGAAGACAGACCATAATTGCCACCATCTGGGTATCCTCTTGAGGTCGGGGGCATTTTTATTCATAGACGACCCAATTTTTTTAGCCTAGGATACTCCCCAGAGGCAGCCTCACCTCCAAAATGTGAGCCACTGCTGAATCCACCACCACCACCACTACCAAAAGAGGGCGGCACCTGATTACTGAATCTCTGACCACCACCAACTGCTGAACTTCATCTGTGGGTATTGATGAGAAGGCATTCAAGAACCAAAAACAGAATACTAATGAAATCACCTGTCTGTCTGTCTGTCAGTCGGTCATAAGGCCAACGTACCTCTCGTCTTCTTGAAACTGGAAATAGAGTCAACAACTGTTTTTGAAGCCCGTGGTTATTGTCTTCTTTTGAACGTCATTACCAAAGTTTGTAGTGTATTGTCATTCCACAATGCATATATATTTGATTAAAAAGAAAATAATGTGACAGATGCATGTTTATTATATTGAATTACAGATGTACTTTTCCTAATCCAGTTTTAATGCTTCTTTCCTCTGCTTTATATATGAATACTATATATCATGGTGGCCTGCTCGGTTTTTATGTGGTCATGGAACTTTTATTCAATCTATTGGCAATGTATCTCCTTCATTTTTCTGACACGGCTTTATAAGAAAACTACAAAATTACAAGATAGTGTCGTGATCTACTCCACAACTTTTTTACATGGATGGGATTTATATTGTTTCTCGCGAGGTGCAAGTTTTATACATCTTACGCGGGAGGAACGAGTATTATATGATATATGTACATACATATATACATACAACATGCACATGGTGTAATTTCAGTGGGAAGCCCATTGATTAGGGGGTTGAAATAACATTAGTGGACAAATGGTACCAGAAAAGCATAATTTCAAGTATTAAAGTATTTAGGTTCCATGATTTAGACAAAAGTCGGAGAGCTCAATTATGACGTAACTAATCACATGAAGACAGGGTGGCTGAAGTGGACAGTTGTCATTGGACTGCCATGTCACAAGTTCCTTCTAAGACCGGAAGTCCTAAAATTGAAAGACATTCTGTGTGTTAGCCTTCAGACCAATTATGGTCTATGAATCAAAGCGTTTGAGCGATAACAAAGGTCCTTGAGAATAAGTTAGAAATTGTAGAAATGAAGATACTTAGGTGGATATGTGGAGAAACAAATGTTAAAAACGATACTAAACAAGGTCTTTAGCACGGAGTTGTGAGTTGCACTCGTTATAAAACATTGAAAGAGAAGATTGCAGTGGTTCGGACACATTCGTATAAGATCTATGACAATGAAGATGGTAGAGAACATGATAGTTGAGGTGTGAGGAAGGGTAGACAGAGCAGTTGAAGAGGAACATAACGACTTTAAAATATGGAAATGTAATTGTTTTATTAAATAAACAGTAAATTACAAATTTCGTCCCTGTGGTTTGCTTTGCTTTGCTTTGCTTTGCTTGTAGTCCCTGGACCCTAAAATTCATGAATAGAATCCCTGTGGTTTATGATGGAGGTCCCTGAAGCTTACTTTTGTTAAAAGACTTGGTTAAGTCAGAGGTGTTTTCGTCAATTTACAATATAATTCATTTTATATTAAAAATTAGATTATCAATATATTAGTATAAGTATAACATTTATAACATATCTATGTGTGTAGCACGTGAAAAAATATCCCTTGCCCTTTTCTCCAGCGAAGACAATCTCTCCTCCTTCCTCTTTTTTGTTGCATTTGGTACATGGGACATGGGACAAAACTTACCGTCCACGTTTGGTGCAGCATAAGACAGAACAAAAACTCACTGTCCCATGTTTGACATGACTTGGACAGGGACAAGAACTGAGATAAGGTGGAACAACATGAGACAAAAGATGTTTTTTCTTGTTCCACCAAAATAGGTGGAACAAATTGGAAAAAGAACGAGACAAAAACTAAAATATTACTAATGTACCCTAGTTTGATATATAACCTTAATATGACATTTGTTTTTTTTTATTAATTTTGATATCCAACCCGTTATGCGAGCCGACTAATCCCAGGGTGACCACCTGCTTTGCAGATAGCCCGGAGTTACCACATTTGAACCTCCGTGGCCACAAGGGGATTTTTATTTCTCCTTGGATTTGAACCTGTGACCTCCTGGTACTTTTGACCTTTGGAGCCAAGCTCAAACCAATCAGGCACCACCCTTGTGGTTGACATTTGTTTTAATGGTCATCACCACTAGTTTTGGCGCCGCCACCACCGATGGTCAATGGCGGCCACCTCAACCTCTTCTTCCACTACAACAACATCCTCCACCGCCTCCACAACCACCGTCCACGTCGTCCATCTCCACCTCTACCATAGTCGAACACCAACCACCACCGTTCAATGCCACCACCATCACCACCACCGGTCGCCACCTTCAACTCCTCTACTACAACAACCTCCTTCACCACCTCCACAACCGTCGTCGACCACCGACTACCACCGTCTATTGCCACATTTACAACCACCATCGGCCACCGACCACCATAACCTATTACCACCAACACTACCACCGTTGGCCACCTCCAACTCCTCTTATACCGCAACAACCTCCTCCATGGCCTCCATAACCACTGTCGACCACCATTGTCCATTGCCACCTCTACAACCACCCTCGGCCACTGTTCATCACCTTCCATTGCCACTACCACTACAGCACCACCACCACCGTTGATCACCTCCAACTCCTCTTTTACTGCGACAACCTCCTCCATGACATCCACAACCATCGTTGACCATCGACCACCATCGTCCATTGCCACCTCACCTCTAACATAACCACCACCACAACTACTATCTTCACTGCATTAGCCACAACTACCTCCTCCACTGTTGTCAACCGCCACCACCACCATAATCTACCATCTTCACGTCCTCTATAACCACCGTCGTGTATGCATTCATTTATATGAAAATTGTGTAAAAATATTTATAAATTAAATTCTTTAATTATTTACTTTATTCATGTTAATTGTAACTATTATGTAATATTTAAAATCATCAAATAACTTTTGGGGGTAACTTGTCTAGTTCTGTCCCGTCCGGTCCTAGTCGTATCAAACACCAGATATACACTTGTTTTGTCCAGTCCCGTCCAGTCCTCTCGTCTTGTCTTGTCCAGTTTTATACAGTCGTGTACAGTTTTGTATATTCCTGTACAGTTCAGTTCAGTTCTGTCCTGTCCAATCAGGTATACGTACCAAACGCTACTTTTCTGTTTTACGGGTGGCACAACCTTACCCGGTTACCCTGCTCGTTTTTCCAATGAACCTGCTCCGACAACCTAGTCATCGTCGTCCTTCGCAAACTCATCTGGTATCACCCGTCCTCCCCCCCTTCCCTGCAACAATGAGACCCTCCATCCCGACTCCCTACTCCCTTTTCTCCGGCAAGACCTGCTACGTTCTCCCATTTTCTCATTGAGATGTCGTTGGAGGAGCAACTAGTCCAACTTCTTGAGCARCCGAGATATTGAAGAACGAACATTTGCTTGAATTCCTTAAGTCTAGTACTTAGCCGTAAAGGCAAGTCCATATCAAGGCTGCACGTGAATCTGACTCTAAAATTTTTAGAAGCCTATCGCTTTTGGCGGATTTATTGTTTTTATCTAGCTGGTGTTGATGCTGCAGCAAGCGAGTAGGGGCGAACAATCAGGTGTTTGAACATAACTTCGATTGGGCGAGAGGTGTAAGCACCGCGAGGTGTGAAGCGATCTCATACCGCATTGCAAGCTACCTTTTGTTAACCCGGTTCTAGCTGCAAGAAAACAGAAAGGAAACACGAAAAACAAAAACCATCATGACCCCCTACTTCCCTCATCGGTCCAGATCCAAATCTTGTAAAGAATCTCGATGGTGCAGGTGTCTGAGAAGGATTTCGTTTCTCCCACTACGGTGTAGGTGTGTGTTGCATCCAATAGAATTTTCACGGTGCGGGTGTGGGTTTGGGTTTCTTCAAGCATTAATCTTCAAGGATCGATTTGGGTTTCTTCGTTTGGATTTGAGTTTCTTAAGGGATTGATTTGGCATCTTCAAGGATCAGTTTTGGGTTGCGTTTCTTCAAGGATGGATCTTGGGCATCTTCATGATTTCTGGATTTTTTTGTTATTCAAATTATTTGATTTGGAATTAGATTTTTGATCTAACAATATTTTGAATAAAATTATGTATTCTTCAAACTGATTTTTTTTTTATATTCTTAAAGTTGCTAGTGTGTATTTTATGGTGGCCGGATTTAGGGTACCGGCCAAAGAAGATGACGGGAGTAGGGAAGTGGCTGGCAATGGAGCGATGGGGGTAGGGTGTGAGGTGGGGACATCAGACATGTGGCATAAATTAATTGGATGATATATATTTTTTAAATAATGGCTAAAATTAAGATCAAAATATCCCTCCTTTTAAGGGAACTTAGCTTCATGACTTCCATTCCATTGCAACGAAAGTGAAACCACATGGTATCCATGAATTTTAGGTTCTAGGGACCACCATCATAATTCGCACCAAACCACATAAAAGAAGATTTGCGTACTCTTGAATAAATATTGCATAACCATGATCTTAACTGATTACTACAACAAAAATAGTCTATAGAAGTATGTACCCAAAGATTTGAAGAACTTTGGTAAAGGTTTTATATATGCTTTTTAGTTTTGTCAAAAGTATCACTATATAATGGTAGTGACAGGTCTTAGCAACACTTCTCTAAACAAAACTTTTTAGATACACTTTTTTTGACTTTTAGAAACATATCTGAGCCTTTTTAAAGTTGTTTGAATTTTCTTAAAAAACCGTTATTGAAGATGCACGTTCAAGAAACTTTTTAAGCATAGTGACAATTCTAAAATACATGGTTCAGTTTTAGTACAAACACCCCTCCAATATCATACTATATTGGCTTCACCAGAAGTTCCAACCGACATCGTTGTGGCGACAATTTTGTTCTTTGCTTGTAATGTCATACATTCAACAAGAATGTGACTTTTCTTTCTTTAGATATTGCAAAAACTTTTACATCGATATATTGATTTTGATTTCCCATAAGAATGTGAGCTCTTTCCGAGTGATCTTCCTCTTGCATTTAGTCCTTCGATATTTGGGAATTACTTCTTCAACTCAAAGAAGATACATCTCTTTAAGAGTGAATGCAACTCTACAAGATATATGACTGAATCCGTAAAATAGGCAAAAGACAGTGATAAAGAACATAGCAAGATCAACCTTAAATCTTTCTCTTAAAATAACATATCCAAATTCTTCAAGTCAACGAGAATCTCCTCGAACTTTGAAATGCGTGCCAATACTGAATCACCTTCGGATAAACATTACACATTTGCTTCATGTAAGACCTACTGCGGAAACTCTTCGCCATAACCTCTAGAAGAATTTCATTAGACAAGTGCAAACTTATCAGAAATAAAACTCTTGAATCATTTAGTCGTTCTTTCTCATCTTCGGTCTAAGTTGTGGGCATATGTTCACGTCCCTATAGACAATTGTGTAAATTCATATCTCATCTTTATCTTCCGTGACGGAAATCTAATGTTCCTATATTAATGTTTAACAATAGTAACTGGCACTTAATTGATGCCATGATTTGGGTTCACCCGACAAACAATCCACCAATCCAACATTCAAATTCCTAATTAACATCAAATCCTTGAAGCTATGATACCAACTGTTGTGAAATTGGATAAATGAAGTTTAAAGAATTCAATATGTTGAAATTTAGTTTGACAGTCAAACTTCCCCAAGATCAAAACTACACATACTACTAATGTTGGTTTTACGTGGAGCAAACACAACATATGGAAATATAAAGCATAAGGAGAGAATGACATCAAAGATTTTTTTTATTTTAAACTCAGAAAGGGAAAAACCATGAACGGAGGACATCCACCATCAATACAATTGGTGTTACAATATAGCTGGTTAGTTAAGGAGGAAAGGAGCAGAGTAATGAAGAACATAACAAACAAACAACCCTAATATGGAAATAAAACCTGTGAGTCTTAGGTTAATGGTCAACATAATAGAGCTTCGACGTGAACTCAAACCGCGATAGTGTCGTGATTTATCCTGCAATTTTTTATATGAATGGGATTTATATGGTTTCTCGAGAGGTGCAAGTTTGATACATCTTACTCGAGAGCAACGAGTATTATATGATTTACTTTCATACATATATACATACACGCGTATGGTGTAATTTCAGTAGGGAGCACATTAATTGGAGGGGGGGGGGTTGAAATAACATTGGGGGACAAATGGTACCAAAAACAATAATTTTTCAAGTATTTTAGGCTCCATGATTAAGATAGAAGTATGAGATCAATTATGACGTGACTAATAACATAAAGACAGGGCTGAAGCGGAAAGTTGTCGGTTTATGGTTCATGAAGTTGCTCCATCATCAGTAGCTAAAACCAAGGTCGTAATCTATCCCATCCTTTAGGCGGGGATAGGTTCATAAGAGGACTTGGTTCAGAAGTTGCATCTTTCAGTACTGGGACCAAAAAATGGGGTTGATCGTGTTGACTAAAAAAGAGGGAGAGAAGAGAGCCTTGTAGGCTATTGATAAAAAAAAAGATTTCCTTCCCTTTCTCCCTAAAACTGTCTATAAGGCTAATTTAGCCTAGGGGAAAGGCTTTAGTTTGATTGCAGCTAGCGCACTTGACTAAGAAGATAGAAAGGGATTTTCTCGTTTCAGGATGGGAGTGACCCTTTCAGCTTGCTAGTCCTGTTCATTATCCAATTCGCTCCAATAGACATGCATGGTTCCGTAGTCAAAGCAACTTCATCATTTTCGTGTATCCATCAGGGGTTCTCTGCGTGTAGTGTTAGATTCCCCTGGATGGGTCTCGTAGGAGAGAGAAGGGATCATCTCCACTCAAGTTGTAAGGTCTAATCCCCTTATTACGGCTGAAAGAGAAGAGCAGGGGGTGGTAAGTTTAGTACGGCTCTCCCTCCGCTTTCTTAGGGCCCTCACTTCCTCACTTAACTCACTCAGATGGTTGCCACACTGGCGCTGCTTGTGCAGTCTTGGGAAATGGTTGCCGAGTATTGTGTCACAAGGTCCTTCTAAGTTTGGAAATCCTAAAATTGAAAGACATTCTATGTGTTAGCCTTCACACCAATTATGGTGTAGGAGTCAAAGCCTTGGGCGACAAGAAAGGTCCTTGAGAAAAAGTTAGAAATTGTAGAAATGAAGATGCTTAGATGGATATGTGGACAAACCATGTTGAAAACAATACCAAACAAGGTCTTTAGGGCAGAGTTGCGAGTTGCACTTATCATAAAAAATTGTGAGAGAAGATTGCAGTAGTTGGACACATTTGTATAAAACCTATGACATAGGAAGATAATAGAGAACACGATGGTTGAGTGGTGAGGAGGGATATACAGAGCAGTTGAGGATGAACATAACGACTTTAAATATGGACATGTAATTGCTTCATTAAATAAATATTCCATAACCATGATCTTAACTGATTTACTACAACAAAAATAACCTTTAGAAGGAAATTTTCTGTACCCAAAGATCTTTTGTAAAGGTTTTGTATATGCTTTTAGTTTCATCAAAAATAACCTTTTAGTTTAGCTGTAACCTCCCGATGAATTTCATTAGATAAGTGCTAATTTGTCAGAGATAAAACTCTCAAATCATTTAGTCGTTCTTTCTCATCATCGGTCTAAGTTGTAGGCATATGTTCACGTCCCAAAAAACATTTGTGTAAATTCATCTGAATTAAAACATCTCTCATCTTTATCTTCCATAACGAAAATCTAAGGCACATTTTACCATGCCTCGTCTAGGTTTACTCCGTGACTTACATGCCAGGCTAGGTCACATGTTGGATTTTAAGGCACTTTTTACATCAAGTATGGAGAATAGTGGTTTGTAGAGATCAAAGTCAAATAAACTGAGTATATGGAACCCCATGTTTACTCTTCAAAAGAGCCATTGAGGAAATAAAAGAGGTTCCAACATATATAAAGGGAAACTGGTCAAGACTAGTCGATATGAGATTTTAAGAACCCAGACAGAGTAATCAGCTCAAATTAATGAAGAGGTGATTGTAAAGTAGACCAACCCTAGAACCGTGGCCTATGTATATAGAGGTAATATAAATGACACAAATGAATGGGACTACCAAACCTAGACCTCTGGGATTTTCTTCTTCTTGGATCAAACCAAAATTTTAATTCGGACGGAATAAGTTGGGTTCAAGGTTAATACAATTGAACTTGGACCTGAACTCAAACCATGAAAATTGGATACATATGTTAAATTATAAGCCAAATCATCAACAAATCAGTTTGACTGTTAGTTGATCGTTAAGTTGGATGGCAGTTATGGGTTTCCCGCCAAAACTGCTTCTGAACAGTGGTGTTCCCTCCAACAGTTGCAACGTTTCTGTGTTTTAGTATTTAAGTGTTTTTGTATCCCTGTTTTCATTTGCGTGAACAGTTTTCAAAGATTGAAGTGTCTTTGTAATATTCTAAGTGTTCTTCAATAAAGAACCTGTTTATGTTGTGTATATGTTATTTCCATCAAATGGTATCAGAGCCATAACATAATATGGCATCGAGTTCTCTGAATGTTCTACAATCTCAGACTCAACTGCCTAAGTTAAATGGGAGGAACTACTTTCATTGGAGTATCCAGATGAAAGTTATGTTCGAATCTCAAGACTTATGGCAGATTATTGAAGAAGGAYTGATAGTACCCGAGAATCCTACTGCTTTAACCGCACCACATATGAGTGCACTGAACGAAGCAAAGAAAAAGGAAAAGAAGGCTTTGTTTCTGATTTATCAAGCAGTAGATGAACATATATTTGAAAGGATCTCTCTATCACAGACGGCCAAGGAAGCCTGGGAATTGCTGTTCAAATCATACAGAGGGGAAGAGAAAGTAAAAAYAGTTAGACTTCAAACCTTAAGATGCGAATTTGATAGCCTTAAGATGAAGGAGACAGAGACAGTTGAGGAATATTACACGAAAGTAATTGTGTTGGTAAATCAGATGAGACTGAATGGTGAGAGTATTAATGATAGACGAATTGTAGAGAAAATACTTCGTAGCCTTACACGCAAGTTTGAATATGTGGTGGTTGCCATAGAAGAATCAAAGGACTTGGAAGAMTTCTCTCTGGAAACATTATTAGGGACCCTGCAATCCCATGAATTACGCATGAAACAGTTCGACACTACAGTAATGGAACATGCCTTTCAAGCACAGTCTTCGTGGGAAGTAGGCACAAGTGACAGGCAAAAGAAAGTGGATGCACATAGAGAAGATCAGAATTATACAGTCTCCAAAGGCAAAGGAAAAAGTAGACCATTCTCTCAAATTAAATGTTATTACTGTGATAATTTAGGACACACAATTAAAGTTTGTAGAAAAAGGTTGGCAGAAGAAAATAGAGCATCAAACTTTATGCACAAAGAAGACAGTCATACTGATGACACAATGTTTATGATACTTAATATGCAAGAACCCACTCTTAGTGAACTTTGGTATTTAGACAGTGGTTGTAGCAACCACACGACAGGAAACAAAGAATTGTTTCTTACTTTAGAAGAGTCAGAAAAGAAGGATGTAAGGACTGGAGATGATAAAAAATTAAGTGTGCAGGGAAATGGAGATATTGCCATCAAAATTAAGGATAAGGATAAAAAAATTTCAAACGTGTTTTATGTTCCCGGCCTTAAAACATAATCTGTTGAGTGTTGGGAAACTTATTCAAAAGGGGTATGGTTTACACTTTAAGGATGGATTATGTGAGATAACTAACTCTAACAAATTAGTGATTGGAAGGGTAGTTATGACCACTAATAAAATGTTTCCAATAAAATTTGATGATGAAACTTTTTTTCTCCTTATCTGTTAGTACGAAAGAAGCTTCACTCCTTTGGCATAAAAGGTTTGGACATGTAAACCTCAACACCTTGACTCATATGTACAAAAATGAACTTGTAAAAGGTTTACCTTTAGTTGGTCCTTCGTCTCATGTCTGTGAAAGCTGTGCACTGGGTAAGCARTCTAGAGCATCATTTCCTCATAACAAYACATGGAGAGCAACAAAACAGTTGGAACTTGTCCATACGGATATATGTGGTCCCATGAAAACCCCATCCTTTGGAGGAAGTAAGTATTTTTTAACCTTCATAGATGACTTTAGTAGAAGAATCTGGATATATTTCTTGAAAGAAAAGTCAGAAGCATTTGCATGCTTTCTTACCTTAAAAGGCAATGGTTGAAAATCAGAGTGATTTCAAAATTAAAAATTTAAGGTCTGACAGGGGAGGTGAATATATTGGTCACGATTTTGAGGATTATCTAAGGAGTAATGGCATACACCATCAACTTACAACTGCCTACACACCCCAGCAGAATGGGGTGGCAGAAAGAAAAAATAGAACCATAGTTGAGATGGCAAGGTGCATGTTAAAAGGCAAACAACTACCTAATATCTTTTGGGCAGAAGCARTATCCTGTGYTGTTTATTTAATWAATAGATCCTACACAAAMAGCCTTACTRATAAGACCCCACAGGAAGCTTGGAATGGTTTCAAGCCTAGTGTCAACCACTTTAGAATCTTTGGTAGTATTGCCTATGCACACATACCAAAACAAAAAAGGAGTAAGCTTGATGACAAATCTGAAAAAGCAATCTTTGTAGGGTATAGCTATAATACCAAGGCCTACAAATTGTACAACCCTTTGACCAAGAAAGTAATCACAAGCAGAGATGTGACCTTTGATGAAGAAAGTACTTGGAAAGGTTTGACATATGAGAATGATGGGAGTTGTACTCTAGTTGATGAGTCATATGAGGATGACAAAAATACCCCTATTGAGCATAATGAATCCGAATGTATTGAACCTGCTACACCTATGAGAGATTCCTCTCTCAATTCAGAAAATACAACTCCTGGAAGCACCTCCTCTTCAAATGGATCAAATAGAAAAACCAGAAGCTTGACTGATCTCTATGAAAGTACTCAACCAATCAACATAGATCTCTTAGCTAATTTTGCTTTGTTTTCTGATGCAGACCCTTTAAAGTTTGAAGATGCTTACAAAGATCAAAAGTGGAGAGATGCGATGGACAGTGAGATGAATTCCATACTAAAAAATAATACATGGGAGATAGTTGAATTACCAAAAGGACAAAAGACAATTGGAGTAAGATGGATCTACAAAACCAAATACAATGAGAAGGGTGAAATAGATAAACACTAGGCAAGACTTGTGGTTAAAAGGTATAAACAACAGTATGGCATCAACTATCAAGAAGTTTTTGCCCCTGTGATCAGATTAGAAACTATTCGGTTGATTCTGGCTATAACTGCTTAATTCAATTGGCCTGTGTACCAAATGGACGTAAAATCAACATTTTTGAATGGATATATGGAAGAGGATATTTTCATTGACCAACCTGATGGTTACAAACGTAAAGGAGAAGAGCATAAGGTGTGCCACTTAAAGAAAGCTCTTTATGGGTTTAAACAAGCCCCTAGAGCTTGGTATAGTAGAATAGAAAGACATTTCTTCGATCATGGRTTCCAGAAATGTAATCATGAACATACCTTATTCATCAAAAAGGAAGGTTACTCTACACTTCTGGTATGTATTTATGTAGATGATATTGTGTTCACAGGGAGCTCCATAGAATTAGTTTATGAGTTTAAGGAATCAATGAAAAAGAATTTTGAAATGACTGACTTGGGTCTGCTTCATTACTTCTTGGGAATAGAGGCCTCACAAGGTAAGCATTCCATCTCGATATCACAAAAGAAATATGCTAAGGATCTCTTAGTAAGGTTTAACATGGATGATTGTCTGTCTGCTGCCACTCCTATGGAACCAAGATTAAAGCTTTCTGCAGGAAGCGGTGAAAGATCGATTGATTCAACATTATATCGAAGTCTTGTTGGCTGTCTTATGTATCTTACTGCAACAAGACCCGATATAATGTATGCTRTCAGTATGCTTAGTAGGTACATGGAGGATCCAAAATCAGGACAYTGGGAAGCCRCAAAGAGGGTACTGAKATACATAAAAGGTACGCTTGATCATGGAATCACTTACTCTTGTTCCTCCTCTTTCAAGTTAATTGGTTATAGTGATAGTGACTTTGGAGGGTGCTTTGAAGATRGTAGAAGTACAACAKGATATATATTYTGTTTGGGTACARGGGCAAWCTCATGGCAATCGAAAAARCAAAAKGTGGTGGCTTTGTCGTCSACAGAAGCAGAATACATGGCTCTTTCTTCCACTGGTTGTCAAGCTCTGTGGTTGAGAGGTATCTTGGAAGAATTAATCTTTCCACAAGAACTTCCAACACCGATTTATTGTGATAATAAATCTGCGATTGCTCTTACCAGAAATCCAGTCTACCATGGCAAAAGTAAACATATAAGAATTAAATTCCATTTTATTCGTGAGCTGATTCAACATGAAGAAGTTGATGTAGTGTTTTGTTCTTCAAGGGATCAAATGCCAGACACTACCAAAAAAACCCCTTTTTCCGGCGGCTAAATCCGCCGGAAATCCGCCGGAAATCCCTTTTTCATTAGAACGGTCCGTTATTGTCCAATACGGTCCGTTAAGGCCCAATACGGTTCATTAAAGCCCAATACGGTTCATTAGAACAAATACGATCCATTAAGGCCCAATACGGTCCGTTA
>NC_037539.1:14194910-14200607 GCF_001531365.2 Cynara cardunculus var. scolymus
TGTGTTTTAGTATTTAAGTGTTTTTGTATCCCTGTTTTTCATTTGCGTGAACAGTTTTCAAAGATTCAAGTGTCTTTGTAATATTCTAAGTGTTCTTCAATAAAGAACCTGTTTATGTTGTGTATATGTTATTTCCATCAACATAGACAATAGGCCTCAGATTACAATATTCAGACCCTTTCCATAAATTATATCTACTATACACCAGTGTTGCATCACACATATTAAAAAGAACAGAATAAAAAGTGAACATTTGGACTTGCCAGACAGATGTGTTTTGTTCAAGTTATGACAAGTATAATCTCGAAACACCTAAGCAGTTGGATACGATGAATCCATAGCTATTCCACATAGAACTTGTTTGGCAATAACATCTCTTTGAGTCATTATGTATCCACCGTCTCCCCAGCTGGCACCCCACGAGTTTTTAACCAACCAATACTTGATTCCATCATCGGTTACCCGTACCCAACTGCTGTAACACTATGATCAAGATCGGTTCCACAATCCCCAGTACAAATTCCACTTGAATAGAGTTGAAGAGCGTAGCCACTGGCATCAATGGACACAGATATGGGTTGATTGGTCACTGCCTGTAACAGTGTCTTTTCACTGTTGGCTGGAACTTTTTCATACCCAGTAATCCTGGCCGCATAAACTGCTTCCTCCTTTGTGTTGCAGGTTCCATCCGCTGCTTGATACGGGTAAGCTGCATTAGTGTTGATGCCTTTGTTTTTTATAATAAATTCAAAGACACCTTCCATCTCGCCACCCTCACATCCTTCATCTTCACCACTCCTGTCACAGTCCACTAGCTCTTGCTCAGAGAGTGAAATCAATTTTCCATTACTGAGTTGAGTAATCCCTTCAGTAGCAGCTATAGTTGAAAACGCCCAACAACTTCCTCTTGATTACAAAACACTAAATAATTATGCATGTATGTGTAGCCAAGAGTTGAAAAATCAGTTGTTCATGTTGTGGGTTTTCCTTTTTTTTTATTTATTTTTAATTATTTGTTACTTTTAAATATTCAACAACAATTAGATAATCAACTTACCACGTTGGCCTTGATCTTTAACTTGGGTAACTGCTCCTTCCTTTCTCCAATTAATCCATGCTAGGTGGCACTGCAGTCACATTTTCATACCTAAATGTTGTTGTTTGATCTAATTTTTTGTTTGATGAAAACCTATAACCATTACGAGCCGCTTTGAACTCTTCATTTGTTTGGTAGGCAAATGCGTTAGCACCTACTTTGTGAGGATGATTTCCACCACTGTTGAATGATTCTATGAATCCCATATTGTCCTTGAATGTCTTAAAGCACATTTTTCTTATGAGTGTCGTCTTTGTACACACGTCCATATTATACCATCCACATTTCATGTTTCTCTGACATGGATAAGTCACTTAACATGCGGCACGTGACCTGAGAAGACCAAATCCATATGATAAGAAGAGAGGCGATAATAAATATTCTTTTGACAGTTGAACCCATTGCTTGCAGGTTTGATGCCTTTGGATTAGTTTAAAGAACCCACAATTTTCAGGCTTTTTAGTGAGGAGGTTCTGTTAATCAAATACACAATTGATGAGATATATGTATATAGGAAGAGATTGTGATACGAATAACATTTTCTTTAGTATGGAGGAGGCAACTACCATGATGCAATTCAGAAAGCAAGCAAGTCCGTGGAGTGCATGTAAGGCCAACATATGTTGGTTTAGACAATCAAGTATATTAGCGTAGACGTTATCCAATAATGTCTTACGTGTTTTTTTTTCCAGATACATCCATTTCACAACGCATCCAACGTCATATTTCTGTGTGCTCTTGGCAAGGCCGGCCCTTGGCTCTAGTTTTGCTCTCATTAGAAATTTTGTCTGTTATGCTTGGCATTATGTTTAATTAACTTGACTGAAAACTATAATCATCTTAAATAAATACAACCAAGGAAGACGTACGTACTTTTTGCATCTCTGATATTGAATATACACGGAAACTAAAACTTGATAATCTGACCACATTAATTGTCTGATACAACCATGCCATTGAAAACTTTCTATAAACTCGTTTTGACAAATTTCATTTTGAAATGTTATGTTTAGTTATTTTCTTATTAAGTTGACATTTTTGATAAGAAAATTATGTCTGTATACCAATTACATCTTCTCTAGTATGAAAACCATATATAGCATCCATTCGACATTTCACATTACCAGGGGTGGACGGAGGAGGGAAGAATTTTTTGGCAAAAGATTAGAATTTTGAAGTTATAATACTTGTTGAACAAAGAAAAGTTATTGGGTGGACATCCTCTCTCAGACAAAGGAAAAAAGAATTGCATTAGTAAAAGCGATTACCGATATCTTGTACTATCGATATCTACAGACATGAGCGGTTTTTGTAGTTCTCATTTACGTGTGTATTTGAGTTCAGTTGATCTAAGAACAAAGAGAAAAATATGAAGTTATCCTCTATGCAGGCAAATAAAATAAAAAAAAATTGCTCGGTCAAGGAGATGAATATATAAAACTCTGGGTTCAAGATCCCAAAAGGAACCGAAAATATGTCTTTTTTATTACACATCAAGGCTCATGCTGTTGGATAGGAAGCCATCATAGCAATACCACAGAGTCCTTCCTCAGCATGAATGTCTCTTTGCATTCTAATGTATCCTTCTTCACCCCAGCTTGTTCCCCATGAGTTCTTCACTAGCCAATACTTGGTGCCATCTTCACTTGTACCATATCCGACTGCTGTGACACCATGGTCTAATTGTGTTCCACAATCTCCATTGAAAACACCACTAGAATAAAACTGGAAGTCAGATCCATTAGCACCAATGGCCCCTGAAACCGGCTGCATAGCAACAGCCTTCAACAACGCTGATTCGCTATTGGCAGGTGTTATCATATCCGGCGATATTCGCAGCTTGAGATCAGGGCCGATCTTAAGATTTTTGATGCCTTGTGCGAAAATAATAAAATATGCCCCTAACCCTATTTTTTTTAAGCCAATGAAACAATAAAACATGTGATTTTAAAAAAAGTTTAGAACATATTCAAACAAAGTATCTTATCCCCGTGTTGTTTTTTATTAATTATAATAAAACAAATACAATGAGGGGAACATATATAAAAACCAAAACCCCGAATACAAAATATAAATGACAAAAGGATAAATAATGGATTAAGATCATGCTTCCTTATTTTCCAATTTTCCCTTTTTCAAATTTAAATTAGCAAAATAGAAACTTTATTTCAATACATTGGGACTTAAAAGACAAGGAAAACTATAATTAGTTTTTAACTAAGATAATAAATTACATCCAAGTTACTGTCATAGTAAGCAAAACGTAAAACTCAAAAGTTACAGGTCTAATGACTAGAGGCTAAAAGCCTATTTGTTAACAACTTAATAAGTTTAATAGAACTAACAGCTTATTCGCTCAACTATGCATGACTGTTTCGTAATGACTTAATGATATAGAAAGTGACTTATCCAATAAGCTTCTAGGGGGAGCTTTATATAAAAAGCCAATTTTTTTTTTTCCAAACATGTCCCTTCCAATTAAAAAAACGCTCCATACATCTGCGAAAAAACTTTTTCAAACAAAAACTTTTCCAACTTATTCAAACAAATTAATTCATACAGACAACTTTATACAAACGAAAACTTTTCCAACTTTCCAACTTTTTCCAACGATGTGCATTCAAGTATTCATCACTACAAGGCCTTGAGCATGTTTTTATAGTTAAAGCTCAGTTGTCCAGTTCCCAAATTATTAAATCCAAAACTAGTAATAATTGACAACTTGATGCCCCTTTAGGCTTTGATGCCCTGTGCGGCCGCACGGGCTGCACGTGGCCAGGGCCGGCCCTGCCTGAGATGTTTCCTTTGTGTGCATCCTGCAAGTACCATCCCTTGCCTCATATGGGTAATTGAATTATGTGGTTAGACCTTTATGTTGTATAATGAACTTGAACGCGTCATCCATCAGACCTCCATTACAACCTTGATCTTCACCATTTGTGTCACAGTCAACTAGTTCTTACTTAGATAATGACACCAATTTACCAGTACTCAGCTGGTTAATTCCTTCTACGGCTGCTACTGCAGAGAATGCCTAACAACAACCTAATATACGGATCGAGTCAACATATTTGCATAAACAAAAAAATTTAGAATTTAAATGTCTGAAGATATGTAATGATTTACCACATTGGCCTTGATCCTTTATCGGTGTGACTGCTCCTTTTTTTCTCCAGTCCATGCTAGATGGAACTGTGGTCAGATTCGCATACCTAAATGATGTACTTATTGATTGCGTCAAAAGCTTGTATCCATTGAAGGTGGCCTGAAACTCCTCTTTGGTTAGATCTGCAAAGAAATTGATGCCAAGCATGTAAGGCTTAACCCTTGCGCTGTTAGAAGATTCAATGTAGTCCACATTGTCCTTTGAAGATTTCAAATCTCATATCCTTTTCGGTAGCATCTTTGTATACACGTCCATGCCATGTCATCCATTGTTCATGCCGCTCTGCCATGGATGCTTTAGGCAACGTGTGAGAAATTGCTTCAAGTGTCCATAAGCCAGCAACTAAAAATGCTACAAATGTTATCCTATAGATGAGTATAAGGGCCATCCTTAAATTCTTCAAGAGGATTACTTTACTCGGTCTCATACCAGGAGAATGTAAAAATTATGGCACAAGGAGATGGATTTTTTTTTTCACATGGATATTTGATTTGTCTTCATGGAGATCTCGTAGGAACTGCAGTATTTCACACAGATTCCGATTTCCACGAAAAGAATGTGACTTCTTCGACCACCAGGGAGTCTGCAATTGACACAACCATATATCAGGTTCCATTCCGTGCAAGTTGCTTCATTAAAATTTTCCTTATTTTAATATTGTAGGATCCTTTGTCTGATGGAGTGTTTGATATACACTCATCAGTTCTTTAATATAACTGAGTTAACTACACTATTGTCTTTTCTCATCTGTCCATTTTAGCTATCCACAAGCATTAGTACTTTTTTTGTCCAGGGAAAAAAATATTGTTTTGAACATTAGGTTTAAGATAAAATTTGTTCATTGGTGATATGACCATCCTTTTGTTCATTCTAAATTGTACAGGCACGAAATCTCTTTTTCTCGATGGAGTATTAGCTAAATAGTATAGTTATGGTTTGAGGATAACCATATATTTAAGTGGTGAATTCTCAATGTGAGTGAAAAACCACAAATGACACCATGAAATCAAAGGAGTACAAGAACATCCTCAAGGAACAAGAACAAGGATTAAAGAGACTTGTGAACAATCTTGGAAAACTAAAAAACTCTTCCTCTCCTATTATGGACATACTAGTTATGTTGCCCTTTGTTATAAGATAAAGATCTTAGGCTCTTGGGATTTGTTGACTGTACTTGTGTGTATCCGGTTGATAATGATATTCTTTTTAAGCATATAATAGTTAACTAGGTACCGATTGGCCAAAGGCCGATCTTTGGTCAATTCATAATGATATTCTTGGTAGACAGTGGAATAGTTTGTTTTGCTGTTGTGGATTCTAAATTTCTGTTAGATGGTCTGTATATGGGTAAATTCAATGTCTCTTAATTTGTATTACTAACTGAATTCATCAAGTCAAAGTGGTGCTCCTGTTGATAAAGCTTATGCAGTTTTTA
>NC_037539.1:14202032-14222200 GCF_001531365.2 Cynara cardunculus var. scolymus
ATAATGAATTTGAAGGCCTGGTCCATAAGACCACCATTACAGCCTTGATCTTCACCACTTGTATCACAATCAACTAGTTCTTGCTCAGATAATGATATCAGTTTACCAGTTGACAGCTGGTTGATTCCTTCCATTGCTGCTACTGCTGAAAAAGCCCAGCAACATCCTRTACAGAAGGAGAATAAGTTATTGTGGCAAGTCKAAAAATAACAGTATTATTTGAATAGTATGTATGTGTTTAGAACATAACTATTTCAATWTTTTATCAGTTTAAGGTATATATATAGTTATTCGATACTTACCACAYTGGCCTTGATCTTTCACTGGCGTAACTGCTCCCTTATTTCTCCAGTCCATTGTAGGTGGAACTGCGGTCAAGTTTTCATACTTGAACACGCTAGTTCTAGGATCAGATCGAAGCTTAAAACCATTTTGAGAGGCCTGAACTTCCTCATTAGTCAGGTCGGTAAATGCATTCACACCACGCTTGTAAGACTTGCCCCCAACACTGTTGAATGCCTCTATGTTCTCAACATTCGCTTTGAATATCTCAAAGCGCATTTCCTTTTCTGCTGCATTTTTRTAAACACGTCCATGAAGAGCCATCSACTGSTCGTGTCTCTCCGCCATGGATGTTTCAGTTAGGGTGCGGGACGTGGCTTCAAGAGTCCATATTCCGACAATCAGAAGTAGTGCAAAGGCCAAGTTCCCACTGATATTGAAAGCCATGTTTAATAAACTTCAAAGCAGAATGTTGCAAAGCAGCTTGCACGGGAATAGRTTAAAAGAGGGGTGGATTATTGTCYTGCACTTGATTGCATTGGTGTTTYAGGGAAGGACGTATTTATAGAACCAGTGGACTCATCACTTAAAGCCAATKAAGAATCCGTTTGATATTGCATTCTCATTGTAATTGGACTTTTGTGATACAAAATGAATTGCATTTCTAGACAGCCAGGCAAGTTATCTGTGATATGGACAACGAAACATGGTTTTGCGTGGAAGTTGATTCATTCCATGTTATATATATGTAGATGATTKTAATTTTGTATGCTCATGTTCAGCTATTAGGSAAAAGGACGATATGTGTTTGTATTTTAGTTACAGAAATACTTTTCTATAACGAGTTTTTATGGGATACAAAGTTATCTTTGTCTTTTCCTTTCTTTGTATAATTCATAGATCAAGACATATTGCATTTAATTAACCCCCGTATATATTTGCAAGCGTGAGGACCATAAAGAAAACAACTGATGTTGGTATTTCTTACATTTCGGTTTCGATTGAAAATATAGAATTTTTTAGCATGTCTTCTCTAATCTGCAAGGGAACAACTTCCGGGCTGCATCTCTAAATATGGTACAAAACAAAAATCGCACATATGATATGATAGAACCGAAAGTCCATAATAAGATTCTTTATGATTAATTAATAAACCAAGATTATTTATTATTTTAAAAATTAGTTAAAAAATAAATTAATAAATTGTGGGCATATGTTCACGTCCCAACAAAACACTTGTGTAAGTTCAAACAATTGTGGGCATATGGTGTATGAGTCAAAGTGTGGGCCGACAAGAAAGTTCTATGAGAAAAAGTTRAAAAKTGTAAAAGTGGATGTATGGACAAACCATGTTGAAAACGATACTGAACACSGACTTTAGGGCCGAGTTGTGAGTTGCAYTTATCATAAAAAATTSTAAGAGAAGATTGYAGTGGTTTGGACACRTTCATATAAGACCTATGACATATGACATACTGAAGATAATAGAGAACACGATGGTTGAGGGGTGAGGASGGATAGACARAGTAGTTGAGGATGAACACAATGACTTTAAAATATGGAAATATAATCGCTTCATTAAATAAATATTCCATAACCATGATCTTAACTAATTACTTCAACAAAATAACCTTTAGAAAGAAATTTCCTATACCWAATTAGATCTTTTGTAAAGGTTTTCCATATGCTTTKAGTTTTGTCAAAAATAACCTTTTAGTTTCRCCATAACCTCCCGAAGAATTTCACTGGACAAGTGCAAACTTGTCAAAGATAAAACTCTCAAATCATTTRGTCGTTCTTTCTCATCATCGGTCTAAGTTGTGGACATATGTTCACGTCCCAACAAACAATATAAGATAAGAATAAATTATCCCTRTAACAAAGAAATGATTAAATAAATAAATCCAGTAACAAGGWGGTTTTACACAATCGGAGTTTAAAGTATCATTGAATTCCATCATARTACTATTTGCAATGATGCTAGAAAGTGAAACAGGAAAGMCTTGKTGTTGATTGATGGTGGAGTGACATGGGTGCGRAAGGASATACTCATCATAGACGATAGAGWCTCGTACAGTTTRACTATGYTGAAGAACWAGGGGCAATACATATTGTGGGAGTCATCATCAGCGGAAATGCCAAAGAATTAAYGAGGAATGGCAAACCAATAAGGGATATTTTCGGCACATCTAGATCATTAAAATGGTAGACCACATAAACAACTTATCTCCCTACACACTTATATTTGCATCAATGACCGAATAAAAGATGATATTTTGCATTCTGTAACAAGCCATAATTTTCACATGCGGATCTAGAAAAACCACGATGTACGTAATATATATATATATATATATGTATATATATATATATATATATAGGGGTGGGTTGAAATAAAAACCACTCAGTTTGTAAAAATCGTGAAAACCTCATTCAACCAATCATAATTTTTCATTTTATTCATTTTTTTGTAATTATGAGAGGTTGATTAACCATTTTTATTGTGGAGGGTGTTAATCATGGATATTATCATCTTCATTATTTTAATTTTAGAGAAATACATGAAATAGTTTCATTAAAATTTCATTAAGTAGTATATGAAACAATTTCATAACCACATATGAAATAACTTCATCAAAAAAAGTATTATATGAAACAATTTCACAAGATTAACAATTTCATAAAAAAATTTCATAAAATTAACGACGGATGAGAGTAATTTTTTCGGTTTTTACAAATTGGTGTGGTTTTCATTTGATCGCTCCTCTATATATATACCTATATATAGTAGGTTTACTTTGCAGACCATGTTATTTGTACAAACCGTATAAACCGTATTCAACCAATCATAATTTTTCATTTTGTTGATTTTTTTGTAATTATGAGGCTCATTAATCATGTTTATTGTGGAGTGTGTTAATTATGGATATTATCATCTTCGTTATATTAATTTTAGAGAAATAAATGAAACTGTTTAAAACTCCATAAATATTATATGAAACAATTTCATAACCATATATGAAACAACTTCATCAAAAAAAGTATTATGTGAAACAATTTCATAAGATTAAACAATGAAATCGACGGATGAGAGTGGTTTGCACGGTTTGTACAAATAACATGGTTTGCATTTGATCGCTCCTCTCTCTCTCTCTCTGCATATATATATATATATATATATATGTACGTATATACATAACCACACACAAAATCATTGCATGAGTAGAGAAACAACTTGGCAATCCTTGCATGAGCAAAGAAACAACTTGGCAATCATATGCATGAGCCAAAATGAATTCATGTGTATGGACTGTTCTGAATAGACATGTTTCCTCATATATTAAGAAGTCGGATATGAGGCCATTATAACAATGCCGCAAAGTCGTTCCTCGATATCAACATCTCTTTGCCTCATGATATAACCTTTGTCTCCGCAACTTGTTCCCCACGAGTTATTTACTAGTCGGTACTTAGTGCCCTTAGGGGTAGTTCCATATCCAACTGATGTAACACCATGGTCTAGTTGGGTAATGTTATCTGCATTTTATGCACCTAGTTTTTTTTAGTTTGTAGTTCCATTTTGCATGTAAACAATCACTCGTATTAAGTTTTATTAGATTTATAGTCACATTTCGTATAATCTTCGTTGGAGAGGTACTTTGGTATTTTTGTGGTGTTTGTGAGAGTTTTGATTGATATTTCTTTTACAAATGAGTGGTTGTGGATGACTAGTTAATTTTGGGAGCATTAGATCAACAATTGGTGGACAATTGAAGACTAGAGCAAACGGTTGAATCAAATGAAGAGTTTTGCAGGTCCCAAGTTGAAGTACAAGAAAAGGAAGAAAGGAAAGAAGTTAGACAATTACAAGGCCTTCTTCTTAGAAGATCAAATTCAACATGGCCTTGTGCTTAGTTTCAACATTAAGGCCTTGCAGTTTGAAAGGAAAGGTTCATTTCAACAAGGCCGTTTAAGGCACCTGGAAACTCCTCGCCCAAAATTTTCAAGGACTATTTTGGGATTTCATGTGTTGGGTATAAAAGCAATCATTCGTACAGTTTGACTACGCTGAAGACCAAGGGGCAATATATATTGCGGGAGACATCATCAGTGGAAATGCCAAAGAATTAACGAGGAATGGCAAACCAATAAGGGACTTTTTTCGGCACATCTAGATCATTAAAATGCTAGACCACATAAATAACTTATCTCCCTACACACTTATATTTGCGACAATGGTCGAATAAAAGATGATATTTTGCATTCTGTAACAAGCCATAGTTTTCACATGCGGATCTAGAAAAACCATGATGTACGGTAATATATATATATATATATATATGTATATATATAACCGCAAACATAATGATTGCTTGGGCAGAGAAACAACTTGGCAATCATATCCATGAGCCAAAATGAATTCATATGTATGGAATGTTCTGAATACGCATGTTTCCTTATATATTAAGAAGCCGAATACGAGGCCATCATAACAATGCCATAGAGTCGTTCCTCGACATCAATATCTATTTACATTATGATATAACCTTCCTCTCCCCATCTTGTTCCTCACGAGTTCTTTACCAGCCATTACTTGGTGCCCTTAGTGGTAGTTCCATATTCAACTATTGCTGCAACACCATGGTCTAGTTGGGTAACGTTAACTGCATTTTATGCATCGAATTTTATTTAGTTTGTAGTCGCATTTTACATGTAGATAATCGCTCATATTAAGTTTTATTAGATTTTTAGTCATATTCTGTATAATCTTCGTGGGAGAGGTACTTTGGTATTTTTGTGGTGTTTGTGAGAGTTTTGATAGGTATTTCCTTTAAATGTGTGGTTGTGGATGACTAGTTAATTTTGGGAGCATTGGATCAACAATCTTGTGATAACTGGGTTTTTCTGTATAATCGCTCGTATTAAGTTCTATTAGATTTTTAGTCACATTCTGTATAATCTTCGTGGGAGGGGTACTTTGGTATTTTTGTGGTGCTTGTGCGAGTTTTGATAAGTATTTTCTTTACAAATGTGTGGTTTTGGACGACTAGTTTGCAAGCATTGGATCAACAATAGTGTGAAAACTGGGGTTTTCGGTTATAGAAATTGTGATGGTTTTTTAAAGCATTGGTAAGTAAAGAATTTTAAGTTGTTTATATGTGATTATTTATTTATTTTTGCTCCACCACCTATGATTATATGTATAATATATTATATGAGGTTGTGTGCAAATTGTGGATTATAAAATTATTAACCTCCACCGCCTGTGTTTTGATAATATATAAAAGTGATAAGATAGATTTATCTTATCTATTCTATCTTGAAAAGAAGGGAAAACAGAGAAAATCTTAGAGTGTGTGATCTTGTGTGAAATACTACGTGAAGTTGTTATAAGTTGGTTTTGTGGTTATATTTGGCAATCATTGCTATGAGGTTCATCTTCATATATGTATATAAAAGGTGCGTTTATGTTATCAACTTCCAATATTTGGTATTTGAAATATTTGATCTGTTTGGTTTTATGTGGAAAAAAGGCAAATCGTTCTTGAAGATATTATGAGTTGATAATGAAACCGGGTTTGGAACTGTAAAAGTTCTTAATATGAAGTTTTTGTGATGAAACTGTTTTGATCCCTTTCTTTGCAAAAATGACATATTCGGTTATATTTTTATGAGGGAATAAGGATGACATATCAATGAGAGGTGTACCTTTGGATAAGGGTGGCAATTGTGCAATCTGAGATTTGATCACACATTTAGTTATTAAATCCATGAGATGCAACGATCTTGAGTTATCACTTTTGTTTGACACGAGGACTCGAAATTATTGCTCTTATTTATATGATAACAATGTTGCCATGGAGAGAAGGGAAATGGTTTATAACCAGAGAGGCTTTTGATTGCCTGTGTTTTGAGTTAATAATATTCTGGGTTAATCTGGATTATTTCAATAAAGTAAAGTTTTGATTAGGAACCAGAGGGGCTTGGTTGGTCTTCAAGATTAATCAGAAGGCCTATGGTTGTGATGAAATATCTCAAGTTTTTCAAACTCTCATATTTGACCCAGAGGCTCTGTATCTGTTACACAGAGGCTCTGTATCATGAAATTTCACAAGTGCAAGCTCAATATCTGAGCTCCATACCTAAACTCTTAGTCTTTCGTGCAATTTTATAAGTTAAAACCTTTTTAACTTGATCTTTTCCAACTATAGTAGAGGACAAGAGAGGCTCATGTTAGCTTTCATGTTTTACCAGAGGGACTTTGTTATGTTAAAGATATAATTGTCTTCTTATATCTCATCTTATTATTTTTCATAAGTTTTAGTTAGACAGACCAGAGAGCCTTTGGTCGTCCAGAGAGCCTCTGGTCGTCCAGAGAGCCTCTAGTTGGTCATGAGTCTTTGGTTTTTACAAGATTGAAACCAGAAGCTCTGGTTGGTAAGACCAGAAGCTCTGGTCGACCAGAGAGACTCTGGTTGGCTTAAATTCTGGATTTCTTTATACATAGTTAAGTGACCAGAGGAGCTCTGGTTGATCATATTATGTGTATCATTTTCATGTTGATCTAGACTTCAAGATTAAATATTTAATGACTTTGTTTTATTTAGCTTTGCTCTGGCTTAAGAGCTAGAGGAGCTCTGGTCGTTAAGAGCCAGAGGAGCTCTAAGTGATTTCGCATAGAGGGATGCGAGGACCAAAGTGGTCATGCGCTTTTTGCGGCAAGGAAAATTTATAAATCCTTATGGGATTATGTTATTTAAGTTTGGATTTTATAAAAAGGTGTTAAATATTTGTATAATTTCAATTATGTTTTTATAATAAATCTTGGTGATTTTCATCCTGTAATTGCATAAAAAAAGATTTCTCATTAGACCTTAAGGTCTAACCCTCATTTTATGTTTAAAACTGTGCATTGCAGATCAGGTTTTATCAAGGGATAAGAGAAATGGAAAAATGTGAATTTTTCCTTTCATGTTTGCATGGGTTATGATGAAGAGCTTGTTATGTATTGAAGTTTTGGAATACTTGTTTTATATGCAAGTTATGTAAAATAATATTATGGAAAAATTTGGTTGTAAATTTTCTAATATAACTTTTTGTACTGTTGGGACCGAATATGTACTATTTGTATTTCATGATACATGGTTATATACAAATGTGGATCTTGGGGTGTTACAAATTGGGTGGACAATTGAAAAATGGACCAAAGGGTTGAATCATATGAAGAGTTTTGCAGCCCCAAATTGAAGTACAAGAAAAGGAAAAAAAGGAAAGAAGTTGGACAAGCACAAGGCCTGGTTCTTCGAAGAGCAAATTCGAAATGGCCTTGGTCTTAGTTTCAACAAGGCCTTGTAGTTTTAAAGGAAAAGTCTATTTCAACAATGCCGTGTAAGGCACCTGGAAACTGCTCGCCGAAAATCTTCAAGGGCTATTTTTGGATTTCATGTGTTGGGTATAAAAGCAATCATTTTAGAAATTTTAAGGGTAGGCCAGTTATTTTTTTAGGAGTAGCCTGCTCCCAATTTTCTATCTTCTTCTTCGTTTCTCTATATCTCTTGGACAAGGGTTTATTTTTTTTCTTCCTCTCCTATAGATCTATGACTATAGTATATATTTAGCCTTAGTTTGCTTTTATGTAATACGTAACTCTCTTCATTTCCTGTGTTTTAGACACGGGATTTGAAGATGAGATGAAAGCTTTTTTGATTCTTATTTCACAATCATTGTATTGTATCTTTTTACCTTATTCTTTGTTAAGATACTCAATATCCTTGAAGATACTTGATTTCATTGTAAAATAGGAATGGATAATATCTCCTTGTAATTTGTTGTTGTGAATATCTTAGGAATCCTTTCCTTTTCTTCTCATATTATTGTTGTATATATAGCCTTTATACCTCCCTCTTTTGAGACAAGTGAAATAAACAAAGAATTCTACATCCATAGAATTCATGATTTTGTTGATCGTTTTACTTTCATATCTCTTTATTTATCTTTTTTCCTGCACATTTATGCCTTATTTACTTTATGCATTATTTCTTAAAATATTTTATTGTTTTCTAGGTAAAAATGATTGTTGGAAAGTAATACTCCTTGTTCTCCCTTTACATTTTTCTTAGTTTAGTTTTACGGTTTTTATCAATTTTATGTTTTGTCTCGTAGATAAATTAACGAAGAGGTGATTGTAAAGTAGACCAACCCTAGAATCGAGACCTATGTATATAGAGGTATTATAAATGAGGCAAATGAATTGGACTCCAAACCTAGATCTCTGGCATTTTCTTCTTCTTGGATCAAACCAAAATTTTAAGTTTTGTATATGGTCAACACAATTGAACTTGGACCTGAACTTAAACCATGAAAATTGGATACATAGACAATACTTATCCAAACTTCCTTTGTAAACATTGTGGTGTTACTGGTAATATGATTGAATTTTATATTGATTGGATTTAATTTCCTAACGATGTATTTTCCATTTACATGTGAACATACACTTGGTAGGTGCTCGTTCCATTTACATGCTTCAAATTCATGGGGATATCAACATATGACATTTTCTAAAACTAGTTTTGAAAATAATTTTGATGTTTCTAATTGACTTTTGGCTGATCTTCCCAATGGGACAGTTGTTGAGAATGAAGTTGAACATATGACATCATTCAACCCTACTTTGGCCAAGTTGATTTAGTACGTGTATGGATTTGACAATCCTAACTTGAAAAATATTTTCGAATGTATTATTCTTTTCAAAGTATCGGGTGGCGGAAAATATGTCTATATACTAGGTTCAGACGTGTAGAATAATATTGGTGGAAAAGGCTATGGCCAAAGAACAAAAGTTTGACACATGGACTTTCACTAATGGATCATTGATAACTCTGTTCGTTAGTGATAATGCTCAGATTTGTAGTCAGATGATATTTTGCATTCCATAAACAAGCTACAAGTTTTACGCGAAATCTAGAAAATTAATGATGTAGTAACAAGCTACAAAAATTGGTTGCATGGGACGATTCTTTTGACGTGCTACATGTTCCATCAATTGCTTCATACGGGTAATTAGATTCAGTGGTTAGGCCCTTGTTTTGAATAATGAATTTGAAGGCCTGGTCCATAAGACCACCATTACAGCCTTGATCTTCACCACTTGTATCACAATCAACTAGTTCTTGCTCAGATAATGAAATCAGTTTAACAGTTGACAGCTGGTTGATTCCTTCATTTCCTGTATTTTAGATACGGGATTTCTAGATGAGATGAAAGCTTTTTTGGTTCTTATTTTACAATCAACTATGTTGTATCTTTTTACCTTATCCATATAATTCATGATTTTGTTCATCTTTTTACTTTTGTATCTCCTTATTTATCTTCTTCCTGCACATTTTTGCTTTATTTATTTTATGCATTATTTCTTAAAATATTTTGTTGTTTTCTAGGTTAAAAATGATTTTTGGAGAGTGATACTCCTTGGATCTCCCTTTACAGTTTTCTTAGTTTAGTTTTACCGTTTACATCAGATTTATGTTTTGTCTTGTAGTCTAGTTTTTGACTGGGGTTTGTTGCCTTGAATTAAAATCACGCGATTAATCAATTGATCATAACAGATACCGTATTTTAATTGGTTGATTTGTAACCAATGAAAGTTGCACTACGGTTAATTGGTTCTAATACAATGGTTAGTTAATTTGTTTAGGTGGGGATATGAACGAAAGTTTTATTCAGTCTATTGGCAATGCATCTCGTTCATATTTCCAACATGGCTTTATCAAATGGTCTTTAGCCTAGCGGTATGTGAGTCCTTAGCCTTCTAGGAGGTTAAGGGTTCAAACCTCACCAAAGGTGAGGAGGGTGTGTGAGTTTATTTGTTCTATTTGATATATATAAATATTATATACTTAAAAAAATGGCTTTATAAGAAAACTATAAAATTACAAGATAGTGTCATGATTTACCCTGCAACTCTTTTATATGGTTTCTCAAGAGGTGCAAGTTTGATACATTTTACTCGAGAGAAACGAGTATTATATGATTTACTTACATACATATATACATACATGCATATGGTGTAATTTTAGTAGGGAGCAGATTGATGGGGGGGGGGKGGTTTTCCAAATAACATTGTGGCACAAATGGTACCAAAAATAATAATTTCAAGTACTTTAGGCTCCATGATTCAGATAGAAGTAGGAGAGATCAATTATGACATGACTAATAACATAAAGACAGGCCAGAAGCGGAAAGTTGTCGGTTCTGGTCCATAAAGTGGCTCCATCATCAGTAGCTAAAACCAAGGTCGTAATCTATCCTATCCTTTAGGCGGGGAGAGGTTCATAGGAGGACTTGGTTCAGAAGTTGCATCTTTCAGTACTGGGACCAAAAAATGGGGTTGATGGTGTTGGCTAAAAAAGAGGGAGAGAGGAGAGCCTTCGGGTAGGCGATTGATCAAAAAAAGATTTCCTTCCCTATCTCCCTAAAACTATCTATAAGGCTAATTTAGCCTAGGGAAAAGGCTTTAGTTTGATTGCAGCTAGCTCACTTGACTAAGAAGATAGAAAGGGCTTTTCTCGCTTCAGGATGGGATTGATTCTTTCAGCTCGTTGGGTCCTATTCATTATCCAATTTGCTGCAACAGACAGGTATGGTTCTGTAGTCAAAGCAACTTTGTCACTTTCGTGTACCCATCGGGGGGTTCTTTGCGTGCAGTGTAAGATTCCCCTGGATGGGTCTCGTAGGAGAAAGAAGGGATCATCTCCAATCTAGTTGTAAGGTCTTAACCCCTTATTAGGGTTGAAAGAGAAGAGCAGGGGGTGATAGGCTTAGTACGGCTCTCCCTACGCTTCCTTAGGGCCTCACTTCCTCACTCAACTCACTCATACGCTCGCCAAACCGGTGCTGCTTGCGCGGTCTTGGGAAATGTTTGCGGAGTATTGGTGTCACGAGGTCCTTCTAAGTTAGGAAATCCTAAAATTGAAAGACATTCATTGTCTTAGCCTTCACACCAATTATGGTGTATGAGTCAAAGTGTTGGGCGCAAAGAAAGGTCCATGAAAAAAAAGTTAGAAATTGTAGAAATGAAGATGCTTAGATAGATATGTGGACAAACCATGTTGAAAACAATACTAAACAAGGTCTTTAGGGCGGAGTTGCGGGTGGTTTGGCCACTTGTATATAAAACCTATGACATAGGAAGATAATAGAGAACACAATGGTTGAGGGGTGAGGAGGGATATACAGAGCAATTAAGGATGAACATAACGACTTTAAAATATGGAAATATAATTTGCTTCATTAAATAAATATTCCATAACCATGATCTTAACTGATTTACTCGAACAAAAATAACCTTTAGAAGGAAATTTTATGTACCCGAAGATCTTTTGTAAAGGTTTTGGATATGCTTTAAGTTTTGTCAAAAACAACCTTTTAGTTTCGCTATAACTCCCGAAGAATTTCATTTGATAGGTGCAAATTTGTAAGAGATAAAACAATCAAATCATTTAGTCGTTCTTTCTTATCATCGGTCTAAGTTGTGAGCATATGTTTACGTTCCAAAAAACAATTGTGTAAATTCATCTCGATTAAAACATCTCTCATATTTATCTTATGTAACGGAAATTTAAGGCACATTTTACCATGCCTCCTCTAGGTTTACTCCATGACAAAGAACGAGGGGAAGAATCGACGAGGATGAATACCACACAGAAAAGTCAAGACCAGGCTCCCTAATGGAATGTTTAACCGATCCATTCTCTTACACGCCAGTCTAGGTCACATGTTGGATTTTAAGACACTTTTACATCAAGTGTGGAGAATAGTAGTTTTTAAAGACCAAAGTCAAAGGAACTGAGTATGTGGAACCTCATGTTTATTCTTCAAAAGAACCATTGAAGAAAGAAAAGAGGTTCCAATGTATATAAAGGGAAACCGGTCAAGACTAGCCGATGTTTGATTTTAACAAGAACGTTGAGAGAGCAATCAGCTCATGAAAACCGTAGACAAGTTAATGAAGAGGTGATTGTGAAGTAGACCAACCCTTTTCCCGAGACCTATGTATATAGAGGTATTATAAATGATGCAAATGAATTGGACTACCAAACCTAGACCTCTGGCATTTTCTTCTTCTTGGATCAAACCAAAATTTTAATTCGGACGGAATAAGTTGGGTTCAAGGTTAACACAATTGAACTTGGACCTGAACTCAAACCATGAAAATCGGATACGTAGACAATAGGCCTCAGATTACAATAATCAGACCCTTTCCATAGATTAGACTTACTATACACGAGTGTTGCATCACATATATTACAATGAACAGAATAAAAAGTGAACATTTTGGACTTCCCAAACAAATGCGTTTTGTTCAAGTTATAACTAGTATAATCTGGAAACACCTAAGCAGTTGGATACGATGAATCCATAGCTATTCCACATAGACCTTGTTTGGCACTAACATCTCTTTGCATCATTATGTATCCACCATCTCCCCAGCTGGCACCCCACGAGTTTTTAACCAACCAATACTTCATTCCATCATCAGTTACCCCATACCCAACTGCTGTAACACCATGATCAAGATCGGTTCCGCAATCCCCAGTAAAAATTCCACTTGAATAGAGCTGAAAAGCGTAGCCACTAGCATCAATGGACACAGATATGGGTTGATTGGCCACTGCCTGTAACAGTGCCTTTTCACTGTTGGCTGGAACTTTTTCGTACCCACTAATCTTGGCCGCATAAATTGCTTCCTCCTTTGTGTTGCAGGTTCCATCCGCTGCTTGATACGGGTAAGCTGCCTCAGTGTTGATGCCTTTGTTTTTTATTATAAATTCAAAGCCATCTTCCATCTCGCCACCCTCACATCCTTCATCTTCACCACTCCTGTCACAGTCCACTAGCTCTTGCTCAGAAAGTGAAATCAATTTTCCAGTACTGAGTTGAGTAATCCCTTCAGTAGCAGCTATAGTTGAAAACGCCCAACAGCTTCCTGTTGATTACAAAACACTAAATAAATATGCATGTATGTGTAGCCAAGAGTTGAAAAATCACTTGTTCATGTTGTGGTTTTTTTACTTTTTATTTTTTAATTATTTGTTATTTTTAAATATTCAACAACATTTCGTTAATCAACTTACCACATTGGCCTTGATCTTTAACTTGGGTAACAGCTCCTTTCTTTCTCCAATCCATGCTAGGTGGCACTACAGTCACATTTTCATACCTAAATGGTGTTGTTTGATCTAATTTTTTGTTTGTTGAAAACTTGTAACCATTACGAGCTGCTTTGAACTCTTCATTTGTTTGGTCCGCAAATGCGTTAGCACCTACTTTGTAAGGATGATTCCCACCACTGTTGAATGATTCTATGAATTCCATGTTGTCCTTAAATATCTTGAAGCGCATTTCCTTCTCTGTGTCATCTTTGTACACCCGTCCATAACGTACCATCCACATTTCATGTTTCTCTGACATGGACAAGTCACTTAACATGCGGCATGTGATCTGAGAAGACCAAATCCCTATGATAAGAAGAGAGGTGATAATAAACATTCTTTTGACAGTTGAACCCATTGGTTGCAGCTGGTTTGACACCTTCTCGATTAGTTTAAAGAACCCACAACTTGCAGGCTTTTGAGTGAGGAGGTGCCTTAAATGCATAACTCATGAGAAATATATAGGAAGAGATTATGACATGAATAACATTTTCAGGAGGAGGCAACTACTATGATGCAATTCAGAAAGCAACCAAGTCCGTGGAATGCAAGGCAAAAGTACGTTGGCTCAGACAATGCGTAGACGTTATTTTGTTTAACAGGAATAATGTCTTATGTGTGTTTTTTTAGATATATCCAATTACAACGTTTCCAACATCATATTTTTGTGGGCTCTTGGAAAAGGCCAGCTTTTGGCTCTAGTTTTGCTCTCATTAGAAATTTTGTCTGTTATGCTTGGCAATATTTCTGAATGGTTGTATCCAGTTGATAATGATATTCTTTTTAAGCATATAATAGTTATATATATCCCAAACTAAATCGCGCATACTTCTCGTCTTTGGCTTGAAACCTTGACTTCTAAAAGGTTGGGTGACTAGGTACACCGCTTGGCCAAAGGCCGACCTTCGGTCAATTCACGATGATATTCTTGGTAGACAGTACAATAGTTAGTTGTGCTGTTGATTCTAAGTTTCTGCTAGATGACCTGTATATGGGTCAATCTTTTTGAAAATTTCTACCAAGTTTAGCAAGAACTAAACGAAACTTTTGATGTCCGATCTCTTTTAATTTGTATTACCAACTAAATTCATCAAGTCAAAGTGGTGCTCCTGGTGATAAAGCTTATACAAAGCTTATAGAGTCTTTAATGGGATTAGATGATGTTCATCTCCCAATTAGAAGTAATAATTTGATTCAGGATCCTCTGTTAAAACTGTTTCTTCTTCTAGTTCTTTAAACAGAAGATACTGTACGTTGTGCTTTTGCTGCAAAGACTTTTGACGATAGAAAAGGCTATGAGAAATCCAAACTTCATTTGTAAACATTGTGGTGTTACTGGTGATACAATTGAGAGGTGTTTTAAGCTGATTGGATTTAATTTCCAAACGATGCATTTACCATTTATATGTGAACAGATACTTGGTAGGTACTCGTTCCATTTACATGCTTCTAATTCATGGTGATATCAACAAATGTTATTGTCATCATTTTCACGTATTGATATCCAATTTCTTAATTATCTCTTTCAGTTGTCATTTTGAAATAGATTATTGTTGTTCATCTTCTTAATTTAACAGATTGAGTATTACTGTTACCTTTATTGGCGGATTAATTACACCATACAAAGCAAACTCAAAATCCACATATGGAACATTCGCAAATATCGACACTTTTTGTTTTTTTTTATTGTGTTTCATGTAAGAGAACATTTACTAAAATTTTACATATATTGAGCATTGGTTGCAGGTCAAGTGGCCAATGAAGACACCAACTGATAGGGTTTCATTGAGCATACACTACAAGAAGAAACGGGATTTTTAGTAAATACTTTTGTCGTTGCTAAAAGTCCCTTTATCATCACGAACATTTTAAGCAACGACATGTCGTCGCTATAGGTTATGGCGGAAACATGTCAGTTGTACCATCTCCCTATACTATAAAGTGGCTAGTATTCATTTTTTCAACATTCTTATTTTATTTTCAAGTCGTAAAATTGGTCTAGCGTAATGATAAAAACAACTAATTAGAAGTTTTGGAGTTTAAAAAATCAATTAATTTAGTCAACTTTTTTCTATTAACTTGGATATTCAACCCGCTATGCGAGCCGACTAATTCCAGGGCGACCACTTGCTTTATAGATAGCCCGGAGTTACCGCATTTGAACCTCCGTGGCGATAAGGGGATTTTTATTCCTCTTTTGATTTGAATATGGGACCTTTTGACCACCTTTGGAGCCAAGCTCAAACCAACCAGACACCACCCTTGTGGTTTTTAGTCAACTTTTATGATTAGAAGCGGTTGACTTTGTTGGGATCAGCTTTGCCAGACATTTATAACTGTCAATACACAAAGTTAGAAAATTTGTAATGTCTTTATTGTCAACGGTTAAAGCAATCATACAGTAAAGATAGACAATAATTTTCAACAATTTTGGTGGTTAAACCTATTACGTCTACGGGCCGTGTCCCTCTAATCAAATTATTCCATGTAAACATAGATAAACTTAAAACCGGTGTATGGACTTAGAGGCGGGTTTTATAATAGATTCATTTTACTCTTCGACTTAGTGGTTCTTGTTGGTGATTTTAGTGTCCCCAAGCCATTTAAGTGTAATTAGAAATAACATCAAGTTCTAAAGGGGTTTTATACTCTGTTCTAATACAAGTCAGGAGGTGCGAAATGCACACTTGTTATAAAACGAGTATGACCCTGGTGCGAGTCAAGGGGTTGCACCCCTTGCATTGTAGTAAACAATTGATCATAAGGAGCAGAGGGAGATCAGAGACATAACATAAATGCTTTCATACAAAGCTCTATATAGGCGAGCAAGAGGCTCTGCATGGTGCTCGGACCTAGTTCCTTGTCTAGAGTTGTCAAGGACTAGACCAGAGGGGGCTCTGGTTGGATAAAAATACCATGGTTTACAGATTTGTACTATTTAAGTGGTTTACAAAAGAATGAGAATCCATAGATAAAGTATAATGTGGTTATGGTTGCTATATATGTTAAACTTTTTTGTTCTTTTCCATATGATGTTAAAGCAAAGAAAAAAAAAAAAAAAACTCTTATTCATGGTTAACGAGACACGGAAACAAAACTATGTGTTGTAATAAGTTTATATATAAGACGCTTTTGGGTGTTTTAACAAATTTTTTAGTACACTTATTATACAAAAACGTCATATTAGCTTTTTTTATAAGACACTTTTGAGAAGTGTCCCATTAAATAGCTAATAAAATACTTTTTCAAGTAGTATCCTATAATATAAAATAGCTAATACGACGTTTTTTTTTTTGTTGTAAAAATATCCTAAAAGCCTTGTCACGATAGCAAAAACATCCAATAAACTTATACTACACTTTTGAATATGACACTTCATTGTTTGATGTTATAAACTAAGTCTAATAAAACAGTTTATTTGAATGCTTCGATATTTTTAGCATCCTATAAACCTAACTTTTTTATAGCACGTATACATCTCGTCCCAAACTCATATTTCTTTTCATGTTCCTTTTCCTCTTTATTATCCAAAACTTAGGGGGTGTTTGGGATTGCTTATTTGAAACAACTTATGTTTTTCTACAAAAGTCCTTATCAACTTATTATAAGTTACAACGATTTAACTTTTTCAAAAACTTCTTATTACTGGCACCAGTATAAGCTGTTTATCCAAACACTCAAAAATACTTATTACCGTTGTCACACCGGAATAAATCAATAAGTTATTTTTATAAGCAATCCCAAGCACCCCCTTAATCCTATTTTAATGGGATCTCCTTACAAAGAACCATTCTATCTCCACCTTGTAGGATAGTTCTGTACTAACTAGTAGGGGTGCATAAAAAACTGTAAACCCGCAAAACCCGTCCAACCCAACCCGCTAACAACCCAATTACCTAACAGCCAAACCGCCCACCCGCCAATTAGGAGGGTTGAAATTGGGTTGGGCCTAGCTCAACCCGCCAAACCCGCCAAACCACTGCTAATATATAATTTTTATAAAAATTTATATATATATATATATATATTTATTATGTATATATATATATATATTAATAATGTATAATTTTTATTGATATTATGTTTGTATTTCATTTTAGCTAAACGTATAGGTTACCAAAAGAGATTCACAATCAAAAAATGATGACAAATAATCTAATTAATAAGACAAAATTATTGAAATCTTTTTTGCAGCAATAACAAATTGATATGTCGAATAATATGAATGATATTAATAGATATTTTGTTGACGAATCCATCAATCTAAATATCACGTCATTTGATGTTGTAATTTAGTGGAAATAAAATGTTTAATTATTGCATTTCGCTACAACAACATTAGATCTTATAGGACGCCTAAAATGTTTAAGCATCCTAATATGATTCTTTATAGGACGAAACAGAAAAATATATTATCTAAAAGAGTTACAATATGTTTATAGGATGATTTTGGGCGTCCTAACAAATTCTATGACGCTTTTAAAATAAAGTATCATATTAGCTCTTTTATACGACACGACTTGAAAAGTGTATATGAACATAAGTGTCCTATAAATAAAAGAGTTTTAGGGACACTTAAAATATTTATATAAAATAACTAATATGCCATTTTATTTAAAGATCATTCTAAAACACTTGTTAAAGCGTCCAAAAACGTCATGTAAACCTATTGTAACATTTTTAGATAGGACGCTTTATAATATGGTCTATAAACTTAAGTTTTATGAATTATTCCATTCGTCAAATTTATTAATTACTAACCCACCAACCCAACCCGCCTCAACCCGCAAGGGTTGGGTTGGGTTATACTTTTGAATGGGTTGGGTTGAGATTTTTCCAAACTACTATAATTGGGTTGGGTGGTAAAAATGTTGTAAACCGCCCAACCCAACCTGCATGCACCCGCGTGCACCCCTACTAACCAGTGAAAATGCCAAAGGGTAGAACTACAAGTCAAATCCTTTTCCTCCCACATCAACATTTAATTACCATCCATGATAGGTTGGTCGGCTACTGCTCAGGGTCGTCCTTGGGCCTGTTAAATATGCCATTCAGAACAAGGCCCCCAATATTTTGGGGCCCAAATTTCACAGCCCATCTATGATATACCTTGTATTCGGCCATTTTTTTATAGCGCAGGCGCGGCTAAGGTTTCAAGACGACACGACCGATTTGGCGATTTCATACCTGGACACACTGGACCAGAACCAGACGTCCAGACCAGACGCCTTGTCACCTCGTGCCCTCGTCGTCTCGATCTCCCCTCTCCTCTCTATCCATCCCGTCCGTGATTGTCGATTGAATTCTTCAAAATGGCTAATGATTCAGTTTTAGATATGCAACAGCAACTAGAACAACGGTCAGATTTTAGATTATTTTTGTTAAGTATAAATACATGTTTGGTCGATTTGTTGATTACTCGTTATCTGATTACTATTCACTGTTCTTAAATCTCATAATCTCAACAATTTAGTCGATTACTTGATTGTTTTTTGCTGATTTCATCTGTCATTTGTGTTGGTCTTGGTCACTTGGTTGGACTATTGGTGAGTGAGTAGGTGATCGATTTTAACCTAATTCCTAAATCCTAAAGGTGAGATAAAGTATCCTCCTAAGTTCTTTGTCTGTAATTATGTATACCAAAATTCAGTTCTTTTTCTTCATTATATTTGACTTCATCTTTGTACATTTCTGATGTGATACCATTATTAATTGTATAAATGATCAATTATTCTAGAAAGTAGCAATATTATGTGAGAGGTTATGTATTAGGTTATGATGTGTTTTTCACCTTCCTAGTGTTTTCATCTTCAATGGTCAGTATGTGTTGAATATTTCTGGAAGTGTTGTTCTGTGTGTAGTTCACTTGTTTGAATACGATTTTGCAAGTATATGAAAGGTCTCTCTGATTTGTTATTTTTCTATGTTTGTCCAAACTTCAGTCTTTAGATTGTTTAGGAATTAGGTTCAAATGATCAAATTCTTATTTCTTATTTCTGAATATATGTTAATATGTATATGTGTTTATCTCTTGCAGTGCAATCAAAATCTTTTGGGACTTGGGAGGACCAAGCATCAAGAGCCCGCAGTAGTACTATCATCCTCACTCAGGTTATTTTGTTCCTTATCTTTTTCCTTTTACTTATTTCAGTTCCAATATGTCTTCTAGGGTTATAAAATATGATTCTGAATGTCAAAAACGTAAAAAAAAGAAAAGAATTGAAGAGATAATTCAATCTTAAAAGGGATTTCTTGATAAATTTGTCATAAAAGAAGGTTCGTCTTCTCTTGACAATGAACATATTGATATTAATTTGGATGATGCTTGTGTTGATGCTAATGAAAATCCTAACATGGTGAATTTAGTTGGCACTCTAAATGACTCTCWTGAGGATTTGGCTACAAATGTTGATACTAATAATATTTCTAATGATGTTCCTAATGTTATTGCTAATAATGCTTCTAATGATGTTCCTGCTATAAATGCTAATAATGCTTCTGTTGATCCTCTCTCTTAGTGATTTGATGATAATCCCTTTTTCCTTTTCGATGTATTTCTGTATCTGTAATTTCAGTTCCAGCGATCATACACTGAGCTTGTTCAGTGATCGCTGAAGAACTTGTTTTGAAATTCATTCAGAGACAACGATACTTCAAGAAAACAACACTCAC
>NC_037539.1:14222300-14223925 GCF_001531365.2 Cynara cardunculus var. scolymus
CTGTTGTCTACTTTTGAAGATACATGTTATATTACATGTAATAGTACAAGATTTATTTTGGAAATTTTATATGTAGATTTTGTACATATAGCAATCCTTGTACTAGTGGGACCTTTTGATGTAATTCATGTTTCTATGTAATGAAATATGTGTTCTATGCAAATGTGGTGTTTGGGGGTGTTACATCTATGGACAACTAAATATATTTATTTAGTTATTTAAAACTTTTAGAAAATTTAAAATAAGAAACTTGTATAAAAATTAAAAGAAACAAAAAATTAATAAATATAATTTTTTATATTTATTAATTTATATATTTTATAAAATTATTAAAAAAAAATAAACAATTTGGTGAAAAAACAATATGTTAATGCTCGAATCTTTAAAATGAAAATACGGATAGAGTTACATGTAATTTCTTCTTGAACATTTTAGAATGTTCTTTCTTTATTTTGTAGAAATTGTGGGGAAAGGGTTTGAGATGCTCTTTAGTTGTCTCCACGATCTTTGGAAATGTTGTTGTACGGACATGTTGTGCTACTAGATACAATGATATGTTGGGTTGCTTCTAATTTGGTCGTATTTTAGTTCAGCTTCTTTGTTTTAGCGTAAGTTTGTTACGCATAATTTGTTCATTGCTTCGGGAAGGACCAAGTTATTGGTCGCTAGTCTTCAAGATTTTATATTTATTGCATCAAATTTCTTACTTGTTTTTTAAAATCTGATTAATTTGATGATGAAAATCAGAATAAATTTATCAAATGATATTATTGTTTTAGGTTTGTACGTACAACGAAACTTCTCTATATAAAATGTTTGACAGTGTATTTACCAGATATGACGAGTTAATTTTTTTTTTAAAAAAATAAAAGATAATTTCATTGTTTTATCAATTTGTTTATTAGGTTAGTTAACATATTATTTTTGATCAATATTCTATTTCAAAAAAAGAAACTCAACAATGAAAGCTTTGATTGCCTACATATCAATACAATCATCAATATAAATCACAAACTTTAACATCCCTGCAACTCATTTTATGTTTTTAGTTGTCTCAAGTCAGTTTTTGTAATTATCAGTTATATACATGTAATTCACCTATATTTTTAAAAGTGATCCCCTCTACAATATTTATTAATCACTTTATGAATTATTATATATATTCTAATTATTTTTTTAATAAATACATGATATATAATTCTTATTTTTATTTAATCTTTTAATAAATACATGATATATAATTATTTATTTTTATTCAATATTTCAATCTTGATGCTGAAAAGATAGAAACAATGAACAAATATATAAAAACTATAAAAGAACGAGAGAGGGAGAGAGGGGAAAAAAAGAACGAGAGAGAAAAAAAGAAGAACTTTAAAGAAGAAGAACTGACAATCAGGTCGATGAAAATGGATCCATTTAACTATAACAGAGCAATAACAAAGATTGTATGATTAAAAAATTCAGCAACTTTTAGACGAATAATTCGTGTTGTTTTATTAATCGTGCATATTAGATTATATTATATGTAACTTTATTAATATTGTATGTTTTAATACGTATAATTTTAATTTTTGGTGATGATAAAATTTAATGTCTAAATTAATTTAACTATATTAATTAAA
>NC_037539.1:14227127-14258213 GCF_001531365.2 Cynara cardunculus var. scolymus
TTTAATCTTATGAAATTTTTTCATAAAATTGTTTAATCTTGTGAAATTGTTTCATATAATACTTTTTTTGATGAAGTTGTTTCATATATGGTTGTGAAACTGTTTCATATAATACTTAATGAAACTATTTCATGTATTTCTCTAACATTAATGATTTCTCTAAAATTAAAATAATGAAGATGATAATATCTATGATTAACACCCTCCACAATAAAAATGAACAAAATGAAAAATTATGATTGGTTGAATGCGGTTTGCACGGTTTGTACAAATTGAGTGGTTTGCATTTGATCGATCCCCTATGTATGTATGCATATATATATATATATATATATGCATACATACATATATATATATATGTATGTATATACATACATATATATATATATGTATGTGTGAGAGTGTGTGTGTGAATGAATACTAAAAAAAGAGTCATAAAAATATTTATTGTCATCATGAATTAACATTCCTTCAAAAGTCATACAAATTCAAGGATCATAAATATATTGTAAGAAAATTGTGGCTCAAAATTTCCTTGTGATTTCAACCTTTTGCCTTAGGCAAGGGTAAATAATTTAACTATTAAAAGAAAAGCCGAAAAACTGACTTTTTACCTCATCGTCGTAAAAAGTCAACGTTGTTGTGATCGATCAATAATCATCATTCTCATCTCCAGCATCATAATCATAATCATAATCATAATCATAACTACAAGACTCTTGTTCGTTATCGTAGCTCCTCCATTCGGTCTCGCTATAATCATCTTCTTCTGTTTCATCATCTCCATTCATGGGTTCTTTCCCAATAGCATAGCTGCAATTCATTGGATTTGGCTGCAAGGAAAGTGAAAGGTTTGATTTTCTAATCATCATGAAAATTATAACAATTTGAATACCTTTTGATGCAATTTTAGTAATGAAAAAGGGGTACAAGTCGTCCGTCATATGGAAGCATCAAAAGTTTCTCGAAAGATAAAATGTTCTCCAAACCCAGAATCACCCTCTCTACCCTATGGGTAGACCTACTCCGTATGGGACTCACCCTCTCTACCCTATGGGTAGACCTACTCCGTGCGGGACTTACAGGGTTTGGTTTATTCTAGAACCATATAGTTCAATCAACTATGCATTCAACAAACAAAAACAGCTTGATTACCTCATTCCCCCCAAAGAGTGTGTTTAATACATCATAATTGATTTTTGAACTTGATCTCTGCATCTGCAACAACATTAAAGTGTCTTAACATAAATACAATATTTGACTAGACAGGTAATTCAATGAAAGTGTGATGCTACTAGTTAAATAAATTCTCTACAGTGCCCATAAAATAAATAAATCTTAGGTTGCATTTCGTAAATGAGACTGGACACAACTGTACAAAACTCATTCATTTTCCCACGTTTGGTGCGACATGAGACAGGGATAGGGACAAGAACTAGGACTGGGCGGGACAAAAGTAGCTCCTTTTTGTTCCACCAAAATAGGTGGAACAGAAATCACAAGGATGGAAAGAAACTAAAAAATTACTAATCTACTCTCGTTTGATATAACTCTAATATGATATTTGTTTTAATAGCGACCTCCATCCATTACTGCCACCACCTCTACCTCAACCTCAACCTCAACCGCTACCTCCTTCAACTGCTGTCGTAACCACCATTATCGCTGCAACAATCTCCACCGTGCCTCCATCAATTCATAAAAATCTTCCAAATCGATTAGAACATAGTTTTTCCTTTGTACAAACCAACTTTTTTTTAACTACCATCAATTATATCAATTTCTTCATTCAAATTTGATAGTATTACATATGTATGTGAAAATTGTGTAAAAATGTTTATAAATTAAGTTGTTTAAATATTTACATGATTTTGTCATTCATAACTATTATATGATATATAAAATCATCAAACAACTTTTAGGGACTTGTCCGGTCCTATCCAGTCCCGTCCTAGTCATTACCAAACACTTGACAAATAACTTGTCCTATTATGTCCAATCTTTTCCAGTACCACATGCTACCTTATGGACTGAATTCTATATTTATCCATCTCTTGTAGTAACATCTAATCGGCAAAAAGAAAATTTTGGATTTAAACTGTCAAAAAAATGTTACATTTATTTTGGGACATCAAAGAAGGTGAACTATTGCCTTTATGTTTGGATAGAAGCCTAGAAGGTGTATATGACAAATGATATCACATAATATAATGAGAAATGGTTACCCAAAGAGCACATTACAACTTCAGAAAGGGACCCTCAGATGTTTTTAGAACAAAACAAGAAAGAATCGAACTAGCATGGTGCAAGAATCGGAAGTCCAAGTCTATCTTTGAGTTATGATATTAGAAAAAACTTGCTTCGTCCATAATCGGGTATAGGAAGATGATAACAAAGTGATTGTGACAAACCTTCTTCAAAGACAATTGACCAGCTGCTTCTGAAGCAGTTTGGACAGGCTTCAGGTGTTTAGCATCCAATGCTTGCTTTCTCTCATCTTTCTGGTTCACCTAAAACATTGATATGGAAATACCATTAACCATGCATCTATCAAGTAGCAAATTTATAAAACAGAGTTGAAAAGAAAAAGAAAAAGAAACACATCACTAAAAGAAAAGTGAGAAACAGAGGACTTATATGCTTACTCTGTTCGCAAATATGCATATGATATTACAAATATCAACCTTCTCATCATGTGATCTGATTACCTAACACAAGCCTACAGTGGGTTGGTAAAGGACCAGGGGTGAAACCTTGGCTTCATGTGATGAACAGTTCATGGAATAATTTTGCTACATTAAAGGGTAGTGATATTGATATTGATATCGTTATAGATGCTTCTAAATTTGACAAAATATTCTCGTAAGTAAAATGTGAAAAAGAAGTAAGAGGTGACCAGATTTAAAATTCAAACAGAGCACCTTTTTCATCAGGATAACTACTATGCAACCCCAACGTCCTCCCAAATATCATCATCTCCAATCCTATCCGTCCAGCATTCACATTTCTATTACTCTGTCACATTCCATCTTTTGGTAGTTCCCAAAAATTATAGCAGGTCTCATGACCATCATATACAACTTACCATCTAGCTTTTTAATGGAACTTTCCAGACTCCTGAAGCTTGCCACCGTTGTTACTACATGATTAACAGAATATTTTCATAAATGTCTTCATATTTCCACAGTATTAAATCCAAAATAGATGAACAATATCCTTCCTAGTTAGTTCCTCCCCATGCATCTTTAGCTTCCCTCTAAATTTGCACTCCTGTATTTGTTTTAATCAGATTTGATCAAAAACCTTAGATTCCAAGGCATATCTCCAAAACTCCAACTTCACATCAATACCTTCATCATCAACTTTTAAAGATATAAATTTGTCAGAGATAATGCATGTAGTCATTGAACATCTGTAAATATGTAAATTAATAAGTGGTTACCAACTGAAAAAATAAAATAAAGTAACAAGAGAAAAAACCATAAACCTTACAAGTTACAACACATCTATCATTATGAGACATTACAAATATGAGATAATTAAGAGAATCTTCAAAATGGGGTGAGCCGGATGCAAAGGTAACTTTTATCCTGAACTGGAATTACATGGTATATTATCAAACCAGCAAAGGCCACCCATATCATGTATTTTCATAACATGTACAAATAAAGTGTTCAGTGAACCTTCTAGTATAAAACTTTTTTGAGAGCATTGAAGTATTAATTTTTAGTTTTCATCGTTGTTTCTCAGAAGAAAATAAGGATCCCTATGTTTCAAAACTTTATGTCATGTTAATGGTTTCTCTTTATGATCTTTCTCCCTTAACCATGGCAATGTGGATACTAGGTTAGGAGTTCGTGATGAAGGGTAGATGTCAAGAACTGAAAAAAAGAAGCAAACGAAAGTATAGGAAAACCACATCCCAAAAAATGCACCGATATGTACTAACACAATTTAAAACATATTGGGATTTTAATTCCCAATCAACACAACATAATTTCGTGCTAAACAATCATATATTAGCAAACTATTTTCAGAAACCTACCCCTCCTGCTGCATCTCTAAAAAAAGTAGCATTCTCGGTATATATCTCTTCAAACAACACTTTCCCACAATCAACACAATGTCTGAAAGTATAATAATGAAAATAAATCATGAAGGTTTCATCACTTAAACCACAACGTCAACCATTGTTAGAAACAGAAAAATGAAAATTAAAAGGCAAAAAAGAGCGATGGTTCTGGTCAATACTACTTACACACTGCTGGTGGTACGATCATGAGCTGTCCCACCTTTCCGTGCACAATGAGGGCACCATATTGTCTCTCTTCCCTGAAATTATTTACTCCCAAGCTTAAAGAACATGATATCCAGCCAACATACATTTGTATACATTGACAATGCAAAAAAAAAAACAAGCAGTCTACAAGAATGTATCAGTGAAAATGGGGAAAACCAGTTAGTAGCCTAAATGGTTGCTTTTGGTGTTAGAAGTCTTCCTTCAAGTTTGTTTCTTGTCCCATTTAGTAGTAATTCCTGTCTGGTTTATGGCCATTGTGAATATATATTTCACCATTTACCTAAACAAGAAAGGATCCCGTCGTGTATATGTATCTCAAGATTTAACCAAGCATCACACCATTTCTAAACCCTAAATTATGTGGTATCAGAGCCATAAGGGCTATAAAGAAAATTTTAGCCCCCGTTGCTCAACATCATACTGCCACCTCATTACAGCTGCTACCTGTCCCTGCAGCCTAAACTTGTTGGCCATCATTACAAGACTCACTGCCTTTACCTATCCCCTAACCACACCATGACTTAATTCAGCTGTGATTATGTCCTCACCTCATACTTCTGCTGTTGACCCACTATGATGATTGATGGCTGAGTTCTCTTCTGATTATCCTCGCCTGATGCTCATAGTGAACTAGAGAACATCGATATACCAAATCTATATCCTGTTTACAGTTCTGTTTCTGGTCAGAACTGTGATGTGCTCATTACTGGTACCTCCTGTCCATACTTGTACCTTTATGGGAGCATCTGTAGCTTTCTACGCCGCAAAAAGTCCTCCACTATTTCATGCCTACTTGGTTACCAAGGCATATGTGAGATGTGAGCAAGGGGTCTAGTCTGATCAGTACTCAAACTGCTTGAGAAACTTTAAGCAGAGTTACAGCTTCTACATCTGATTACCAACCTTATGTTTTGCAAGAAAGAGGTTGTATAAGTATTGACTTTTATTGGAGGTTTATTTCCTAAGTACGCAAGTTCTTGAATAGTCCTGCTAAATCACTTCGTCAATTCGTCCCCATCATCCACGTACTAACACTTACGGAGATGTGTCCTTCTGACATATCTACAAGATCCAATAGCACTTACCGTCTCTAGCAAAGATTTCCTAGCACCAGGCGAGGAGGAGCATTCTACTATGGGTTCCAGCGAGAAGATCCACTTTCTATCAAATAGAGTACAGAAATGCCAAGTGGCCTTATGTTTTCCAAATAACCAAAGAACATTGTTCGTATGTAACATTTTATCCCAATTGCACTTTTCAGGAGCTTGGGCCAAACCAGCTAATTGGCAGAGTTTCAAGTTTTAGAACCTGAATGACGTGGATACATTGTGGATTTCTGTAGCTAGTCTGTGTGATGCAAAATTTAAGTAGGTCCATCACCAGTTAGGACATCCTTCTTTGACGCTTTAAAGAAGCTAAGGCCTGAAACATTCCTTTAACACTGTCTTATTTTGTCTGTCGTGCTAGTTAGAGAAACATTGCCAGTCTCTTGCCCTGTAGAGAATCTAATCAGGTCGGTTCCTTTTCCTAGTTGCTAGATTCTAATGACGGGATGTTGGTCTTTCATATTTTATTACAACTGTAGATGATGATTATTGATTGTGCTTTGTGGGTTTATTTGTCAAATCCAAGGAGTGATTTTTTTCTTATGTGCTTAACAACAGAATAGACTATTGATGGAAGTGGCTCGCACAATGCTGATTCATCGTCATGTCCTCATAATTTATGGGGGGGGGGGGGTGTGGTTTTAACATAAAATTACCTTAGAGGCCGTATGCCATCTATTGTCTGAGATGGAAAAGACGAAAATTCCCAAATATGAGCTAAAAATTTGGGTGCCTTTTGTGATCACGACCTTCATCTTAAAGGGACTAATCTTGATCCTCTCTTGGACAAGAGTGTGTTCAACATGTCTTAAAAAGATATAGATCCTCCCTTGGACAAGTGTACCCAAAGTCCTATGCGGAATAATATGGCTTATACCACTATCACTCCTAAAACATGTATTCCCAGAAAAGTAGTAGAAGAGTCATTCACCATTCGTGGCTTTGTACCATCCTGTTCAAAAACCAAGATTTAGCATGCTAATAGACATCCCTAAATTGCAGAATGATACATGGGGTCTTAGAATCTCTTTCCAATATGCCCACTGTTGAATGTGAGTGGTTATCCAAAGTCAAGCTAAACCATAGTGGTTCTTTGCAACAGTTTGCATCACCTAAAAGGCCGTCTAGTGGCTGAAGGCTGCTCTGAGGTTTATGGGATTGATTGTGAGGAGACTTTCAAGTTAATAGCACAATTTTGCATTTATGATGCTTGTACTTCATCATTGTCCTACCTATAAAACTAAATATAAAAAAATGCATTTCTCAATAGCATTCTCGAGGATAGATCAATCACCTAGCTTTGTCATTCAGGAGACATCCAAGCTTTAGAGCCTTCAGCATTCTTTGTGTGGTCTCAAATAGGCCATAGAGCCTAGCATGGCTATTTTCTCAAGTTCTTAAGAAGTTCTAGATTGTGCAAAAGCAACAATGACTATATTGTATTCTAAAGTCATGGGCAAGGCAAACAAATTGTATACTGATTTATGTAGATTATGTTGTCCTCATGAATGATGATGATCATCAGGGTATTGAGGATCTAAGTTAGAAATCATTTTCAAGTAACAGATCATCAACGACTTCAGTATTTCTTGCAAATAGAGATCTCATAATCCCAACAGACGGTACTTCTTTGTTAGAGGAAGTATGTCATAGATGTTACTGAGTGGGGTTGACTAGGGTGCAAATTATGGCTTCACCTATGTTCGCATGACACGTTTGTTCTATGATCTTGGTGCTCTCGCAACCAAATTGATGAAGTTATATTATGATAACCAATCCATTGTCCATATAGCCAAGTATTAAGTTTCTCATTAGAGAACCAAACATATACAGCTGGTTTCGCTCGGGTCACCTCTCATCCACCTTTTATCTAACCTGTGCATATCAAGAAAGAGTACAGGCTGGCAGATATTTGATAAAATCACTACACAGGAATCCAACAGATTTTATTTGCACCAACCTTCACATTATAGATATCTATGCTCCAGCTTGAGGAGTGTTAGTTATCATCTATTAAGTTGTTGTTGGTCCTGTTAACTAAAGTCTTGTGTCTTGTTTTATTTATTAATTTGTGGGGAACCGCCTATCTGAATTCTATGTTTTTCAAGATTGGTCAACAATAAATATCTCTTCTAAGTGCCAAACAACATACATAAAAAGTTAAAAACTGACTGGTATGACAGGGCACCCTGTAAACTCCCTCCACTTTAAAGTTATGGCATGTTGGTCCAAGCCAACAGATCCAACAAACTAGACTGAAATTGGACTGACTAGCTTTATGATATTGGAAGCGGCATGGACAGTTCCCAGTTCCTAAGTTTTTGTTTGGTAAACTCAAGGTCCTATAACGGTCACAGCTGATAAAAAATTATCCCCCCTCCACTATGGCTATTTAGAAAGAAAAAAATTATGCATCTAAACTCAAATATTACTCTGTTGAAGATGATTCCTCATATTAGGATTCAATAGGTGCAGGTTATGCAAATGAAGTTGTTTGATTTCACTTTTGTGTTTTTGATCATATATGGAATTGGATAAATGCAACAAATATTTACATTTTGAATATTCATGGATTAAATTCATAATAGAACTTTCAGGGAAAGAAAAGAAAAGGGCCATCTAAAATAATTTGTAAACAAAGCCTCAAAGGGAAAAATGATGGTCTTTAAAAGTTAAACCATTGAAACACCCGAATTGATAGAAACCTTCCGCCCAATTTTTTTGGTTGTAGATAGTCCCTGTTTTGTTCGGATGCACAGCAGTACTCCAATCCAGAAAAGATACGACTACAAATTATAATAATTTCATCATGAAGATCCGCCAAAACTATAAGTTCAATCCACAAAAAGGTACTAGACAAGCAAATGCGTGGGTAGGGTGGCCAATGCTAAGAGTTCAGTCTCAATCTGGAAACCATAATTGGCTTAATTCACCTTCAGCCCCACTTGCATTCCGGTGAATTAAAATTCAACAATACAAAGCACCATGGAACAAAGTATTAGACGTCCAAATTCATATCATCAAAGGACATGCATTTAAACTACCAACATCAAGATATATATTATATACTTCTGGAAACCACAGAATCATCTAAATACCTGAATCAACAGTCAATATACTTTATCATTGTAGTAACAGTAAGTCCTATTTTGGAGCTAGATGCAATATGTATGGCTGTAGGGCTGTAATAGCTTATTTTATTAGGTTCTATTTTCATAGCTTTATGCCTGAAATGTTTAGAAAGTAGGAACCTTATAGTGCCTTGTAGCATGTGAAACTTTGGTGATCCTGTTCTTGTATATCAACTTATTAGTTGCAACATTCCCTGCGCACATAAGAAAATGAGACAATATCGTGTAAGATACAGGTGATAACAAATTGATTCTTCTCCCTCAATTCTTCAGCTTTATTCAAGAACAAAGAGGCCTTAAATAGCCTTTACACACGATGGAAAAGCGAAAAATACTGAAAATCATAACAGCCCCTAATTCTCGTTCAACACGATGACTAAGACTGAGTAAACAGGGTAACACTACTGATACTTGGCTTGGGCCTTATTTCAAACAAACTAAAAAACAGAAATGGGCTAGCCCAACATAGAAAACAGCCCAATAAATTCCTTCCCTTAAACAAGCAAGCATTAAGCTGCTTGTTTAACATCTTGCACCCCAATTTCCTTCCTGATAAACTCAAAGACTGTCAACTTCAATGGCTTGGTCATGAGGTCTGCTAACTGCTCCTCTGAACTACAAAACTTTAATTGAATAACATCTTTGTTCACCAACTCTCTAATGTAATGAAACCGTACATCAATATGCTTTGTTCTTCTATGCATTACCGGGTTCTTTGACAACTTTATGGCTGAACTGTTGTCACACATAACCTCCACTGTTCCAGCTTTTTCTTCAAGTTCTTCAAGCAAACCTTTCAGCCATACACAATGGCACGCACACGTTGTGGCCGCAACGTATTCTGCTTCGGTTGTAGACAACGTGACTACTTCTTGCTTACGTGAACTCCAACATACTGCAGCACCATTAAACAAACAAACGTACCCAGAGGTGCTTTTCCGATCCTCTAGATCACGTGCATAATTGCTATCGGTAAACACCCTCAGCTTCTGACTTTTATCCTTCCCGTAATACAACCCATAATTTATAGTTCCTTTTATATATCTCAGTACTCGCTTTGCCACAACCATGTGTTCTTCTTTAGGTTTAGCCATAAATCTCGATAACAAGCTGACCACATACATTAAATCTGGACGTGTCACTGTTAAATACATGAGACTTCCTATGAGACTCATATACTTAGTGTTCTTTACGTCCTTTCCTGATGTGAGCTTCATAAGCTTGGTACCCGGAACAATTGGATTTTTCACATCGTTTACTTCCCACATTTTGAACCGCTTTAAGACTTCCCTTGCATACTGCGATTGGCACAATGTGATTCTTTCTGACTTTTGACTTACTTCCACACCAAGGAAGAATTTCATCTTCCCTAAGTCGGTCATTTCGAATTCACGTTGCATAGACCTTTTAAATGACTCACACATCACAGGATCATTTCCAGTATAGATCAAATCATCAACGTATAGGCTAACAATGATGACTTTATTCCATACCTTCTTTATAAATAGTGTGTGATCATGAAAACTCTTCTTGAACCCTTCACGTATGAAATAACCTTCAATCCGATTAAACCAAGCTCGGGGAGCTTGTTTTAATCCATACAACGCACGTTTTAACCTGTATACCTTAGCTTCCTCTCCTTTCTTTATGAACCCCTTCGGTTGAGTGACATGCACCACTTCCTTGAGCTCACCATTCAAGAATGCGCTTTTGACATCTAATTGGTACACCGTCCAATTTCTTTGCGCAGCCACTGCTATTAAGGTTCTGATCGTGTCCCACCGTGCTACTGGAGCGAACACCTCATAATAATCTACGCCTTCCCGTTGGGCATAACCTTTGACTACTAACCTCGCCTTGTACTTGTCAACCTTCCCAAGTTCATTTAGTTTTGTCTTGTACAACCATTTTACTCCTATAGGCTTCGTTCCAGCTGGCGGATCAACCAATTCCCAAGTATGGTTCCTTTCTATAGCAGTCATCTCGGTATTCATTGCTTGTACCCATTTTTCATCTTTGCATGCTTCTTCATACGTCACTGGGTCTTCCATTGCACTATACATTGCGAAACCAGCTTCATCTTCATTAAATGGGTCTTGATTTGTATAATAGTCATCCATCCACACAGGTGGTTTTCGTGTGCGAGTGGAAGACTCAGGTTGAGTAGTAGGTACACTTTGATCTTGTGAATTTCCTGTGGTAGCCGAGACTGGACTGTTAGAAACATTATGAGTATTTTGAATTTGTGATGTACCTCGACTTGGTGAACATGCTTCATCTTCAGAATTCTGTGTATTGTTGGGAGTGTTTGGTGAATCTTCTACATCTTCATTTTCATGTTGACTCCCTTGAACCTTTTCATCATCTTCTATGATRAACTCTTCTGCTTTATRATTTTCTTTAGACCAATCCCAAGTTGCATCCTCATCGAATATTACGTCTCKGCTGATTACAATTTTCTTACTTGATGGGTCATACAAACGATAGGCTTTTGATTCTTGGCTAACACCAAGAAATACACACTTGTGACTCCTTGCATCCAGTTTGGTTCGTACTTGAGCAGGTATATGGACATGCCCTATGCATCCAAATACCTTAAAATGCTCAACACTTGGTTTCGATCCTGTCCAAAACTCTTCTGGTACCTTTTCATCAAGACTCCTGCTCATACACCTGYTTAACACATGGCATGCCCACTTTGCTGCTTCTGCCCAAAAGTATTTAGGCATTGATTTTTCAGCTAATAAACACCGAACCATGTTCATTAAGGTCAGGTTTCGTCGCTCTGCAACCCCATTTTGTTGTGGGGTGTAGACGGCTGTAAGCTGCCTTTTAATACCTTGAGCTTCACAGAACTTATTAAATGAATTCGAGGTGAACTCACCTCCTCTATCGCTTCTCAAACACTTGATATTCATGCCAGTTTCTTTTTCCACATAATTTTTAAAGTTTTTAAATATTTCAAAACTTTCATTTTTCTGTGATAAGAAATAAACCCAAGACTTTCGTGTGTAATCATCGATAAACACAAGTATGTACCTTTTTCCACTGGTTGAGACAGGAGCGATGGGTCCACACAAGCCTGTGTGTATTAATTGCAGCTTCTCTGTAGCACGCCAATTGCTCTTCTTGGGTATTGCCTCTCTCTTTTGTTTTCCGATGGCACAAGTCTCACACACAACGTGTTTTTCTGCAACTGCGGGTAGACCTTTTACCATGCTTTTGTATAACATGGTTCTAATGGCTTTGTGATTGACGCGTCCAAACCTCTTATGCCATAGTTGGGTCTTAGAATCGTCACTGACTTGTAGACACTTCAATTTTTGAGACTGCAATGAGGCATTAACAGGAAACATCCTGTTCTTTGTCATGTTGGATGTAATGATCAAACCCTTTTGGGGGTGAAARACCTTACAAACACCACCTTGAATAACAAAGGTCAAGGACCTTTCTTGAAGCTGCCCAATACTAATGAGATTTGATGTTAGTAAAGGTACATAATAAACATCCGTAATGACATGTGTTATACCGTTCAAAGTCAAGCGAACATCACCCTTTCCTTTGACTTCCAATCTGTGGTCATTTCCCAATCTGACCTTGTGTTGATACGTCTCATCTATGCGAATAAACCATTCCTTAATACTCGTCATGTGGTTTGAACAAGCTGAGTCTAGAAACCAGAATCCCTCCTTACCGTGCTTGTCTTCACTTACTGCTGCCGTTAATATTTTGGTTTCCTTTTCGTATCCTTCAACATCAACTGAAGCCATCAACAAAAATTCTTCATTGTCTTCAAATTCTGCATAGTTTACCGGACGGGCATCATTTGAACATTCATATTGGAAATGCCCTAACTGATGACATTTATAGCATTCAATCTGAGACTTGTCAAATTTAGGCCTATTCTCATTTTGTGATCTTCCTCGGCCACGCCCTCTTCCTCTATTGGAGTTCCCTCTGCCCCGGCCTCTTCCACGTCCAGTATTATGATCATTTTCAACCTTTAGAACTTGTTCATCATTTACCTTTCTTCTGATCTTTTGTTCATGAATCAGTAAAGAACTTTGAAGTTCATCTACTGTCATGGTATCAAGATCCCTTGATTCTTCTATGGTACAAACCACAAAGTTGAAACTTTCTGTCATGGTTCTTAGCACTTTCTCTACAATCTTTACATCACTCATATCTTCACCGGCATTCCGCATATCATTTGCAATAACCATGACTCGTCCAAGGTAATCAGTAACTGTTTCTCCGGCTTTCATCTCCAACGTCTCGAAATCCCTTCGCAGCCGCTGCAATCTTTTTACTCTATCATTACCCCGATATTTGATCTTCATAGCATCCCATATCTGTTTAGACGTCTGCTTCTGTGTGATTGTCTTCAAAATCGATTTGTCTATAGATTGAAACAGATAATTACAAGCTTTTAAGTCCTTAAGCTTGTTCTCCTCATAGTGTTTTTGTTGCGTCGTTGTTGCCTGATCCCCTGGCTTGATTACTTGGTACCCTTCATCTACCACTCGCCAATATTCTCTTGATCGGAGAAGGGTCTCCATTACCATACTCCAATGATCGTAGTCTCCGTCGAAWTTGGGTACACTRGGGCCATGAAACTGTCMTGTTTCCTCCCCCATAACAGCGAYTGCTTGAATACTCTCRGGAACTCTCGTGAAAGGAATTACGCTCTGATACCACTTGTAAGATACAGGTGATAACAAATTGATTCTTCTCCCTCAATTCTTCAGCTTTATTCAAGAACAAAGAGGCCTTAAATAGCCTTTACACACGATGGAAAAGCGAAAAATACTGAAAATCATAACAGCCCCTAATTCTCGTTCAACACGATGACTAAGACYGAGTAAAYAGGGTAACACTWCTGWTACTTGGCTTGGGCCTTATTTCAAACAAACTAAAAAACAGAAATGGGCTAGCCCAACATAGAAAACAGCCCAATATATCGGAATTGTAAGTGATAGCAATCATGGACAAAACTACTCCTTAATTTGTCCTCTCTAACGAAGTACCACATCAATTGATTTTTGGAAATAAATTAGTCATTGATGCTAGATCAACTTTTTCCAGTCCTCTTCATATTCAATATACCAAATTTCCACACCAAAATATGACAACTCTCAAGAAGACAAGTACTTCCAACAAGAGCCATAGGTTTAAAAACTGAAAACACATAATTCATTCTGGAGTACAATATAATCAAGAGCTTTGACTGCCATAATGATGTTATGTCATTGCTTAATAATCCATACAAAAGTGCAGCGCTCAACTAAGGAAACTGGAGTAAACAGCTTAAAATTAATAAAACAGATCCTAAATCAAAGTACAAAACGATTAACAAAAAGATATACTTAATACCAATCACCATGTACCTTTCCGCAAGGTTCTTCTCTGTGACTCAAAGCAAGCACCTCCAAATCTTACAAAGTTGCCTGTCAGATGAGCCTGCATATATATATACACACACAAGTTTTCCAGGTCAAAAGTGAAAACAGTACTGTTAAATGTGTAAAAGAAGTACCGCTGTGGCCTGTGTGGAAAAGAATTCCAGGAATCAATTAAAATTCGTAAGGAAAGATCCATAACTTCTTTGAAGTAGGGAAATACAGCACCAAGAACATTGAGAATGAAAAAGGAAGATGCCACTTTATCAAAAATCATTACCAGCTTCACTTAACCAAACTAAACTTGCATAACAATTTTGATTTTCACATAGCGACTCATGGTTTAAGTATCCATCTTTGTATAGAAATGAACAAAACAAAACATACAAAATTCACATCCAAAAACGGACTTAAAAAGATTTAAATAATAAAAAAGATATTGAGATCTTATCTTCCACAACCAACAAATATAGATTTCTTCTGAGCAGTCATATATGGAGTAAATTATGTTCAAACACGTACCCCTCCTGCTGCATCTGTAACAAAGGTAGCCTCCTCAGTAAATATGTCTTCAAATAGAACTTTCCCACAATCAACACAAGATCTGAAAGTAAAACCACGAAGGTGTCATCAGTTGAAACACAATGCTAAACATGTTTGCAAATGCACATGAAAAGGCCAAAAAGGTTAAAACTCTTGGTAAAACCACCCACGTATTGTTGGTGGTATAATCACGAGATGTCTCACAATTCTTTCCGCAATGAGAGCACCATGTCATCTCTCTTCCAGAATTTAACTATCATAAAAAATAAAGAACATCAGCAGCATATTCAGATAAAATATATGCAAGCACAGAAAATGCAAAAATAGGTATGCAAGCTGACTTATGGTGAACCACATTAAAATACTTTTTCCTGACATAAATACTGTAGTATTGAAAACAGACCCTGTCTGTCAGCAATGTAGATTAGCCTTCTTCTCTGTAAATTGCAAAGGGAAATGCTTTTTCCGATTTGTCAATGAAAGGATATGTATAAATAAGTAAACAGATATATGCATCATTACTTACATGCATATCTGATGGTTTATAAGATTATGAGTCTGTAACACCACCTTAACCCTTGTATATATAATAGACCCTGTCCACCACAACGTAGATGAGCCTTTTTCCTTTGTAAATTGGGAAAGCGAATACTCTTTTGATTTCTTAAGGAAATAATACTTATAGATAAATAAACAGGTATATGCATAATTAATTACATATGTGGTCGTATGTATCAAATCGTTAAGTGCGCATGCAATCTTTAATATGGATATAAGATTGCAAGCTTGTTTCCCCACTTTAATGAAGATGTGTTTTTAATACAAAGATCCTTGTTTACATAAGCTGTCATGGTAATAAAACCCATTGTGTAGAAATGCATAAATGGCAATGTACGAAAATATAAATTCCATATATTCTCCATTATTAGAGCAACAATGCCTAAGGAAAAAACAGTTAAGAACAATACACTGTGCCAGTAAGCATTAAGAAGCAGAATCAGAGTAGAATTAAAAATGGTAAGATTCAGCAAGAATTTATCATGTATCGATACACTTTCTTTTACAAGAAAAAACATTGAAATTGGTATACAAGACCTTCCTTTATGTTCCCTGTGCTATAGGATTCCTGATAAGTCATCTGGACTACAAAACATGGGTTGGGGACCGTTTAGCAATTGATTTCCCCCCTTTTGTTTTTATTTAGTGAAATGGCACTGTTTCATACAGGATAACCAATGAAGCCCCATCTCTGATGATTTCTTGTATTAAAATACAATTTTATATAGGTTAAGTAAGAATTATGGAGTTGTATGGTTTAATTTGTGTCTTTGGCATGTGACTATATATGGAATTAGAAAAGTGCCACAAACCTTTACATTTGATTATGCATCGACTCCAAGCATTCATAATAGTATGGGACTCCTCAAGAAAAGGAAAGAGAAAACATTATGAGGTAACATTATGAAGTTCTACAAAAAAAAAGGAACTTAAAAGAATCAAAGCTCATTCCAACATTGAACTGTTTGCAAATTGAACCCAAACTACATACTTCTGTCCATTTCTTACTTCTTGTTCCTTTCAGTTTGTGGTTTCCATTCAGTCCCAGTCTTGGACAGATGCACAGGCAGCACAGTCCTATTCTGTTTCGTGAAAATGTACCCTTTTACTATAGATGCCAAACAGTTGAAGACTTCTCAAGAAAAATCACTATTTCCAGAGTTGAAGTTGCATGAAACTCCATATGAACTTTCTTATGTAAGGAACTAGGTGTCATTTAACGAATCAAAGTGTAACTCTTCTTGGGAAGGGATGGAGACATAGAGTATAAAAAGTTCCTACTACAATGAGACACGCATCATGATGATGAGCCACCAGAACTACCGGTGACAAGCCCCAAGATGTGGATGGTTTGGTGACACACATTAAAGGTAGCTCAGGTACAAAGCTCTGGACAAATTTGGCATAATTTACCTTAGACACAAACAGGGTGATCTTGATTGGCCCATGGGGGACCTTAATCAATATTGTAAGCTTTAAGCAACTTCACTCATAATCCAAAAAAGAGATTTGTGTGGGTTCATCAAGATCGATTCTAATTCCAATTGTCAGATGGCAATACTTGAAAATATACCTTAAAGAATATCGACTACAACACTTATGTCAAATAGCATTATGGAAAATTCCTAACTACATTCCACGGTGGTAAGTGTTAATTTGGAACTAGCTGCACCATAAGCTCCTCCTTGCTCTGCTCATCATTACATCAATCAATTAGTAAACTATATATATAAGCATTGCCTTTTTCATAAGTTAAAGAAACCACTAACATCTATAATGACTGCATAGATGATTGTCTGTTCAAGAAACCAGTTGTTATGGACGTGTGTATTTTGATTGTTGCTAAAAATAATTAATATACAAGTTCAACATGCATAACTCTGCAATTCTAAAGCTACTTTATAATGGGGAATTTTAGTATGTTCCTAAGTGATTTAATGATTGCTGTTGTTGAATATTTTATAAATTCACTAGAAGGGTAATTACACAGGTGGGGATTGCATTGAATTTTGTGAAAGTGAGATATGTTCCTCGGCCATAACTCCTTGGTGCAGTCCCCAATGACAAGGAGACTAGAAACTGAGTAATAATCTATCCGTGCGCATTTGCTAGTGCTGAAAACGACACAGAGGAGATCCTCACAACACTACTTTCATGTTTATCAAACCTTATTTCTTTAAACTTTGATCAGTTTGCATTCTCTTAAGACTTTCATCAAACACCTCCAAACCACAAAATCTCAGTAACTTGGATAGAATGTTACGACATATTCCAAAAGTCGAAACTACATACATTGAACAAGAATTTTAGCATAAAGCAATCATCAAACAAAGACATGTTCTTCGCCATCGAAAACCCCGCCGGAGTTTGATATTCCGGCGCAGCGGGAAGATTAATGGTGGGAGTGAACTTACAAGTGGGAAATGAAAGGATTAGTTTCATCTTTTAGACGATATTTTTATGTTAACGGATGAGTTAAATCGCAGAAACCTTACCGGCATTAACGATGATAAACAGCGGCGGCCGGAGGTACAATCGACTTAAGAGAAGGTGGTGGCACTGACAGTTTCTTGTGAATGTGGGGATTTGCCCGCAAATTTCCGCTGATGATGACGTCACTAATTGGGCTAGAATATGGGCCACATGTTATAAAATTTAAGCCCTTCGAATACACTATAAAACTCATCCCCTCTACTATGTATTCATCAACAGGTTTAGTACTTGATCTGTAATGTTGTATTAGGGGGTGTAAAAAAAACCCGTCAAATCGTTCACAATCCAATTAAACACAATTTGCGAAACCGTCAAGTCAAAATGGTTGAAATTGGGTTGGCCTACTCAAACCGCCATTAATATATATTACTTCGATAAAATTTTATTTATATATATATATTACTAGTCTAGACTTGGGTTCACGTGAGACCAGACTGTTTCTATGAGACTCGTGAGGTCTTTTTTTATACTTGAAACTTCGTAGCAAAACACTGTGAAGGTAACCTTCATAGTATTTTTGCTGTGAAGATTCGGACTTTTTTTACCTTCACAATGTTTTGATATGAAGGTAAAGAGTAAAAATATGGTCTCATGGGTCTCACGAAATTAGTCTGCTCTCAAATAAACCCAACCCTATTAGTCTATTACATATATATATATATATGTATATATATATATATATGTGTGTGTGGAGGTTCAAACGAGAACACCTCCATTTTACGAGAACACGAGAAACTCTTATCACATGTGATAATACGCGTGAGGGGAACCTATGATATGCGGACGATGTGTTCTACGACTTATGTCACGCCAAAAGTTGTCTGCGTCTATGATTTAGCATCACATGTGATAGTCTTGATGAATTATAGTATCATATCAACAACACTCTTATCACATGTGATAATACTTGTGAGGGAGCTTAGTGGTGTAAGGGCGACTTGGCCCGCAACCAAGATAGCATCGAAAAACGTATGATTTATTATCACATGTGTATCACATGTGATGGAATAATAATATCACATGTGATTGTCTATAGTAAAAGGGTGTTCTCGCGTTCTCGTAAAATGAATGTGTTCTCGTTTGAACCTTTTGCTATATATATATATATATATATTACAACACTCGTGTTTTCAATATCTAGCCATTATTCAGTCTTTGTGGTATTTGAATCAAGAGTCTTGCTTGTACTGGGATGAACAAAAGTTGTGTAGAAAATCATCAGGGACATTAAGGGATCTTTCATGCAAGTTTGATCACTCGAGAAGTCATAAATCCTTTTAAAAACACAATAAAGTGTCAAGCCAGTTGTCAAGTGAGTTAAACTCACTTTAAAACTAGCTTCGAGCTCTGAAAGTTTGATTTTTATTCTCGGGCTAGTTTCCACATTAGTTTAACTAGCGGTAAAACTAGCGTGGAGGTCTGACCTGCATAAAAAGGCCGAAAATCGGGAACTTCCTCATTTTAGCCATAACTTCTTCGTTTCTACTCCATTTTGGGAGATTTTTGTTGCTATGGTTTTATACTTTGAATCTCTTTAATATGGATACAAAGAAGATTGAAGTTTCCTTGAAGAGTTTGGGTTCCTATAAGTCGAAAGGAAAGCCTCTATCCGACCATTTCTTAACCTAGGGTTTGGTCCTTTTACACCACCAATTGTCATCTCTTCTCTTCGGTTTGTGTATATTTTGGGAGTAAAAGAAGTATTTTTTTAGAAGGTTTGCACCATAGATCTAGAAGTTTAGCTTGGAGATCTAAGGTTCTCACCATTTTGGAAGCTAAAGATGGGTTTGTAACCTATGTTTAACTTAACATAGCAAGGTGAGATCAAGTTGTTTTATAAAAACTATGTACATGCCAAAATGTGTATTTTGAAGTATTAATGTTTTTACTTGATATTTATCAAATGTGTTAAGTATTTAAGAAAGTTTGCGTATTTGGTAAATTTGGGTTAATAAATCTTGTAAAACACCTATATTTGGATCTTTGGACGTTTTGATAAATGAATCTCAAGAATGTGTTTTTTTGGTGCTTTATTGTACAAATGGAGAGCATTTAATATTAATGCATTTTGGTGTATTTTGTTTTATAAACCGTTTGGAAAATACATGTTATTGTTTTATGAGACATTTAGAAAATATAAGGATATAATTTCATTTGGAAAATGGTTTGTCTCCACCAATGATGGGTTTTGAGTTAACCATGCCTTTGGAGCAAGTATTTGTATAAACGTTGGTTAAATGTGTCTTATTCCTTTGATGACTTTTATTGTATAGTCAATGGAGTTGCTGAGTTTTTGGCTCGGTTTTGACTCAAATGAGTCTTTAGGCCATTTGTCCGGTTTATTTTGCTATATGTTGAGCTTTTAGAGTTTATATGCGGTTATGGCGTATTTATTTATAATTACATATTTTTGGGTGTGTTGGTCATTAAGTTAGAGTCATGTAATTTAGACTGTAATGCAATGGATCCAAAAGCATAAAAGTCAGTCTTTATTGATTTAAAATGGGACGTTTTCCCATGTTGTGGCTAGGAATACACATTGTGTTATCAAAGGCTTTGAACTATAAATCACAAGTTGGTTGAACTCTAGATATTGACCGCATGATGTAATTTATGAGTCAATTTTAATGGGATGATTATCCTTATAGCTAGAAATAGGCATTGGGTTATTGGTGGCAACTTGGTACGGTCTTATGGGAGTCGGATACTAGCCATTGACCACATGATATAATTTGAGTGAATAGGTGTACACGGGATTATTGGGGACCTTGAAGTATGAATCACGAATAATTGATCCCATTGGGGCCATTGATCCTTAGGATGAGCTTTATAATGTGGAATGGTGGTGGCCCACTTTTATGTTCCACCACTAACCATGGAAATCGGGTCTTCCCCGTCTTCAAAAGATGTCGTTTTGAGTATTGAGTTTTATCCATGTTTTTCAGTGACATGCTGGGTATGGAGAATTTCCCATTATTTATGGATTGATTATTAAACCTTCTTTATGATTTGGGCATTTAATCTCATTCACCTTTGGGTGAGTATAGAGTTTTGATTTCATAAATGAAAGGGCGTTTTGATAAATGAGTTTTCATCGTGAAAATAGTGAGTTTGGAAAGGATGATTTTGTATGCAATACATTTCATTTTGGAAATTGTGATTTAAATAACTTCTTTCAGTTTATGCGCTTTCATATTTATAATGAAAACTGCTTGAACTCACTAGGCGTTAAGTCTAACTCTTTTTCTTTGTGGGCATATGCATCAAGTCCTCGTTGGGGGAATGATACTAATGACATTACGAAGAGCTGCATGCTAGTTAGAGACACGAGAAGTAAGTTGCAAATTGGAGACGTGATAGGTGTTAATTTATTAACCCTATTTGCACGATTTTTACAACATTTTAAGACTTTTCACTTTCTCATTTGAGTCTTTTTAAACTTTTCTTTCTTAATTCTGTGTTTATGGAGTATTGAGTGTAGTATATGAATATCATTTACTTTGTCTACTAAAGTGGCCAAAAATCTCATTTTTTGATCAATCCTTATAATTCCTACAGGAACTCAGTAGACAATCCTACAAGATGCTGCAGGACCAAACAGTGGGCTTGGACATTTTTGGGCTTTGCTTTTGAGCCGAATTTTTGGAGCACATTTTGGGCAATTGGGCTACACTTCTTGGGCCCCCTTTTGACAAGTTTTGACCCAGGCAACCCCTTGGCTTTATAAAGGACTTATTAGCCATTTTTGTTAAAACATCACTATTAGTTACATTTGTAATTTGTAACTAAAAACACTTTATCTCTATCCTCTCTCTCTAAACTCAAAGCTACCTTTTGTCTTCTAGTCCCAAGCATTTTTTTGTTGACTTTGCTTATTCTTATATTTAACCTTTAATATTAAATGTTTTTATATTTTTAGTTTATCTCTTCTATTTATTATTTATCATTACTTCTCTTTTTGGTTTTACTTTTGGAGAACATTTTGAAAACGTGACAATATTTTGGATTAAAAAAGATCCATAATGGTCTATGGGTTATTATCTCAAAGGCCGAAAACTTTTAGTTTAAAAGTAAACCATGCAAGTATTTATAAATCGTAAACGAGACTTTACGCGCAAATTACCATTCTAGTCTTTTATTTACTCGCTTTAATTTACCACTTTGATTTTACTTTTCCCGTACTTTACTTTATGTCATTTATTTTATTGCATTTTTACTTTACGCAATTTACTTTCTGTCATTTACATTCCGCATTATTTAATTTCAGTATTTATTTCTAGAAACCCGTAACTTACGCGACAAGTCTTTAAAAAAAAATACTTGCAAAGATCTACTTCATGTATTTTTTTTCATTTCCGTTATTTACATTTTTGTATTTACATCTCTTGCAAAAAAACCAAGCGATGATGGATTAATTGCCTTAGCTTGGGGTGTAATGAAAAATTAAGACCGAGACCGATGTGAAATTGGAAATGTGTTTTTAATATAACATTTTATTCTGACTATTTATTTTGGGTTAAAAGCATTTCATTGAAGATTACATTAAATTAATTTGACGACTAATTTGATGTATAAAAATGCATTAACCTTCATAGTTAAAAAAATACGATAACCCGAGCTAATATAAGAAGATTAAAAATAATTTTAGTACATGACAAGTATTATGCTTATACGATGTAGGACGATAACACAGTACCACAATTCACGACGTTTAACATAAATAATGTTTTATCGATAATACGCCAACCTGTGTGTACTATTGGGAGACCGTCTGACCCGATAGTCGGATATTTATGACATGACAATTGTACTAATTAATAGTACTATTGGATTGTTTGTTATAATAAATCTTTCCAATGGATCATTTGTTTCAGCCGTAACGGACCTTTACACTATTTGCTTCTTTTTACGACATATTTTCCGTAGTTGATAATTAACTGTAACACCTTGGAATTTCTTTTCTTTCCTCAATCTCCATACCTTTCACGTCGGGATTCCTTCCGTCTCGTTTGCGAGGTATGCTTCTTTTATTTATATATAAATATATGTATATATATATATATTATATTAGGAAATTAGTAACCTTTTATTCTATTAAGTCCTTCAAAAAAATGGATTCTTTTTATATTTGTTAAAGTTGAGATGTCTGATTGAAAAGGGGTAAAAGGGGGGGGGGGGGGGGGGGTGTTACCTCTTGTGCATTGACCCAAACCAGTAAACACTCTCTTCTTTGAGAGGATCCCCTTTTGTTTTTGAGTCTATGCTTGTTGTCCTTGCCTTGGTAGGAAGAATGAAGGATTGTATTTGGAGAAGGGAGTCCATTTTTCTTTGGGTTGAACATTATTTTGGGAGAGAAAAGTTCTAGGTGAGGGGCTGCCGATCGAGAGTGAAGGGAGGAGGGGTAGTCTCACCTCCAAGTTAACTAAACCCCCCCTTCTTAGAAACAACTACAGCTACCGACGTCGACCCCTAGCACCGGCTACGATCTGCACACGGTTGTCCCGTGCGAGCTGCACACAGCTGCTGTTTTCCGTTCGATCTGCACGCGACTGTCCCGTGCGAGCTGCACGCAGCTGCTGTTTTCCGTTCGAGCTGCATGCAACTGTCGTCCTGTGCGAGCTGCACGCAGCTACTGCTTCCGTGCCCTGCACGCGACTGTCTCTGAGCATCCAGCCGGGTCTGCTTCTGTGTCCTACACGTGACTGTCTCCGTGCCTCCAGCCGCGCCTGCGCCACACAGCCGTGCCGCACCAAGCAGCCTGCACTGCGGTGTCGCACCAGACAACCTACACTCTTTACTTCCCTTCAACCTTCTCCTGTTGCTGCCTCTTGGGGAAGGAACAACCCTTCTGTTTTAGTCCTACTTTCATCCATCTTCTAGTTCAAGAATTGGATTTCTCCTAAATCCTACATAGTGAGTTCACTCTATACCGTTGAGACTTCATATTTAGATTGATGTTATGTTTTATGTGTCAAATACTCTAGTGCCTAGAACTTATTCATTTTAGATGAATTATAGATTTTGGGTCAATAGTGAATGAACTTAGGAGTCCCGTTGTCAAGATTAGCATGGGTTGTTAATGGCCTAAATTCACTAAGAGAATTATACGATTCAAGTATTATCCGTCTAAAAACCGTGGAGGCCCTTATAAATCGTTACATGGAGTTACTCTCTAGTTGTAAGGAAGTGTTACGTTACCTTAGAAATTATTTGAGGATCTAATTGGCATTTACGCTTTCTTTTCTTAGAAATAGGTTGTTGCCTAAAATCATATCTTCGGAGTGTAATGTGGTATGGGCGAAAGTCGATTTAATTACTTTGTGAAGAGGTTGATGTGATTTGGATTTAGGCATTGTGATCATTATGTAACTTTCAAATCCATCTTCAGATTCCCACTCGGAAATAGGCATTGAGATCATTATGTAATTTCTGAGGTAAAGAGCTTAATATCACGACCGACTACATGATTGGTTAGGTTGATGTCAATGGTATTAAACCTGTAAGTGATGCTCTGTAATGTTGATCTATGACTTACTTTGTGTTCCATCACAATCAACGGTAAATCGGGTCTCCCCCGTCATCTTCGGATGTTTTGACTCTCCCACATATTACTTAAGACTTACTTTCCTTTTTTTTTACACCGTTTAAAGTTACGTTAACTATATATATACATTCTTCCTTGCATAAAAGGTATTATAGTTACATTTACCCTATTGTTTAGACTCACTAGGCGTAACCTAACACTTTTCTTGAAATGGCTTACTTATCAGGTTCCTTTAGCGGCGGGGTATCGAAGGGTTGAGAAGTTTATCGTTCGTAAAAGTCATTTTTGTAGTCAAAGCACTTGGTGATTCGAGCGTTGCAATATTGGTTGAATTTCGTTTTGTTGGAGATGGTGGAAACACCCGTTCTTAATCTAGGCATAGAATTGGATTATTAGGTTGTTAATTATCGTCTCATTTTTATTTTGTAAATGTTTTACCTCTCCCCTTTGTTGGGTGATCTACTTATTTAAACTTTTGAGAATTTTTGTTTGTTTGATTTACTGCATAAGATTATCTCCTCCCTCGTTGTACTCTTCTCTTTTTTTTAGGGTGTTACATTAACCAACCAACAAAAGATTTCTTCAATGTCGTCATCTGAAATCATTTTTTAGAGACTGGACTTTTTGAAAGACTTTACAAGCATATCTGTGGGAACGATATTCGGTACTTGTACTATTATTACTTGTTACAACACAACAATATATTAATGTGTATACTTGCGCCAAGATCTATTTTTATGTTGAATTTTTAGGGTAGTGAAATACTTATTATACAAGACGTCTTCAGCATTTGGAGATAGCAACTTTATTGTGTTTTAGTAACACACGACCTTAATTTAGTCTTTATGCAAGACTTGGTTTACCAGTTGTCAATGTTGAACTTTAGTTTTTTAATCTCAAGTAATTCTAGTATTTGATTATAGAAAAAGGATTTATCCCTTATCTGATTACAAAATTTAAATTAGTTGTTCTTTCCAAATTTGAGGGTCTTACATATATAGGATTAGGTTCAGAGAAAAAACGTAAAAAATAAAAAACTGATGAACACTCTGTACCATTCATCTGGACGATATGCACATGTGCATACAAGTAATTTGTAAGCAAGTAGTTCGGTATGCACACTTGCATAAAAATAAAAAACTTAAATTACTTGTATGCATATGTGCATATCATCCTTGTTCCTTAGTTTTTCATTTATTCTTACGCTTCTCACCATAACTCTTCTTCTCACACGATCCTTCGTATGTATACATATATACAGACTTTGGATCATGGGAGACCAACATGTTTTCGTAAGACCCGTGATACCATATTTTTACACTTAAAACTTAACAGTAAAATACCGTGAAGATAACCTTCATAGGTTTGTTGTGCAGGTTCAGATTTGTTGTACCTTCACAATGTTTTGCTGTGAAGTTTCAAGTGTAAAAATATGGTCTCACGAAAACATGGTGGTCTCACATGAACACAACCCCATATACACACACACATAAATATATTAATAATGTGTGCAATTTTATATATGTTTGTATTTCCTTTTAGCTATACTAGTGTTCCAACCGCGGGTTGCGCGGTAACGATAATACCATCTTCAAAAGAAATGTTATAGACTAAAAAGACAAATAGGCAAATGTGTGTGACAACTATTCATTAACATTAAAAGTTTTTAAGAGAAGTTGACAACAATCTTAGAACCATATGTTAATTTAAGTTATCTAATTATGCTCGAAAATGGTGTTACAAAGTACTCTACAAATGTTTGACTAATGCTATTAGTTCGTTTAATTAGAAGTCACAATTCTAACATAAATCCCATATAAGGTGACAAAGTTATTATGTTCATTTTGTAAAAAATTAATTGAAATCTCATTTGAAGTTATGAAAAGGAAACATTTTATAATATTTCAAGTGAAAATTAAAGGAGTGCATAAGTTGTAGCAACAATAGTGGAAGTTCAAGTCGATGCATGAAAAACCACATCACCAAGCTAAGATAATGGATTTTTCTCATAAAAAATAAAATTAATATCAAGTGGGGTCGATGACCCACATATCAAATATTAAACTGATAAAAACAAATACTACACTTTATCGTAACATTCTATAATATTTAAATTGTAATTAGAGGGGTGTATCAAACCTTGATAGTAGTAACACCAAGATGACAGATAAATAACTACATCACCAAGTAGTATAATGAGCATTCTCATATACAAAATAAAATACCAAGCAAGTTGAAAACTCATATATTAGATATCAAACTAAAAACATATAATATACTTGATCTAAAAAAAACCCTAAGATTCGAGATAGATATGTTAAACTAAAAACATATACTACATTTGATCTTAAGCAAAAGATCGAAATCTGAGAAAAATATGTTTGTTCCATTTTTAGTTATTTTTTTTATAGTAATCTCTTTCTTGCCACTTTCACTCCATCATGTTATGCGAGATGCAATTATGCAAACAATATTGAGAAAAATGTTGGCTCTTTTATTTTTGTATTCACCTCTCACGTGTCTCTTTCTTCGTTGATCAAATGTGGGATGCAAACAATAATGTGAGGAAAAAAATGATTTATATTGCTTAGAAGTTGTCCCATGATTATCCATGGTTATGCTTTTATAGATAAAAGTATAAATATAAAAATATAGATTATAGATATATAACTACTGTTTTTACAACTATAACTTCGACCAATTTTATGTTTTTGATTTATCGTCAACTTTATACTATTTTTTATATTAGTTTTTGATATATAGTTTTTTATAAAAGATGGTTGGCCAAAAAAAGGACAATCTAAAAATTACACAAACTCTTTTAGTATTATAAGATATCTAACTTCTTTTTAAATATTCAATTCCTTATTTTGTATTATTTGGTTGGTTTTGATTTCAACCATGGTTATATATTTTGTATTATTTGTTTGGTTCCTCCTTTAATATATTATATTGATATTGTTATTGGTTGATGATTGATTTCAAATTCATTTTTTCTTCTTTCATATACTTACCTCCGTCTTCGAATATACCACATTCTCATGAATTTATGGCAATACATTAACATGTAACTTCTTTACATATAGGTTTAATTTAATTTAAATTTATTTTACTTATAATTATATAATCAAGTTTAGTTAATCCCAAAATGTTATCATAGATGCAATTTTAATTATAACAAACTAAAACAATCACTAAATTGTTCGTTATATTATTTTAAATTTTTTAATTCAACTTTATAATATAAAATATATACTAAAGTCATATTATTATCTTTCATTGTTATTTTAAAGTCAATTGATATTAAAAAATGATAAAAAAAAACCGGGTCATCCAAGTAAGATAACCTTATTATCAAGCCTCATGAGTTGACACAATGAATAACATCCTTCTTACTTATACATACCTCCTTATTTCAATCTTTCAATCTCCCACCAATATGGGATATCACAAATTCAATCACGATTCCCCAACACCTCAGTACTCAATTCTCATGATTTCACATCAATATCTCTTGGTTTGCTCGTGATCAAAACTCAATTTAAGAAAAAAATGTAAAATCCTCAACTCGAGCGGAAGTACGATGTGTCTGAAAACTCGGGATCGTGTTTATATTTATAACGCCCCGTCCAACACCGTAAATCACGATTCGGAGAATACTAACATAGATGAAAGCACGTCATTAAGTCAACACTTTCATTCTATATATAAGTGATATAATAGATACTTAGGCTACATTTGTTATTATAAGTACTACAATAATTACAAATTTTGTTAAGAAAAAAATGTATCATTTGCATTCGTTTTGCACAAATACTTTACCAATTGGTTGGTTTTAATTTCAACCATGTCTATAGATTTCAAAGCTCTATCTCGCATTTATACATCCATTATCTTCTTCCCAACTATCATCTGTCTACCAATGTAAGATAATGAAAGTCAACCTTATTTCAGATTTAAGGAACACTCAAACCTCATGTGGCCAATTCATCATCCTTGGTTTCACTTTTATATTTATACTATAATTTTTATCATTTAGTTGGTTTTGATTACACCCATGGTATAGATTTCAAAGACGGTCATCCAAAACAAGACAATCTTATGAGGCAAATCTTTTATGTAACACCCCCAATCTCCATACATTGCATATTACATAGAATTCATTCATAGAATACATAGATTCCCGCATAGGTCCAAAATAACAAGAGTTTGTGCTACCGGTTTACGATACAAATTGTATAACTTAAAAATTCCAAAATACATGCATTTGTAAACTATCATTGCAATCTTCCAAAACACATCTGAACATGGTCTTCAATATTTAAGCATATAAGGGAAGTAATCATAGAATGCTTTTTCCCTTATTAATATTATAACTGGTATTACCTACACACATGTTTTAAAACATAAAATGAGGGTTAGACAAAAGTCTAGTGAGATTTCCCTTTTTCATGCTATGTAGGGTGAGATCACCAAAACATTTACCAAAGAATCTCTCAACATAAAGATGAATAATAAAAGAATTGGATCCTGATTAGGTCCATCGGGCCTCTGGTTCAAAATCCCATACTTAAAAATAAATAGTGGATTTCCAGTCCATCGGCCTCTGGTTCCACAGGGTCCATCGGCCTCTGGTTGTACTAACTAGAACTTTTAGCTCCTACCCAAAAAAGAATAATAAAAAATTTCTAAGTATAAAGACTTTTTGAAATAATATTCTTAAAATTATAAATATAGCACTAAGCTTGATTAAAAGACATAAATCTTATTTTTAAACTCAAGATTTATAAAAGATTTTGCATCATTTTCAAATCAATATCCAGAATCCTCTGGTTCCATTATGAAAACTAATCAAAGCCCCTCTGGTTCCTTGCAAGGTACAACCAGAGCTCCTATGTTTCCTCATAATCAATGCTTTTATCCAAAACATTTTATTCACAACCAACGGTCATGATCCATATTTTCTCCAGTCCCATAACATCATTATTATCATTTCTACTAAAGACAACATCTCTAAACTCTCAAATCACCAAGAAATGAGAACTTCAATATGTTGTAACTCTAATAGATATCATAATAAGAGTTAGGCCAAGCAAACAATGACCAACCTTATATCCTCCCAATAATCCCCTTTCTTGATATTCCACCCTTATATTCTCCCATTAATTTATATGAAGTAGTTCATCCAATGACAGACCTCACTCATATATGTCAAAGTGAACCTGTTCATAATTTCCAAACCAAATCATGGTTCCAATATAGGTTTATACTCAAACCTTTTTAAACCTTAAGAACAACTTGTTCTTCCAAAACAGTTTCAAACCTTTAAACTCATAATCTTTATGTCAAAATATCTATAAAACGGCTTTTACCAAGCTCTTTCTATACCCCAAATCATCAATACTTAATAGTTCAATATTCACAAAATATAAAGATTGGTTAATAAAACTCACCTTATCAAATAGATTGTTTTGCGGATTAACACACAACAAGTTCATCACTTATCATAGAATCTTCAATACTTTCGAACAACAAATTTCTTGAAGAACACCTCACCGCCTTTAAACACCCTTTTCTCTCTCAAGAGTTTCTTTCTAAATTAAACAGTGATAAGGATAACCCTTATCTTTTTCTTTCTTTAAATATCTCACCTAGGCGGTGAAGGATGTTTATTATTATAATATTGACTAAAGCGGTGTGGCTTTATATTATTAAATGCCATTTTGCTTAATGGTGAAGATACCATCATCTTTTTAATAAAATAATAACACCACATAGCATATATCACATATAAGATTATCCACTCATATATATATATATATATATATATATATATATGCATACCATGACATGCATGTCTTCATTTATGCATAGTGTTCATGAATTTAATCACATAATATATATATATATATATATATATATATGCCATCACATAATTTACCAATTAATCACGTATATTTTACCTCGACCCAGGTTGTCCGAAACCCGGTTATAACATTTTACCAATTGGTTGGTTTTAATTTCAACCACATCTATAGATTTCAAAGCTCTATCTCGCATTTGTACATCCATCATCTTCTTCCCAACTATCATCTGTCTACCAATGTTAAATGACGAAAGTCAACCTTATTTCAGATTTGAGGAACACTCAAACCTTATTTTGCCAATTCATCATCCTTGGTTTCACTTATATATTTGCACTATAACTTTTACCATTTAGTTGGTTTTGATTCTACCCATGGTATAGATTTCAAAGAGTGTCATCCAAAATAAGACATCCAATCCATTTTTGTTATACATTTCACTTTCTTCAAATCTTTCAACTCTTCATCAATATGGGACAACTAAAACTTAATCATAATTCAACATATGAGAATACTCAATTCTTATAGTGCCACCTCAATACCACCAATGTTTTCTTTTATATATATAAAGATAAAGATAAAGTTTTTTTTTTCCATTTGGTTGGTTTTCATCCCAATCATGGTTATAGATTTCAAATAGCGTCATCCAAAAAAAAGACAACCTTATGAGGCAAACTCCATTATTTGACACAAAGGCATCCAATCCACCTTTCTTATACACTTCATTTTCTTCAAATCTTTCAACTCTTCACCAATGTGGAATATCTCAAACTCAACCACATTGGTGGTTTCCAACCATGGTTATAGATTTTAAAGAGGGTTATCCAAAGAAAGACAACCCTGTGAGAAAAACCCCATTAATTGACACAAAGACATCCAATACACCTTTATTATACATTTTATTTTCTTCAAACCATGGTTATAGATTTTAAAGAGGGTTATCCAAAGAAAGACAACCCTATGAGAAAAACCCCATTAATTGACACAAAGACATCTAATACACCTTTATTATACACTTTATTTTCTTCAAATCTTTTAACTCTTCACCAATGTGGGATATCTCAAACTCAACCACAATTCACCAACACCTCAATACACTATTCTCATGATGCCTGTTGGTCCCGAAAGGGTCTACAAGATAAGACACA
>NC_037539.1:14258313-14262554 GCF_001531365.2 Cynara cardunculus var. scolymus
GACATTCGCTGAAGGTTCTTTGGTGTGAGTGTTGTCTTCTTGAAGTATTGTGTCTCTGAGATTTACAAAGCAAGTTCTTCAGCAATCACTAAACATACTCAGTGTCTGATCGCTGTAACTGAATATACAGAAACAAAATTACATCTATAGATAAAAGGGATTATCATCAAATCACTGAGAGAGAGGATCAACAGAGGATTTAAAGGGGATTTGATGTTTTGGTAATCATTGAAAGAACATATTGTTCTTGAATTTGAAGGTTTTTGATGATAAAACTATTTTGAAACCATTATTGGTTGAAAACTATAGAAGACATCTCATCAAGACGGTTGTGACTTTGGTCTGTCTTCGTTTGAGATTAATCTATAGATTTTGTGGATAAAACTATGGAGGTTGTTTCATCAAGATGGTTGTGACTTCGGTCTGTCTTCGTTTGGAACTAATCGGTAGATTTTGATGAGGAAATAAGGGTGACATATCAAAGAGAGGTGTACCATGGGATAATGGTGGCATATCAAAGAGAGGTGTACCTTCGGCTATAAGGGTGACATATCAAGGAGAGGTGTACCTTTGGATATAAGGATGACAATTGTGTGTGGTTATTATAGGTCTTGCTGTTATGTCTCTTACGATTGCAAGAGATTTGAGTATTTACTTCTTTGTGATTTGAGACTCAGAGATGTTGCTCTTATTAGAAATGATAGTATTGATGTTATTAAGAAGGGGAAAACTTGGCCTATGGCCAATGGTTTTGGATAAACTCTATTTTGGAACAAGTGTTTGATTTAAGAGGAACCATAGAGGCTCTGGTTGTTCCTTGAAAGGAACCAGAGGGGTTATGGTTGGTTATCATAATAGAACCAGAGGGTTCTGGACGTTGATCTGAGAATTATGCAAGTCTTTGCTAAAATATTTTAGTTAAACCAGAGGCTCTGTATCTATAGATAAGAGCTCTGTGTCAATTTATACTTTAAAAGAGTTTTCAAAAGGTTTTATACTTAGGAATTTTCTTACAAGAACAGACAGACCAGAGGGGCTCTGGTTGGCCTACGCGGGTTGAACTAGAAGCTCTGGTTGGTCTTGCATTTTGAGCCAGAAGCTCTGGCTAGTAGAACCAGAGCTCTGGTCATATGAAATCCTTTTCAAAATATGTTATTGTAACAACCTATTCTACACATTGCGTGTAACATATACTTCATATACAAGAAATACATGTTTGTATACTACAAAGGTCCCTTAGTACAAGAATCTACCAAAACAAATACATGGTCCAAAAATTCAAAATACAATTTTTGCACTAATCAGTTACATTTGCCAAAACTATACAAATCATCAGCCAATCTTCATGTAAATAAACATATAGAGAAATTATTATATTTTTCCCTTTCCCTTACCATCAGCACTTCCTGCAATACATATTTGAAATCACAAAACGAGGGTTAGACCGAAAGGTCTACTGAGTTACCCTATTTATGTCATTGCATGGTGATAATCACCAAACTTTTTAAATAAAACAACTTTTCATATATATAACAAATATATGAACAAGTGAGAACACAATATCAATACCTTTCACCTTTCAAACCAATAATCTTTGTTTATAAATAATACATCAATTCCAGACAGGTTATATTAACCAAATTAATATAGTGCCACTTTTAAACCTTTTCATTCAAACAAGGTTTATACAAAGCTTCAGGCCAAACCTGTTATCCCCTTCTCTATAACATTCAGACTATGATTTCCAATAAGAACCCTGATCCTAAATCTTTAAATCACAAAGAAATAAAGATTCCAGACCACGGTAATCTTAAGGGATATGATAGTAAGAGTTATATTATATATCACACATATACAATTGCCACCCTTATATCCAAATGTACACCTCTCCTTGATATACCACCCTTATCCCATGGTACACCTCTCCTTGATATGCCACCCTTATCCCAGGGTACACCTCTCCTTGATATGCCACCCTTATTTCCTCATCAAAATATTTCACAAAACAATTCCATATAGAATTAGACCGCAGTCAATGGAATTATTATCAGTTCAAAAATCATATTTTTCAAAATTCCCCTTTTATATATAAGAATAATTATATATAAACCATGAATAAGTCAAAATGCAAATCCGGTTAAAATAGGCTTGGCCGGACTTCATCTCCGGTCAAGTCTTGGCCGATTTACCAAATCCGGACAACAAATCGCCCAAGGCTTGTCTGATTTACCATTAATCCGGTCAATCTTGTCCGGATAACAAATCCGGACAATACTTCACATAGCTTGTCTGATTTACCAATCCGGACAACTCATAATTCAAGGTTTTGTCCGATTTAAAATAAACCGGTCACCATTTAGTCGTATTCCTACTTCTTCGTTCAAAATATTTAACATAAACTCAATATTCATAAATCACTCAAGTATTGTCCGGTTTAAGACTAAATCGCTCGACTCTTGTCCGATTTAAGTTTATCCGGACAACTTCACTAAGCGATTTATCTATAATCCGCTCAAGTCTTATCTGGTTTAGGGCTTAAATCGCCCAACCCTTGTCCGGTTTAAGACTAAACCGCCTAACTCTTGGCCGGTTTTAAGTCTAATCCGGACAACACCTCAATGGTTATCTTTCAAATCAGATGAAAAAGCTATACAATCAATTATACAACTATAAACAGTTTAAAAGCAGTTTAAACCACTCACCTTAAATCTTTTTTTGAAACCACACACTTGAAATCAATTTGATCTTCAATCCAAGGAATAATCCGGTCAAGACCACTCTCAAATCTTACTCTGGTTCTCTTTTAAAAATAGCCAAGAGGTTTATTTGAAAACCTCACTACTTATTTATATCTCTTTCTATAAAAAAAAAAAAGGGCCGTTTAATAGCCCCTTTTATGCATGCCTATTCATAGCCCCTTATGCATGCATACACTCATACCCAATCCATGCACATAGATTATGTATACACATATAACACACATATATATACATATTATATTGCACATATAATATCCATGCCCAAAGTACACCTACTCATGCTTTTAATCCACGTAAGCATATATTCATATAAACAATTAATTCACACAATAATTACCTTGGGTAATAACCAGGATCTAGTTATCACAGTTATTATCTTTGGAAAAGCTATTTTATTATCTTTAAGATTGTTCTATGAATGTTTTAAAAATTTTACCCAAGTAAGAAGCTCTGGTAGAGGAACGAGAGGAGCTCTGGTCCTCTTGTTTGTTGAAATATTTTCTAAGTCTGGTCTTTAGAACCAGAGATCCGGTGGACACAAACATATTGTCATTTATACTTCATTATGGGAAATGATTTTATTTGAATAATGTTTTGATGATCTTCACCCTGCAACTACATGGAAAAAGGGAATCTCACTAGACCTATTGGTCTAACCCTCATTTTGTGTTTTTAAATATGTGTTGCATGACATGTAGATTATAATGATAGTAAAGGAAAAGGGAAAATATGAATTATTTTCTTATATGCTCAACTATATGAAGATCATATTTGGATATGTTTTGGAGGATAAGATGTTATGGATACGAGAGTATGTATATTGGAATTTTTGAGTTGTGTATTTTGTAATGTAGACTCTTGTATTATGGACCTTTGTGGGCTTGAACATGTATTCTGTGAATGAAAATATGTGTTGTATGCAATGTGAGTTTGGAGGTGTTACAAAGCTCGACTTTAATATAATTGTCATGTTGTGTTGAAAATATTAGGTTGATCGATTTATACATACTTGGATGAGTATGGTATTATTACTTAAACTTTTTGTAAGGGACAAACGTACTTATGAAAATCATTGCACCAATATTTGGATCTATGTAGGTAAATCTTGTGTTTAATCATTGCACCAATATTTTTTTTTATCTATAGGGTAATATATTGATTAATTGTTTAACATTTTGTATAAACTAAAATAAATTTATCTTAAATTCAATAAACAGTCACAAACTTAAGTATTTATTGGCCTTTAGGTGTTAGCTCTTTTGGGGATTCATATGCGTTTAAGAGCGGCCTCTGTTTGTACATAGTTTTTACAATGCAAGGATGCAATTTCCCTAACTCAAGCACATGAATCTATGGTCATGAACTAAACCCTCTAAAAGAACACAAAACGACACTCCGCAATCAAAAACATATCACTAACATAAAGACAAGTATCACTACAAAAATGCTGGGTATCAGCGAGGGAAAATTCCCTCGCTGATC
>NC_037539.1:14267009-14272393 GCF_001531365.2 Cynara cardunculus var. scolymus
TCGCTGATCCCTCGCTGATCTGCGAGGGAATTTTTCCCTCGCTGATAGTCGTCGCTGATACCTGGTTTTCTAGTAGTGTATACAAAGAAAATATAGGTGCAAGTAGACTAAAACGTCGTTTTACTAAATGCTTACATGGTAAGAGCTTACCGTGTTATTTACCTTACTGGATGAATATGGCAAGGACCGAGAATCTTACTCGGTAAAGTAACTTACAGGGTTGACTCTTACCTATAAGTGCTTACTGGGTAAGCATTTGGGTAAACGATCCCTAACCTTATGATGAGCCCTTGTCGTTCACGAAAGTTCAGATGAATAAAGCACATGAAATTTGTATTTAGAAATTAATTTTTATAACTAAAACAAAATGGAACAACTATAGTTAAGGGCAAAAAAAATGCATGCATGTAAATGTGAGGTCAATCTGAATGGTGGTTGATATGCAAATGCTCGTCATATGATTAGAGACAATAATCCTTGCAGCCAACTGCATCATATGCAAATCACACAAAGTTGTGCTTTTCATATAGGGCCTAACCTATTAAGCCAACTATACAAGAGCCAAGGTAACATACCCCTATAATGTTTAAATATGAAGGACACATATACTAAACACATTATGTAGAAACTGGATAACAAATATCAAGATCTGTTCAAATGATACTCTTACCCTTTGTAAAGATATGCCTTTGAATTTTTAAGAGTCAAATTCAATTTCTTTGTTTGCACTTTCCATTTGCAACAACTTCAGATTCTGCTGCAAAAAAGTAACAAATAGGTATTAGGTTGGCACCATCGATGATACTACAATCAGCAGAACTAAATAGGCAGTTATACAGTAAAATGTTCCACTCAATTGCATATCCTATTAAGTCAATAGTAAAGCATGGTATTAACTTGGATGAAATCATCTTATGTATGGTGGCATTTCTCTGCAAATATTAGAGTTGATCAACAATCAATGTTTATTCATGAATTTTATTCATTTACCATTATGTATTTTATTCATTTATCATTATGCTTTGTGGGTCTTTTACAACAACAGGAGTGATCGTTTCACTGATGGGGAAACTAAGGCAAGGGAAAGATCTGTAACATTGTGTCTTAAATTTTGGTGGATCTTGAATGCAACCAGGGCCAAGAATTAAGTTTTATGGACCCATTATAACCTTTTTGATATTTCAGTTAGGCCAATTCTAGTATCTGATCTAGGGATCTGCATTATGGTTCATTACTCCTGCCCAAGGGCATAGGAAGAGAAGGACATACGCATCTTAGCTGAACCTCATTATAACCTGTTTTCAGCTTTATAAACAGGTTATACAGGATGAAAAACAGCCGGTACATAGATATGAAATTTTAACTTCTAGAGCCCTTATAAGAAAGTGAAAAACATCCCTGTCATGCAAGTTCAAAGTAGATAATGACAGCTGCAACAATTTGTTAAATAACATCAGTACAACAAATGTGCAGGTAATCAAATAACATGTTTGATTACAACACCCAGTACACAGCTAGCCATGTTCTTTGAAGTACAACTATTGAAATTGAACATCGAGATAAAGGTTACCAATTAAGATTCCATAATTGTTAATTTTAACCACTGAGGTAAATTAGGCTGGTGGATGCTGCTCTTTAAGGAAGAAAAGAAACAGAGAGTTTTTTTAAGCATCCACGTCAGATACTTCTCAAATGCAAAATATAATCTAATAGCAAAGCATTTTGAATTCTAATATTTGCCTTAGATTTTGAACATGGTAATTGGTACTGACTGTAAAAGTTTCGGAATCCACATCCACTTTAAACTAAAAACCAACCAATTTCAAATATACTCAAAATGAAACTATGTTTTAATCGGAACTTCCCATATGTTCCTGTGATGGCGTTGACTGCAACTTTGCGGAGGCATGTGCCACAATGACTGGTGTTGCAACTGCACCCAAACCGCCTGAAGCCGAACCAAATTTGAATAGCTAACTTACTCTTAATTAGATCCCTTTTTAAACTAAAAAGAGAAAGGTAGTAGGCAAGCTTCCTTACAACCCCATCCCTCCCCTATCATGTACAAAGTCTCTTTTGGTTGGTTGAATGCTACTTGTTTGAATGTTAGTGTAATTTATACTCCCAGTTTATGTCTATATGCTTTCTAATTAGTCTTGGTCAAAGCTGCATTCTTATTTGTTAGGCAGGTTGCAGCTGAATGATTTCTTGATTTGAAAGGAAATGAAATAGGAGGAGGTTATTTTGATGATTTACATAGGAATGTAGGTTGTTATATCTATTTGTTATGCAAGCTGGAATTCTTCACAAAAACAACCTCTCTACCTCTTCCTAGACCTTATATCTATGTGGGATTTATTGGGGGTAAGTTTGGTTTATAGGAATGCATTTTTATTTTATTTTATAGGTTGTCTGAAAATGCTTAGATATTGCTTTATAATTTGAGTTGAATCTATTGGATAAAGGATTTCTTATAACACTTATTTGGATGATTTGAGGTTGGGAAAATTGTACATGTAAGATGATAAGATTGTATAAGGCATGCCAAATCATGTCTAAAATGGTAAATTCTATTCTGATTATAGTTCTATGGATGGTAGCAACATGATCTACTTTATATCTGTATAAGCTCTCACAATTAGAGATGGGTGTTGATCAAATACAGATTTTATTTTCTCTACACTCACATTTATGTGTAAGTGTCCATTGCTCATATATAATAGCAATTTTTAGACTATTAATATTTGTTTATTTGGTCTTATTTTATACATTCCATTGCTTGATAATGATCAGTGAATTACACCACAAATAGAACACTTCCAACGTTAGATAAAGTAATCAACTTAGATGATTACCTCAACTTTACTATAGATGCATAAAGTGAACAATGTTCAGAAACAACTGTTCTTTTCTGCATTCAGACCATGAAATCTTCTTAATACAATGTCTATTATATGTCAAATGTCCCAAACACCCTTCATTAATAACAAAACAAGAAATCTTGGACAACCAAAATCAATACGTACTTCCTTATGATGGCACGATAGATAAAAGAGCACAGTGTGTTGAGTTTAAATGATGATCTTGATGTGTTTGCAGGTTCAATAAAGAAACCCCTTCAGAGGTTGCAGATGGAACAGAACACAGCAAATATTTAGATGAGGAAGCCGGTGTCACGAGCTCAAGTAAATCAACGTAGTGTCTAGGGAAATTGCATCCTTGCTAAACATCACAACCACTGTTTACAGTTTGCACATCCTTATGCATATATGTTATTGCGTAATTAGATTTATCATTTCATAGACTGTTGTCTTCTATGAATCAAGAAATTCCAAATCACTTTCTCATAAAATGATAAATCTAATTACACAATAACATTAAGACTTCTAGCATGTGGAAATGGTGGTGGGCAAACGCCGCTGTGTAACTTGTTATCATAGTTGTATGGTTTTGGAACATGGTTAGATTGGGCTGTTTACTAATCTCTTACCACCTCTTACCCGTTAAGAGATGCTTACCCGGGTAAGAGGTAAAAGTGTTTACCTAACAGCAAAATCAACAATCAGATTTTCGACCTCTGACCGTCCTCTTACTGGAGTCAGCAAAAAAAATGAATCTTACCGTGGTAAGAGGTATGTATTCCTAATCTACCCTCTTCATCTAAAACCCTAAATAGATGCATCTTTCTTTATACAAACAGGTGGGTCATGTCTGATTCAAGGTGGGGAAGCGTCGGTGGCCATGTCCGGTTCAAGGTGTTGAAGGGTGACGGGAGGGCGGCGACGGGAAGGCGGCGACGGGAGGCGGCGACGGCGGCCGGTCTGGAGGTGGGAGAGAAAATGAGGGAAGTTTCAGGTTGAGAGAAATAGGGTTTGAGGTTTTTGAGTGGAAAAGAAATACATATAGATTAATATAATTGGGCTTAAATGTATCTGGGCTGATATGGGCCAATTTTATTTTTTAATTTTATTCAAATATAATTGGGTTTAAATAATACAATAATTTTCAATTAGTACTTATTCCAAAAAAAATGATATAATGGTCTTTTTTACTCAATCAACACTTAATACAAATTGTTTGGTAAACAAGAAAATACAATTTGCACTTAATCCAGTCAGACCTCTTATCACAGTCAGACCTCTTACCCGAATTAGCACTTAACCAAAAAAATTGGTAAACGGCCCTTAATTAGTTGTTTAATGTTGTTTTAGGAGTCACGAAAAGCAGTTTCGGTAATGATCTGCATGAAATACTTAAAAATTTATAATCATAGTTGTATCTCTTGTAAGATTGCAAATCTTTATCAAAACTAAGTAGCATTCTTGCAATTCTTGATCCACAAAAAATAACGAGTTAGAGGCCGTTTACCAAATGTTTACTCGGGTAAGTGAATATCAAGTCACATTACCTTACCAGATAAATATAGTAAGGATCAATAATCTTACCCCGTAAGAACGAAACAAGAATCAAGAGTCTTACCCGATAAGTGAGGGCGATGACTCTTACCAGGTAAATTGTTACATACGATACCGTTCTAGTGGACTAAAATCTTAAGCGATAAGTAAACGATAATGTTAAATTTTATCAGTAAGCACTTACCGGGTAAGTGTTTGGTAAACGGCTTAGTCTTCTTTTATACATACAGTTGCTTGCTAAAAATCTATGAATTACGACACAAATAGAACACTTCTAACGTTATATAAAGTAACCAACTTAGATGAAGTTGTGCATAATGAAGTTTATACATAGGTCTATGTGCACAATCATTACTGTTGTTGTGTTGGCACCTATTTAGTCTATGAACTTGATGATTTTCTTGTCTCAAAAATTAGTGTCAAAAATGATGGAAACTGAAACCAGGTATGATTCAACTTCAATATTGGGATACATATGTTCAGTTTTAGCTTCATAATCAATTGATTAATGATGCTCAATTATCAGTTGTAATCAATTATGAACTAAATATAAATCCATTTCATATTAGTTTTGAGAGGAAATACGCTAATTAAACTCAAAGCAAAAGCAAACTAAATAACTATATTGTTTCACCTTGTGTAACAACAATTTATTGGTTAACATTGACGACATTATGTTGTTTCACAATATGAAAGAACACTTTAGTGTTTCACATTACATTTCATATCAACTTTGTTTTGTTTTTATTTTGTCAAAGAACACTAAGTTTGTTTCACTTTAGCGATATTGTATTATTTCATTACATAAATAAATTTTTGGTGTTTATAAATGATGTTTAAATATATTTTTTTATATGTACTATATTTTGTTTTCTCATGTGACGTTTTTATTATTTAAAATAGTCAAAAGCATTTTATAAAAATGTAAGTTTTTTTATACATTAACAATAATTTGCTGTGAAGTTTTTA
>NC_037539.1:14272438-14304709 GCF_001531365.2 Cynara cardunculus var. scolymus
AAATTACGTCACATAAGATTGAATTAAAACAAAATAATAATTTATTTTAAATTTTGATATCTATAAAAAAAAAGGAAATGGAAAATAATCAAGAAAAGAAATAATTAACATCATGTCTTTCCTTAATTATAGATGGAACATTAATTAAGGTTGTTAGATTAAATTAATTAGATGGTTGAGATACGCTCTCAAGGTTCCCAATTTTTTTATGGTTCTCATTTTTTTATGTTCTCATTTGATTACCGTCATATATATATGATTGTTATATATTCATGATAAATAGTGTCTATATTAATAATGAATAATATGTATATTCATGACGGATATTATACCAATTGTTTATATTAATGGATGTATATTTAGATTAATAGTATGTATAAATATTCATGATGAACATCATTTTGAAAATGTATATTCATGATTAATATCATATTAATGTATGAATACGGAGAGTTCTTATACAAATATGAACATCATCAATATTCATGAGTATTATACAAACACATCAACTTACATAAAAGTCCGGTAAAAAAATTGATATGGATGTCAAATCGAGAAAAATAGAATGCTCGGTTCTTTAATAGTTTGTTTGATTTAAATATATGAAAATATTAATTATGCATAAGGAATCGATAAAAGCACAATCGAACATGACTGTTAAATCGAGTAGGAATCGTTGAAAGCACAATCGAAATGGACAGGGGAATCGAACATGACTGTGGAATGGTTTTGGACTTTGGGATCGGTGACCAAAGTTTTGGACTGTGGAACCATGGGATCGATAATAATTGCTTTTGTTGATAGGTCGACTAAGAGTCTAAATAGCCCGCATAAAACAGAAGTCCACTCAAAATAGAACCCGTTTAAATTTAACAAAACAACCGCAAAAGAAAATTCGGTAATTGAAGTACCGTTATAATGCACAGCTATTTTGTGTACCACCGCTAACAGCTATAGCACACAATTAACTGCATACCCTATATGTCGAGACATTCTTCTTTTCTTAGGGATTTGGCTGTAATGTGAATAAACAGAGGGTAACTTTTTATTTCTTAAAAACTGTGAAAGATTAGGTTTAAAAAGTTAATTTATTATTTATCAGTTATCTTGATACACGTGTAACAAGGCTCCAAAAAGATTGTGATAGCCCTAACTACCACCACCACTGATGCTTAACTTCAAATCTACACACCAAAATTTATGCTCTGATACCAACAAAATCATGAACTCCATATGAATCATTCTACACTAATAATGACAACAAAAAGCTTTCTTATGCAATCTAGTGGCTCGATTTCATGCTATATAATCCCGTGTTCTGTATATACTTATAACGATCAAAGTTCAGTTCTTTCTTAAATTTTATGTGCTACGTACTGCTGGGCTCGGTCTGTATTTCGTGAGCAATCTCTCTTGTTAAATTGTCGGCACGATCATCTTGTCCACCTGCAAATGTGTAGACCCTAAACGCAAACTGAAACACCCTCCAAAGTATTTTTCCTAAACCCATTTTCTTGCCATAACCATTCATCGCACTCTCTTCGTGTTCTTTTGCTCTTTGCTCTCTTGTTTCCTGTATTTGAAGACAAACCCATCATTTGTTTTCATCATATCCAAGGGCCTACGAATTGAACCCATTTTGAGGCTATATTGATAATCATAAACTAACTTATTTTTTATGTTATTGAAAAAACTCTGTTTGGTTAGTAAACTACCTTACAAGTCAGCTACTTCAAGTAGTGTTTCAATAAGCTTCAAGGTTTTTTTTTCACCCATTTTTCAAATTATCTAACCTTATATTGTTATAAATAATGTTTTAAGATGTCATTTTAGGCCATTTTACATTGACTTCTAACTTATCAGCTAGTTTTATTAAACATAACTAGTTTATCAGCGATCTTAGCCGACGACAACTAGTTATTTAGCTAATAGCCAGCTTTAATCAATGCTACCTCTGTATGTGGAATGATGTAGTAATATATGTTAGGAGAAGTACCTCGAAGGCCAATTCCATGCAATTTGAGGATACCTCCACCATTAATTCTTTGATTCTTACAAGGATCCCAAAATCAAAATGAATGTTTTGACTTCTAAATTTCTTGAGCTCATCATCTTTTGTTCGATCTAGAGTGTCCAACTCTTCTTTGATCTGCATATGCAATTTGTTATTTGTTACCGCCAACCGAAAACCTTTCGGGAACACAAAAACACCGATATTACGAGCCTAAATTTTGTTTTACCTTATTGAAATACTTATCAACTTTATCAATGAGTTGGTTCACTTGACACTCTATCTTCCTGTTCTGCAAAGTAGTAGCTATTGCATCTAACTTGGCGTATAATGTTGCGGCCATCCTCAATCCTTCCAACTTCTTACTGGGAAAATCTTCAAATCTTATCGGAACCTATAAATTCAAGAATCTTGGAACATGGTCATCAACGATATGATTATGGCATGCATTAAAGTTAACACTGACGAGATTTGGATCATAGAATAAATCGAGTATGCTTGAAAAAGTTTAGACCTGGGATTCATCGAAAAGTTTCTCGATATGTGATTCCACATACTGGTGGAATTTGATAAGCTCAGCCATGTCTGATGTTTGAAACGAACTCAAGGCGGTTTTCACCTCTTTTATAGAATTTGTGTAGTTTTTGACATCATCTTCGATTTGAATAAAGTATGATGATCTGAAAAGCAAGAGAAGGATATAAAGGAAGTAAGTTCATAATCAATTTGTAGATTTTCACTGAGATCTATTTACCTTTTTGTCATATCTGCTAGTGCATCAGCCATTCCAGTTTTTTCCATTTCCACCTGAAGTAGCCCCAACTTTGTTGCTATTCCTCTTTAAGGATTTACCATCCAAACTGGACCCTTCAACTTTCCCTTTGAGAAGGCGATAGAGACTTCCCATCTGCGATGATCTCTTCAATTTAGTAGTTGATTTAGCATATAGTGATCGGGTGCCACCAACAGTAGGAGGTGATAGTAGAGCACCCCCTTTTCCCTATTGAATTGGTGGTGGTGGTGGTATGCTTCTTGGTGTCATGGGAGCTAGTGGAGGAGGAGGTGGTGGTGGTCCTKGTTTCCCCAGGGATGGTGGTGGAGGAGGTGGTCCTAGTTTCGTGGAGGTTGGTAATGGAGGGGTTAGTCCTTTTATGGTTGCATCTCCTGATACTATTGTTGGTGATGGTGGAGGTGGTGGTGGTGGAGGAGGAGGTTGTTGTGGTGTTTCCATATGAATTTTACTCGGGGGAGGTGGCGAAGGAGGTGGTTCTGGGGTCTTTATATGATTTCTGCTCATTGGGTGTGGTGGAGGTGCTACCGGTGTATTTTTACAACTTGAGTTCAATGGGGGCGGTGGTGGTGGTGGAGGTATGTTAGGCGATGAAACATCCCCCGATCCCTTTCCCACACACTTCAGAGTTTCTGGCAGCAGACTCGCTTCAGAAACCAATGGAGTTTCCATAGTTGATGACAACGACAACCTTGGTGGAGTTGCCGCCAGAGAGATCAATTGCACATCATCTTCTGCCACAACCGATTTCAATGGCAATGGAAACTGCAATACCTCCATTTTCACCATTACAAAACCATCAATGTTTCTTTCACCATTTTCAACCAACACCACATAATCTTCGATTACTTCAGAATCGCTCTTCGGTTCTTCCATCTGATGAAAGGTGTGAGTTATAGCTTGTTGGGCCACATGAGGGTACATGTGGATAGATAAACGCTTTATATCGATGGGACTTAGTTTCTTGATAGTTTTAACTCGTAGAGGCAATAACAATGGCGCAGACGAAGCAACTATTGAGCAATTTTAGGCCGATTTATTTGGGAAATTTGGGAGAACTGAAGTTGGGGTTCTTGGTGAAGATGGAAACTGTAACTTGTCTAAATAAGACTCCATGAAAGATTTCACAATAAAAAACAAAATCTAAATCTTCATCATCTCCCATGACCATTATATCAAATCAAAACGATACTCTCTGGCAACATGAATTTTTCAACGAACAAACCCCCTGCTACAATTTCAAATCATACTCACAAGAACTGGAACTGGAATCAAAGAGTTCCTAATTCAAAAAATGTGAACTAAATTAGCTCCAATTTCAAATCAAACTCACAAGAGAGCATGAAATTGAAGTTGGGATTTGAAATCAAAAAGCTTCTGATTCAAATTCGTGAACTAAATTAGCTCTAATTTCAAATCAAACTCATAGGAATTGGAGTTCCAATCAGACCCTAGTATTCCAACGGGATCAGTTTCCATCATATACGCAACAATGTTAATGAAACACAAAAAATCGTAACTCAAACCAAACCGATGACTGTTTCAAAACAAAAGTTAACATACCGCGTTAACCGAAATCAGCATCAGCTAGTTAACCATCTTTGAATTCAACCATCCAAAACAGAATTACCTCCAATTCCAAAAGGTTTTTGTCAAAACAGAAAAAGATCAAAGCATCCAGTGTCTACAATGGCCAACGACTTTGAATGATTCTTATAACACCTCGAACGAGACAGCCATAACTGCAATCAGTCAAACCCTGGGGGTTTGAAAATGAGATAAACTTGTAGCAACAAAAACCCATAAGAAATTGATTGGGTGAAGAAGATTCAAAACTTGGATGACCTAATTTTTGAATTATTGAATGGACTAAAATGTGATCGTGCCACCCAATATCTTTGACCCTCGTTGTTGAATCCAGAAAATTTGCAGAATCTTTAAATATAAATTTGGGTAATTGAATGATGACATGGAAGAAGAAGCCGCATTTGCGTGATTTTCGTGCGGGTGGCTCTATAACGGCTACCTAATCAGTAACCCCACCTCTTTGGAAATATTTTGAAATGAGTATATGCCTACTCCATAATTTTTTTGAGCGGACGTATGTTTAAGGTAAAGTAGAGAGTCGTAAAATCACGGTCGATATGGAAGGAAGTCGAGCATTTACTATAAAACATATAACTTTTATCCATAAAAATTATATCAGAAATTTTTTGTCCATGATTAATGACGGTAGATTGAGAGATATAGGATCTCACAGACTTCATTGGAGAGATTGTTTAAATCAAAGATCTATTGAAGTGAAGATAAATGTATTTGTTTTTAATAATGTGATCTCGAATATAAAGGGTGAGATTGTTAAGTCAAATATTATTGTATCTGATATCACCGAGCTTAATAATTGAAGAAGTCAAAGTTTAAAGTCAACAAAAATCAAGATTGTGCTCAATTGTAGTTTGACTTGTATGATTAGTCAATCATATAAATAGTTCTTGTTAGTTTATTAGTCGATCATGAGGAACATGTATTGAGAGAGCTTGTCAATATACATGATAATTTGATCTCTAGATTGTTATTCTTAATGTTTATTCATTGTGTTATCTGATTGAAATTGGGTTTAAGAAAAATGATATATGATGTATAAGTGGTGAGAGAGTACTCAGAGGTGCAATGCGATCACAAGGGCACCAAACGATATATGTTATTCTTTAAGTTGGCTTGCAAGTTCATCCCAAATATCTCTTGTTATTTTACATGAGTCAAGATATTGGAAGATCTTGTTTTGGATAACCATGATGAGAAGTCTCTTTGCTTTTATGTCAACTCCATTTTCTCCTTATCTTCATCATTCCATGACTTTTCATCCTTCAGGATGAAATATGCTAGAATTTCATCAGTAATGGGAGTTGCAGGAACTCCTGGAATCAAGGTTTGAGGAATGTGAGGACCGTTGATAACAGACTTGTACAGATTGATGTCCATTCCCTCAAAGATATTGATCATTCGGATCTTCCATTGAGGGTACTCTTCACATTGAAGGGTTGGAGGTTTAGTGATAGAACCAACGCTATATGCATAATTCCAGTTAGACATATATCAAATTCTTCTAGATCAAAAATGGAAAACACCAATTAATCACAGGATTTTATATCTCTATAGAGAAAATTGTGAAGAATGGGGATGCATAAGAATAACTTGACCTTGAAGAAAAAACCCAAATAGATGAGAGAATTGAATCACAGATTCATATTTGATTGTTTTGATTGAAAACAATCAATCTGCTCCTATACTTGTGAGATCCCAGATCACTCAATCTACGATTAGATTTAAGAAAAGTAATGTTGAGGAAGATGATCTATTCCTTTGGGTTATGAAGAACACATGAACAACAACGAATACTCAAGAATACTTGGAAGCCATCATCATCCTCATTGATATTGAGAGAGAAACTTGATTACATGTTCAGATTGAAATTGGAATTACACAAAGGAGCAACCAAAGTTTACGTGAAAGGATATCTAACATAATGCAATTCAACAACTATTTATAACCTCCTAAAGACCAAAGTCAAGGCACTGATGAATCACAGCCTGCCATGTGTAAAGTTGAATAACTGCCTCAAGGTGGCATGTCTAATCAAGAGCCTCCGTGTGTCAGTTTGTTATGCATGAGCTTATTGGACATACGTTGATGACTTAAGCATTCCACCAATAGCTGAAGACCAGAAAGGGTTCTAGAAGGCTCTGTTCAGCGAAAAAAGGGACTCTTCATCAGTAGGTAATCATCAGGTCACGAATCTCTGGTTCTTCATTGCCTATCTCTGGTTTGTCTTCATTGGGTCTCTAGTCTTCAGCACTTAGATCATTTTACAATAACTTTACATATAAGAATTCTGGGGTCTAATATTTTTTTAGCAAGGGAGGTCATAATTGAATAACGATGGGCATCATTTAATCTCTTACACTAATAACCATTTTTTGACATTAGATATCCTACTACTGTATTAATATAATAATTTACGTTCACTAATGCTCATATAAATACTCAAAATCATTCTCCGCCGCTTTTAACTGTTGAGGTTGTTGCAAGAGTAGTGCAGATTCCACATCCTAAAGTATGATCTTTCCAGATTTTTCACCCAGCATGATATATCAAACAGAGGACAACTAAGGCATGATAACTTCAGTCTGTTGGTCAGATCTTGGAGCTTTTCGTGGTATAAAGCAAAATACATTGCCCTCTATTCATACTTCTTCACACTGTTTACAATCATCTCCTCACCAACCCTAGTGGCTTGGTAGAGTGAACCAACAATTCTAGTTGCCACTTTCTCAAGGGGAAGGGTTACCATCAGCAGACCAACCCAAAGAACATATATGCCTATCGTATGTGCATTACATAGCAGCATTTCAAGGCATATATATGCCAAAGAACTACGTCTGATGTGTTCTTGCTTCATAGAAATATCAGTAAAAATAATCCGCTCTGGCTGCACACCCTAAGCCTTGACATTAGCACGGAGTCTCATTTCACCAGCAGTTGGGAATCTCATAAGCCAAATTGCGCTATTGGGAACACGCTCTAATATATTGCACCAAGTCATAAAAATTTCAGGGTCCATCTTGTAAAGCTAATTAAAACAAGCAAATATAAATCTGTTCTCTGGCAATCCATAAGATGACCGCTTTTGTTAACAATTTGGATCCAGTACATCAAGATTTTTCTGCTTATTGTCGTTCACAAAGTACCAATGAGGAAGATGCACGAGCTTCTCTTAGTAGAGGTGAGATAACTAATTTGGAGAGATAAATTCATCAGTGACCAGATAATGTTTGTAGCTAGCGCCAATTGTGCCAGGCAATCCCATATATGACCTCTTAATAAGAGTAGGCTACAGAGCAAATATTTCATTTCTAGCACCCTTAGTATAACCATTCAGTTTCATGAGTACTTATATCTGATCCTCAATTATCCGGCTTGAGATAATATCTAAAGTCATTGTTGATATATCGTTAGAGTGTTCTACTTCTAATTAAATTCGAAGCCTCCATTCACTCCAATCAGTTGGACTAAAAGCATAGCAAGATACCTAAACATTTTCTCTATCATACATTTCAAATACCGATCCCATCAATGGTGACAACGGATGGTTTCTAAAGTCACTGCTGACATATCTAATATGCAATTGATTGTTGCCTTTTGTTCTTTTTATTGGTCATGGAAGAGGAGGGTTGAAAGTTGGAAGAGAGAAATGGTTAGAAATGACACAATAGTGTGTTGCATACTTTCGACTAATTTCAAGTGCAAGGTTTGGATCAAAAGGATGTGCAATCGCATGGAAAGTTTGCACACTAGGAATAACTGACATTTTGATTTGTCTCAAGAGTATACTTTCAACTTCAATAAACATTTTTAGTCATCCTAGTCTCAAGAGTATACTTTCAACTTCAATAAACATTTTTTAGTCATCCTAGTCACATACGCATTGTAATGTGTGCTGCAAATTACAAGTTGCTTCAGGAATCAAGATGTACGACCAATGCTTATCGATAGCTTTTAATAGCTGCTTCTACATGTCCACTGTCTTTATAAACTGAATCCAAATTTGCACAAGCTTCATCAATGTGTAGGCGTATAACGATATCATGTGAGTAGTCTTGGATTGCTTCATTAACTCTCCCAATCTCCTTGTGAGTGTTTCCATTATGAACAAGACCATCGGATGCTAGAGGATCAAAATTAAGAACTTCATTGTAGCAAGATATAGCATTAGCGTAATTATCCTGCTGCTTGTATATTATTGCCAGATTGTTAAAAGGAGCAGTTAAATCCCATCATTATAGTTAAAGGTGCCTTGTAACATTGTGCATCAGTTGTCACAATATTCTATCATGTATATGTTTCAAAGATTAATGAGAGCCTGAGGACGGCTAGGTTACAAAGAAAGACATTATCGGTAGGAATGAATGGCTTCCTCAACTTTTCCTGCATCTTTGAGGGCATTTCCTAAATTATTATGCGCTTCCAAAAATCCAGCATCATGAGCGATGAATGCTTATAATGGTTAATCGCCATCTCCAAGTTACCTCGCTCGTGATCCTGGATTTTTGGAAGCGTATTTAATCTTGGATATGCCCTCAAGGATGCTGGCAATGTTAAGGAAGCCATTCATTGCTACCCACAATATCTTTCTTTGCAACCTAGCATCCTCTAGCTCTCACTGATTTTGGAAACATATATATGAAATGGAATATGATGACAGCTGCTGCACAATGTTACAAGATAACTTTAACTGTAATGACAGTATTTAACTGCTCCTTTTAACAATCTGGAAATAATATTACAAGCAACAGGGTAATTATGCTGACGCTATATCTTGCTACAATGAAGTTCTTCATTTTGATCCTCTGGCAGTCGATGGTCTTGTTCATCGTGGAAACACTTACAAGGAGATTGGGAGAGTTAATGAAGCAATCCAAGACTACTCACTTGTTATTGTTATATGCCCACACATGGATGAAGTTGATGCAAATATGGCTTCAGTTTATGAAGACAGTGGACATGTAGAAACAACTATTAAAAGCTATCCACAAGCATTGGCCATACATCCTAAGTTTCCTAAAGAAACTTGTAATATGTTGCACACATTATAGTATGTATGTGACTAGGATGACACGAAAATAATATTTATCGAAGTTGAAACTATACTCCTGAGACAGATAAAAATGTCGGTTATAACTAGTTTGCAACCTTTCCATACGATTGTGTATCCCCATGATCCAAACCTTGCACTTGAAATCAGTCGGAAGTATGCTACACACTATTCTGTCATTTCTAGCCATTTTTCTCTTCCACCTTTCAACCATCCTCTTTCGTTACCAACAAAGAGTATAGAAGGCAACAATCAACTAAATATTAGATATGTCAGCAGAGACATCGAAAACCATCCACTGTCACTATTGATGGGATCAATATTTGGAATGTATGATGGAGAAAATGTTGAGGTATCTTGCTATGCTTTGAGTCCAAATGATTGGAGTGAATGGAGGCTCTAAATTTAATCAGAAGCAGAACACTCTAAGGATATATCAGCAATGACTTCTGATATGATCTCAAGTCGGATAATTGAGGATCAGATATAAGTACTCATGTAACTGAACAGTTATACCAAGGGTGCTAGAAATGAAATCTTTGCTCTGCAGCCAGCTCTCTTATGCAGGTGTCATATATGGGATTGCCTGGTACAACCGGCGCTAGCTACATACATTATCTGGTCACTGATGAATTTGTCTCTCCAAATTGGTTCTCTCACCTCTACTCTATGAAGCTCGTGCATCTTCCTCATTGTTACTTTGTGAACGACGATAAGCAGAAAAATCTTGATGTATTGGATCAAAATTGTTAACAAAAGCGGTCATCTTATGGATTGCCAGAAAAGAAATTTATATTTGCTTGTTTTAATCAACTTTACAAGATGGATCCTGAAATTTTTATGACTTGGTGCAATATATTAGACTGTGTTCATAATTGCGAAATTTGTCTTATAAGATTCCCAGCTGCTTGTGAAGTGAGACTCCGTGCCAATGCCAAGGCTTAGGGTGTGCAGCCAGACCTAATTATTTTCACTGATATTGCTATGAAGCAAGAACACATCAGACGCAGTTCTTTGGCAGATATATGTCTTGATATGCTGTTATGTAATGCGCATACGACAGGCACATATGTTCTTTGGGCTGGTCTGCCGATGGTGACCCTTCCCTTTGAGAAAATGGTAACTAGATTTGTTGGTTCACTCTACCTAGCCACTGGAGTTGGTGAGGAGATGATTGTAAACAGTGTGAAGGAGTATGAAGAGAGGGCAATGTATTTAGCTTTAAGCTGCGGAAAGCTCCGAGATCTGACCAACAGACTGAAGTTATCATGCCTTAGTTTTCCTCTGTTTGATATATCATGCTGGGTGAAAAATATGGAAAGATCATACTTTAGGATATGGAATATGCATTGCTCTGGGCAACAACATCAACAATTAAAAGTGGCGGAGAATGATTTTGAGTATTCATATGAGCATTAGTGTACGTAAATTGTTATATTTATGTAGTAGTAGGATATCTAATGTCACAAAAATGGTTATTAATGTAAGAAATTAAATGATTCCTATCGTTATCCAATTACGACCTCCCTTGCTAAAAAAATGTTAGACTCCAGAATTCTTATATGTAAAATAAAGACATAGACAATTGAGTCCATTCATCACCGAGACTCTTAAGAACTAACACATTGTTTTCTTCCTTAGTCCTTGAGATATCATTTAAACGACATTGGTTAATCAAGGTATTGAACCTGTCATAAGTCTTTCGGATCGGTTCTTCAAGAAGAGTTTTGAAGTTGGTATATTCGTTTAAGCATTGAGCACTGTGGTTTTTTCTAGTTTTGACTTGTCCTTTAAGTTGGCTTGCAAGTTCAACCCAAATATCTTTTGTCGTTTTACACGAGTCAAGAGATTGGAAGATCTCGTTTCGGGATGACCATGATGAGAAGTGTCTTTGTTTTTCTGGCAACTTCCACTTTCTCCTGATCTTTATCATTCCATGACTTTTCATCATTCGGGACGAAATATGCTGGAATTTCATCAGGAGTGGGAGTTGCATGAAATCATGGAATCAAGGTTTGAGGAATGTGAGGACCGTTGAAAACAGACTTGTACAGATTCATGTCCATTCCCTCGAAGAAATTGATCATTCAGATCCTCCATTGAAGGTACTCTTCATATTGAAAAGTTGGAGGTTTAGTGAGAGAACCAACACTATATTCCAGTTAGTCATTCTTACCAGGTTATAATATCAAATTCTTCTAGATCAAAAATGGAAAACACCAATTAATCACAGGATTTTATATCTCTGTAGAGAAAACCGTGAAAAACGGGGATGCATAAGAATAACTTGACCTTGAAGAAAAAACCCAAATAAATGAGAGAACTGAATCACAAATTTATATTTGATTGTTTTGATTGAAGACAATTAATTTGCTCTGATACTTGTGAGTTCCCAGATCACTCAATCTATGATTAGATTTTAAAAAAAAAATGTTGAGGAAGATGATCTATTCCTTTGGGTTATGAAGAGCACGTGAACAACTATGAATACTCAAGAATAGTTGGAAGCCAACATTATATTCATTGATACTGACAGAGAAACTTGATTACAAGTTCAGATTAACATTGGAATTACACATAGGAGCAATCAAAGTTTACGTGAAAGAATATCTAATTGAATGCAATTCAACATCTATTTATAACCTCCTAGAGAGCAAATTCAAGGCACTGATAAATCACAGCCTGCCTTGTGTAAAGTTGAATAACTGCCTCTAGGTGGCATGCCCAATCTAGAGCCTCCATGTGTCAATTTGTTATGTATGAACTTACTAGCCATACGCTGATGACTTAAGCATTCCATCAGCAACTGAAGACCAGAAGGGGTACTAGAGAGGCTCTGTTCGGCGAAAAGAAGGACTCTTCATTAGTAGGTAATCATCAGGTTACACATCTCTTCTTCTTCATTGCCTATCTCTGGTTTGTCTTCATCGAGTCTCTAGTCTTCAAAACTTAGAACTTTTTACAATACTTTAACATATAAGAATTATGGGGTCTAACATTTTTTAGCAAGGGTGGTCATAATTGGATAACGATAGGAATCATTTAATATGTTACACTAATAACCATTTTTTTGACATTAGATATCCTACTACTGTATTAATATAATAACTTACGTTCACTAATGATCATATGGATACCCAAAATCAATCTCCGCCACTTTCAATTGTTGACGTTGTTGCCCAGAGCAGCGCGGATTCCACATCTTAAGGTATGATCTTTTCTGATTTTTCACCTAGCGTGATATATCAATCAGAGGACAAATTAGCCATGACAACTTCAGTCTGTTGGTCAGATCTTGGAGCTTTCCGCGGTTTAAAGCTATATACATTGCCCTCTTTTCGTACTCCTTCATACTGTTTACAATCATCTCCTCACCAACTCCAGTGGCTAGGTAGAGTGAACCAACAACTCTAGTTGCCATTTTCTCAAGGGGAAGGGTCACCATCGGCAAACCAGCCCAAAGAACATCTGTACCAGTCGTATGTGCTGGCATAACAGAATATCAAGGCAAATATCTGCCCAAGAACTGCGTCTGATGTGTTTCTACTTCATAGCAATATCAGTGAAAATAATCTGGTCTGCCTGCACACCCTAGGCCGTGGCATTGGGACGGAGTCTCATTTCACCAGCAGCTGGTAATCTTATATGACACCTGAATAAGAGCAGGCTGCAGAGCAAAGATTTCATTTCTAGCACCCTTGGTATACCATTAAGTTTCATGAGTACTTATATCTGATCCTCAATTATAAGGCTTGAGATCATATCAGAAGTCATTGTTGATATATCCTTAAAGAGTTCTGCTTCTGATTGAATTCGGAGCCTCCATTCACTCCAATCATTATGAGTCAAAGCATAGAAAGATACCTCAACATTTTCTCTATCATGCATTCCAAATACCAATCCCATCAATACTGACAGTGGATGGTTTATAAAGTCACTGCTGGCATATCTAATATGAAGTTGATTATTGCCTTCTTTACACTTTGTTGGTAACGGAAGAGGAGGGTTGAAAGCTGGACGAGAAAAATGGATAGAAATGACAGAAAAGTGTACAACATACTTCCAATTGATTTCAAGTGCAAGGTTTGGATCAAGGGGATGCGCAATCGCATGGAAAGTTTGCACCCCCACGAATAACCGATATTTTGATTTGTCTCAGGAGTATACTTTCAACTCCAATAAACATTCTTTTCCTGTCATCCTAGTCACATACATACTGTAATGTGTGCAGCAGATTATGAGTTGCTTCAGAAAAATCAGGATGCATGGCTAATGCTTGTCGATAGCTTTTAATAGCTGCTTCTACATGTCCATTATCTTTATAAACTGAAGCTAGATTTGCAGAAGCTTTATCCATGTGTGGGCATATAATGATATCATGTGAGTAGTCTTGGATTGCTTCATTAACTCTCCCAATCTCCTTGTGAGTGTTTCCATGATGAACAAGACCATCGGCTGCCAGAGGATCAAAATGAAGAACTTCATTGTAGAAGATATAGTGTCAGCATAATTACCCTGCTGCTTGTATATTATTGCCATATTGTTAAAAGGAGCGGTTAAATCCCGTCATTATAATTAAAGTATCCTTGTAACATTGTGTAGCAGCTGTCACAATATTCTATCATGTATATGTTTCAAAGATTAGTGAGAGCTTGAGGATGGCTAGGTTGCAATGAAATCCAGCATCATGAGCGATGAATGCTTATAATGGTTAATCGCCATCTCCAAGTTACCTCCCTCGTGATCCTGGATTTTTGGAAGCGTATAATAATCTTGGATATGCCTTCAAGGATGTTGGCAATGTTAAGGAAGCCATTCATTGCTTCCCCCAATGTCTTTCTTTGCAACCTAGCATCCTCTGACTCTCATTGATCTTGGAAATACATATACGGAATGGAATATGAGGACAACTGTTGCACAATGTTACAACGCAACTTTAACTGTATTGAAAAGATTTAACTGCTCCTTTTAACAATATGGCAAAAATATACAAGCAGCAGGGTAATTATGCTGACACTATATCTTGCTACAATGAAGTTCTTCATTTTTATCCACTGGTAGTCGATGATCTTGTTCATCGTGGAAACACTTACAAGGAGATTGGGAGAGTTAATGAAGCAATCAAAGACTACTCACATGCTATCATTATATGCCCACAGATGGATGAAGCTTATGCAAATATGGCTTCATTTTATGAAGACAGTGGACATGTAGAAGCAGCTATTAAAAGCTATCGAAAAGCATTGGCCATTCATCCTGATTTTCCTAGAGCAACTTGTAATCTGCTTCACACATTACAGTGTGTATGTGACTAGAATGACAGGAAAAGAATGTTTATTGAAGTTGAAAGTATACTGTTGAGACAAATCAAAATATCGTTTATTCCTAGTGTGTAACCTTTCCATGCAATTGCGCATCCACGTGATCCAGACCTTGCACTTGAAATCAGTCGGAAGTATGTTGCACACTATTATGTCATTTCTAACCGTTTTTCTGATCTAGCTTTCAACCATCCTCTTCCGTTACCAATAAAGAGTATAGAAGACAACAATCAACTGCATATTACATATGTTAGCAGTGACTTTGGAAACCATCCACTGTCACTATTGATGGGATCGGTATTTGGAATGCATGATAGAGAAAATATTGAGATTTATTGCTATGCTTTGAGTTCAAATGATTGGAGTGAATGGAGGCTCTGAATTCAATCATATCAGCAATGACTTCTGACATGATCTCAAGGCTGGTAATTGAGGATTAGATATAAGTACTCATGAAACTGAATGGTTATACCAAGGGTGTTAGAAATGAATTCTTTGCTCTGCAACCTTCTTTTATTCAGGTGTCATATATGGGATTGCTTAGTACAACTGGCGCTAGGTACACACAGTATCTGGTCACTAATGAATTTGTCTCTTCAACTTGGTTCTCTCATCTCAACTCTGAGAAGCTTGTGCATCTTCCTCATTGTTACTTTGTGAATGACTATAAGCAGAAAAATCTTGATGTACTGGATCCAAATTGTTAACAAAAGCGGTCATCTTATGGATTGCCAGAGAAGAAATTTATATTTGCTTGTTTTAATCAGCTTTACAAGATGGATCCTAAAATTTTTATGACTTGGTGAAATATATTAAAGAGTGTTCCCAATAGTGCAATTTGGCTTATAAGATTCTTAGTTGCTGGTGAAATGAGACTCCGTGCCAATTCCACGACTTAGGGTGTGCAGCCAGACCATATTATTTTCACTGATATTGCTATGAAGCAGGAACACATCAGACGTAGTTTTTTGGCAGATATTTGCCTTTATATGCTGTTATTGCTACTGATGGTGACCCTTCCCCTTCAGAAAATGGCAACTAGAGTTGTTGGTTAACTCTACCTAGCCACTAGAGTTGGTGAGGAGATGATTGTAAACAGTATGAAGGAGTATGAAAAGAGGGAAATGTATTTAGCTTTAAACCGCATAAAGCTCCAAAATCTAATCAACAGACTGAAGTTGTCTTGCCTAAGTTGTCCTCTGTTTGATATATCATGCTGGGTGAAAAATCTGGAAAGATCATACTTTAAGATGTGGAATTCGAACTGCTCTGGGCAACAACCTCAACAATTGAAAGTGGCGGAGAAAGATTTTGAGTATCCATATGATCATTAGTGAACGTAAGTTATTATATTAATACAGTAGGAGGGTATCTAATGTCAAAAAAATGGTTATTAGTGTAAGAGATTAAATGATTCCTATCGTTATCCAATTATGACCACCCTTGCTAAGAAAATGTTAGACCCCAGAAATCTTATATGTTAAAGTATTGTATAATGTTCTAAGTGTTGAAAACTAGAGACTCGATGAAGACAAACCAGAGATAGGCAATGAAGAACTAGAGATACGTAACCTGATGATTACCTACTGATGAAGAGTCCCTCTTTTCGCTGAACAGAGCCTCTCTAGAACCGCTTCTTGTCTTCAGCTACTGATGGAATGCTTAAGTCATTAGCTTATGTCCAGTAAGTTCATACATAAGAAACTGGCACATGGAGGCTCTGGATTGGACGTGCCATCTAGAGGCAGTTATTCAACTTTACACAAGGTAGGTTGTGATTCATCAGTGCCTTGAATTTGCTCTCTAGGAGGTTATAAATAGATGTTGAATTGTATTCAATTAGATATCCTTTCATGTAAACTTTGGTTGCTCCTATGTGTAAATCCAATTTCAATCTGAACTTGTAATCAAGTTTCTCTCTCAATATCAATGAAGAAGATGATGGCTTCCAACTGTTCTTTAGTATTCATAGTTGTTCATGAGTTCTTCATAACCCAAAGGAATAGATCATCTTCCTCATCATTACTTTTCTTAAATCTAATCGTAGATTGAGTGATCTGGGATCTCACAAGCATCAGAGCAGATTGATTGTCTTCAGTCAAAACGATCAAATATAAATTTATGATTCAGTTCTCTCATCTATGTGGGTTTTTTCTTCAAGGTCAAGTTATTCTTATGCATCCCCGTTTTTCACAGTTTTCTCTATAGAGATATAAAATCCTGTGATTAATTGGTGTTTTCCATTTTTGATCTAGAAGAATTTGATATTATAACCTGGTAAGAATGTCTAACTGGAATTATGCATATAACGTTGGTTCTCTCACTAAACCTCCAACTCTTTAATGTGAAGAGATACCTCAATGGAAGATCTAAATGATCAATTTATTTGAGGGAATTGACATGAATCTGTACATGTCTACTATCAGTAGTCCTCACATTCCTCAAACCTTGATTCCAAGAATTTCTGCAACTCTCACTCCTGATGAAATTCCAACATATTTCGTCCCGAATGATGAAAAGTCATGATAAAGATAAGAAGAAAGTGGAAGTTGACAGAAAGCAAAGAGACTTCTCATCATGGTCATCCCGAACAAGATCTTCCAATCTTTTGACTCGTGTAAAACGACAAAAAAGATTTGGGATGAACTTGCAAGCCAACTTAAAGGAGGAAGCAAAACCAGAAAAATCCGCAGTGCTTAATGCTTAAACAAATATACCAACTTCAAAACTCTTCATGAAGAACCGATCCAGAAGACTTATGATAGGTTCAATACCTTGATTAACCAATGCCATTTAAATGATATCTCAAGGACTAAGGAAGAAAACAATGTGTTAGTTCTTAAGAGTCTCGGTGATTAATGGACTCAATTGTCAATGTCTTTATTTTACATATAAGAATTCTCAGGTCTAACATTTTTTTAGCAAGGGAGGTCATATATGGATAACGATAGGGATAATTTAATCTCTTACACTAATAACCATTTTTTGACATTAGATATCCTACTATTGTATTAATATAATAATTTACATTCACTAATGATCATATGAATACTCAAAATCATTCTCCGCCATTTTTAATTGTTGAGGTTGTTGCCCGGAGCAGTGCAGATTCCACATCCTAAAGTATGATCTTTCCATATTTTTCACCCAACGTGATACATCAAACAGAAGACAACTAAGGCATGATAACTTCAGTCTGTTGCTCAGATCTTCGAGCTTTCCGTGATTTAAAGCTAAATACATTGCCCTCTATTCATACTCCTTCATACTGTTTACAATCATCTCCTCACCAACTCTAGTGGCTAGGTAGAGGGAACCAACAACTCTAGTTGTCATTTTCTCATGGGGAAGGGTCACCATCAGTAGACCAGCCCAAAGAACATATGTGCCTGTCGTATGTGCATTGCATAACAGCATATCAAGGCATATATCTGCCAAAGAACTATGTCTGATATGTTCTTGCTTCATGGCAATATTAGTGAAAATAATCTTGTCTGGCTGCACACCCTAAGCCTTGGCATTGGCACGGAGTCTCACTTCACCAGCAGCTGGGAATCTTATAAGCCAAATTGCGCTATTGGGAACACGCTTTAATATATTTCACCAAGTCATAAAAATTTCAGGATCCATCTTGTAAAGCTGATTAAAACAAGTAAACATAAATTTCTACTCTGGCAATCCATTAGATGACCGCTTTTATTAACAATTTGGACCTAGTACATCAAAAAATTTCTGCTTATAGTCGTTCACAAAGTAACAATGAGGAAGATGCACAAGCTTCTCAGAGTAGAGATGAGAGAACCAATTTGGAGAGACAAATTCATCGGTGACCAGATAATGTATGTAGCTAGCGCCAGGTGTACCAGGCAATCCCATATATGACACCTGAATAAGAGCAGACTGCAGAGCAAAGATTTCATTTCTAGCACCCTTGGTATAACCATTTAGTTTCATGAGTACTTATATCTAATCCTCAATTATCAGCCTTGAGATCATATCAGAAGTCATTGCTGATATATCCTTAAAGTGTTATGCATCTGATTGAATTCGGAGCCTCCATTCACTCCAATCATGTGGACTCAAAGCATAGCAAGATATCTCAACATTTTCTCCATCATACATTCCAAATACCGATCCCATCAATAGTGACAGTGGATGGTTTCCGAAGTCACTGCTGACATATCTAATATGCAGTTGATTATTTTATTCTGTACTCTTTATTGTTAACGGAAGAGGATGGTTGAAAGCTGGAAGAGAAAAACGGCTAGAAATGATAGAATAGTGTGCATCATACTTCTGACTTATTTCAAGTGCAAGGTTTCTATCAAGGGGATACGTAATCGCATGGAAAGGTTATACGCTAGAAATAACCGGCATTTTGATCTGTCTTAGGAGTATACTTTCAACTTCGATAAAACATTCTCTTCATGTCATCCTAGTCACATACAGACTGTAATGTGTGCAGCAGATTACAAGTTGCTTACTACCCTCATAAACTGAAGCCATATTTGCATAAGCTTCATCCATGTGTGGGCGTATAACGATAGCATGTGAGTAGTGTTGGATTGCTTCATTAACTCTCCCAATCTCCTTGTAAGTGTTTCCACGATGAACAAGACCATCGGCTACCAGATGATCAAAATGAAGAACTTCATTGTAGCAACATATAGCATCAGCATAATTACCATGCTGCTTGTATATTATTTCCAGATTGTTAAAAGGAGCAGTTAAATCCCAACATTATAGTTAAAGATGCCTTGTAAAATTGTGCAGTAGTTGTCACAATATTATGTCATGTATACGTTTCGAATATTAGTGAGAGCCTAAGGATGGCTAGGTTACAAAGAAAGACACTATCGGTAGCAATGAATGGCTTCCCCAACTTTTCCGCAACCTTGAGGGCATTTCCCAGATTATTATACGCTTCCAAAAATCCAGCATCATGCGCGATGAATGCTTATAATGGTTAATCGCCATCTCCAAGTTACCTCGCTCATGATCCTGGATTTTTGGAAGCGTATATTAATCTTGGATATGCCCTCAAGGATGCTGGCAATGTTAAGGAAGCCATTCACTACAACCCGCAATGTCTTTCTTTGCAACCTAGCATCCTCTGGCTCTCACTGATCTTGGAAACATACATATGGAATGGAATATGATGACAGCTGCTGCACAATATTATAAGGCAGCTTTAACTATGATGACAAGATTTAACCGTTCCTGTTAACAATATGGCAATAATATACAAACAGCAGGGTAATTATGCTGATGCTATATCTTGCTACAATGAAGTTCTTCATTTTGATCCTCTAGTAGCCGATGGTCTTGTTCATCGTTGAAACACTTACAAGGAGATTGGGAGAGTTAAAGAAGCAATCCAACACTACTCACATGCTATTGTTATACGCCCACACCTGGATGAAGCTTATGCAAATATGGCTTCAGCTTATGAAGATAGTGAACATGTAGAAGCAGCTATTAAAAGCTATCGACAAGCATTGGCCATACATCCTAATTTTCCTAAAGCAACTTGTAATCTGCTGCACACATTACAGTGTGTTTGTGACTAGGATAACATGAAAAGAATGTTTATCAAAGTTGAATGTATACTCCTGAGACATATCAAAATGTCGGTTATTTCTAGTGTGCAACCTTTCCATGCGATTGCGTATCCCCTTGATCCAAACCTTGCACTTGAAATCAGTCGGAAGTATGCTGCATACTATTCTGTCATTTCTAGCCGTTTTTCTCTTCCAGTTTTCAACCATCCTCTTCCGTTACCAATGAAGAGTACAGAAGACAACAATCAATTGCATATTAGATTTGTCAGCAGTGACTTCGGAAACCATCCACTGTCACTATTGATGGGATCGGTATTTGGAATGTATGATAGAGAAAATGTTGAGGTATCTTGCTATGCTTTGAGTCCAAATGATTGGAGTGAATGGAGGCTCCAAATTCAATTAGAAGCAGAACACTTTAAGGATATATCAGCAATGACTTCTGATATGATCTCAAGGTTGATCATTGAGGATTAGATATAAGTACTCATGAAACTCAATGGTTACACCAAGGGTGCTAGAAATGAAATCTTTGCTCTGCAGCCTGCTCTTATTCAGGTGTAATATATGGGATTGCCTGGTACAACTGGCGCTAGCTACATACAGTATCTGGTCACTGATGAATTTGTCTCTCCAACTTCGTTCTCTCACCTCTACTCTGAAAAGCTTGTGCATCTTCCTCATTGTTACTTTGTGAATGACTATAAGCAGAAAAATCTTGATGTACTGGATCCAAATTGTTAACAAAAGCGGTCATCTTATGGATTGCCAGAGAABAVATTTATATTTGCTTGTTTTAATCAGCTTTACAAGATTGATTTTGAAATTTTTATGACTTGGTGAAATATATTAAAGCGTGTTCCTAATAGCGCAATTTGGCTTATAAGATTCTCAGTTGCTGGTGAAATGAGACTCCGTGCCAATTCCACGGCTTAGGGTGTGCAGCAAGACCAGATTATTTTCACTGATATTGCTATGAAGCAGGAACACATCAGACGTAGTTCTTTGGCAGATATTTGCCTTGACATAATGTTATGCAATGCACATACGACAGGTACAGATGTTCTTTGGGCTGGTCTACTGATGGTGACCCTTCCCCTTGAGAAAATGGCAACTAGAGTTGTTGGTTCACTCTACCTAGCCACTAGAGTTGGTGAGGAGATGATTGTAAACAATGTGGAGTATGAAAATAGGGCAATGTATTTAGCTTTAAACCGCATAAAGCTCCAAGATCTGACCAACAGACTGAACTTGTCATGCCTAATTTGTCCTTTGTTTGATAAATCACGTTCGGTGAAAAATCTGGAAAGATCGTACTTTAAGATGTGGAATCTGCACTGCTCTGGGCAACAACCTCAACAATTGAAAGTGGCGGATAATGATTTTGAATATCCATATGATCATTAGTGAACGTAAATTATTATATTAATATAGTAGTAGGATATCTAATGTCAAAAAAATGGTTATTTAGTGTAAGAGATTAAATGATTCCTATCATTATCCAATTATGACCACCCTTGTTAAAAAAATGTTTAACTCCGAAATTCTTATATGTAAAATAAAGACATAGACATTTGAGTCCATTAATCACGGAGACTCTTAATAACTAACACATACACAATTGAGTCCTTCTGTGCTTTTGTTTTGGGCGACATCCAAAAGCAGAGCAATTATCCCGAATTTTGTACCTGTATTTTTGTTTTTTGCATACTTTTTGAAAAGACAAAATACATGTGTGCATTGGATTTGTCACATTTGCCAATATAATGAAATCTTGATAAATCGTCCACACGATAAATACTCAATTTATTTATTACTTCTTATTGTTTAGCTTTAATTTTGTAAATTTGATACACATAAATATTCTATATTAAATACTCAAATATTTATTTTACTTTTAAAAAATATCTAAATTATTTTCAAATTTTTTTTTGTTAACCTGTATATCCAACCCGCTATGCGAGCAGACTAATTTCAGGACGACCACTTGCTTTACAGATAGCCCGGAGTCACCGCATTTGAATCTCCATGGCCACAAGAGGATTTTTATTCCTCCTTGGGTTTGAACCTGGGACAAATCCAAGGAGGAATAAAAATCCTCTTTTAGACACAGAGGTTCAAATGCGGTGACCCCGGGCTAGCTGCAAAACAGGTTGTTGCCCTGAGATTAGTCGGCTCGCATATTCGATAACCTATATATATATATAATTGATTTCCGATAAGAATAAGAGTTATGATCAAACGGTAGGAAGGAAACCTCAGTATACCTTCATCTTCCTTCAACTACCTTTATTTGCTTTTTTACATCCATGACCGAAAATTTAACAAATTCATACATGTGAAAATGACTAAATGTATGTAAAAGTTTGTGAAAATGACTTTAAAATGAAAATAAACTTGAAAATAAAAGTAAATGAATGTAATTGAAGATAGATGAATATACTGAAAATAGTTTTAAAAAATTAAGTTGAATTAGAAAAATCAATTCATCCAAAGACTCAGAAGTGTTCTTAATCTAACTCTTGCTCTTATTCTCATACGATTCCTCGTCTATATATATATATATATATATGTGTGTGTGTGTGTGTGTGTGTGTATGTGTGTAGATTTCAATTTTTCAATCTGATTCTGAAAATTTCAATCATTAGTGTATCCACATACGAGTATATTCACAAACATATAAAACTTATTATCGCATATATACAACTAATTAATTAATACCTACATTTAAATCGTATAAATTCAACTAATAAACCTGTTAAAATACATTACAAATGTTGAGCTATACTAATAGGTCAATATACACCATGAAAATAATAACCAACATAAGACTCATTCTCTCAAAATCACAAAAAAAAGAGACACAAACTATAGATATATTAAGCTCCATTATGCATATATATATATATATATATATATATATATATATATACTTCGATATGGGATCACATGAGACTAGCTTGGTTTCGTGAGACTCGTGAGACCACTTTTTTACACTTGAAAGTTCACAACAAAACACTGTGAAGGTAACCTTTATGTTTTTGCTATGAAAGTTCTGTTTTTTTACCTTCACAGGGTTTTGTTATAAAGTTTCAAGTGCAAAAAAATAGTTTTATGGGTTTCACAAAAACATGCTCGTCTAACGTGAACCCAGCCCTCTAGTTTTAATGTAAAACATATATTTGCATTTGATTATGTTACTAAAGGTGGATGTTGTTGCTTTAAAATTACTACTACAATACATGATATCTGTGACTGGAAAAATCGACGAAAACTTTCGAAGGATATTTCTTTCGAAAACTCGAAATACATATGTGCATCGAAGGAGTTGGGCCTTCACTCTTTTCTCATTTTAGAATCAAATGAAAAACTCCATGGTGTCATTTACCAAACGCTTACCCGGGTAAGTGTCTAGCAAGTCACATGGTCTTACCGAATGAATATGACAAAGACCAAGAATCTTACTCGATTAGAACGAGATAAGGACCAAGAGTCTTATCTGGTAAGTGGGAACGATGACTCTTACCACGGTTAGCACTTACCGGGTAAATTGTTGCATCCAATGCCGTTTTGGTGGACTAAAATCATTTTGGGTAAGAATAAACGTTTAAAATTCATGTGTATTCCATTACCAATATAGCAATTAATCACATTTTAACTATATAAATAAGAATTGAACATGCAAAATCATTATATAACAAAGGAACCAAAAATGAAGCATAAAATTAAAACAACCAATCGACTCCAATGGTCTCGATATTGATCTCATCGACACTCTTGACATTCATGGCCCCCATCCATCTAGTGCCTGCCACCACCAAGTCCACCTCAATCTCCATCACTGCCCCCTTCCCATCTGATGCATCTGCGATGAACCCCCTTGATCTACTTCGACTTCTACGCACCCATGGATCTACTTCGACTTCATCTGTATCTATTCTCCATCACAGTCCAAAAGGAAAACAAAGAATGTTCTTCTCCTCACTTACCGGGTAAAAACCTCGATTATTGTCATGTCTCTTACCGGATAAGATTATCGTTCCTTGATATGCCCATCTGGTAAGGTAAGTAACCCGGTAAGCATTTGGTAAACGACTCCTTAGTCCTTTTTTAATGCAGCCTCATATAGGAGCCCATGTTTATAAGAAATCAGGCCAGTTTTCTCCCAAACACCGATCCCGAATCCTTTTCTCTTGGACCCGACTTCAAACCATCCCCATATCCCGATCTTTTGGTCATTAAAGGTCGATTTTCAAGCTTATTTCATAAGGCTTTTTATGCCAATGCATAAACAACATTCTTGTCTATATTTTGAATACCAGTCTCACTTATACAGTGGTATTTTATTATCATCCACAATTCAAAGTTTAAGCTTCTAAATTCAACTATTCATAATGAATATATAACAAGGAACAAATCCATATCAATAAACCGAAGATTGACGAAAAAGTTTACCTCAAATTGAAGCTTGAAGCCGTTTTGCAATTTCCTGGTTCCAATCATCATTTCCTTCCAAATTTCTTTTATTTAAATATTGGAATATTTGCCAAAATTGTTTACGTCCTTGGTAGGGGTGCACTGGTTGAGTTGATCAGGTTGAAAACATTTGAACAATTCAATCAAATGTTTGTGATCCGGAGAATCTCAACCCAACCCAACCCAACCCATTTATTTAAATGAGTTAAACCGGTTGACCTATTTATTTACACGGGTTAAAATTTCTAAACCTAACCTACTAATTCTAGTATTGGATTGGGTTAGGGTTGGATCACCACTATTTAGATTGGGTTAGGGTTGGATTTGAATGTATTAATTCCTGAATCCTGAATATTGCCTATTTGTAACCACTCGAACCCATTAAGCCGGTGCAGTAGATAAAACCGTAGGAACTGGATCGAACTCCGTTCTTGAGACCTAGCAATCCATTGATTTTCCTTTGATGGGTTGAAGATAAAGCCCAGAGATGAACGAAGTTAGTGGTGGGTATCTGAGTATGGCGACAGAAGCTTTCTTCTGTTTTTGCTGCCATTAAGATGAAACATGGCATGGCATGTGTGTGAGAGAGAGAGAGAGATTTAGGGTTATTTGAGAGTCGATGAGGAGGACGCCTAAAATTTTGGCCTTTTGGCCTTTTGGCCTTTTGGTCTCTTTATATTTATATTTATATTTATATATATATTTATATTTATATTTATGTTTATTAAATTAAATAAATGCTTATATTTTGGTATCCATTCAATTGCATTTATTTTAGTCAATGCCATTTAATATTAGTTAGGATAATATACTCTTTCATGGTTTTGAACTTCCTGTTATATCGGATTTATTTTATTTTAATTAATTGTCATTATTATTTACTTATCTGATTCAATTTAGATTTTTTTTAATACATACTTAGGGGCTGTTTACCTAAACACTTATCCGGTAAGCACTACTGCTAAAATTCAACACTATTGCTTAATTACTGGATAAAATTTTATTCACTAAAACGTATCGTATGCAACAATTTTTATCCCAATAAGCGCTAACCATGGTAAGAGTTATCGTTCTCACTTACCGGGTAAGACTCTCGATTCTTGTCTTCGCTCTTACCGAGTACATAACCAAACAGGACATCTTTTCCGGCGGACAAATCCGCCGGAAATCCGCGGGAGATATTATTTTTTTTTTTAAATATTTATTTAAAGATTTATTTATTTTTTAAATATTATTATAAATTTTCAAAATTTCCGGCGGATATATCCGCCGGAATATTAAAAAAAATTTAAATTTTATTTATTTATTTATTGTTTCAATAAATATTTAAAATCTGTAAAAATATGGATAAAACTAAAAAAATAAAATGCTACAAAATATCATACATTAAACTAAACAATTGTTACAAACAAACAATATATATACAATTTAAAGTATCACACAATGTTACAAACAAACTAAATTGTTTCAAACAAACTAAATTGTTTCAAACAAACGATATTTAATTATTAGGTGGCGGTGGGAATTGTTGTGATTGACGGAGTTCGTTAAACATAGCAGTCATATCATTAATTTGTGTCTGAAGTTGCTGCTCCACCATCGGACGGCGCTGATTCTCTTCTTGTAAATCCAGAACTTGGGAAGTTAAGGCTTCAATTTTCTATAAAATAAATAAAACGTTATAATATTTAATATGAATTATAAACTAAGTCGATAAACATCATCAAAGGAAAAGAGACACATACGTGTTTATCTGAAGACGATGAACCACATTTCGTGTAGTTCCCAATCAAGACACAATTAGGATATTGGTTGTACCCAAACCCAAATAAACGGCATTTTTTGCTTCCCCCAACCGCTTGCTCTCACAACTCTTTATCAACTAAGGGATAGGTGGAAGGATCATCGCCGTATCTTTCGCTGGGACCAGTTGAATAGTCATCGAATATATGGTTTAAAAAAAATTGCGAGTCAATTTGACAGCATAACGGCTATAAATGGGACGTTTCCAAAACAATCCTAACGTTTGCCCAATAAATGGCAACCCAAACTAAATAATGACATATACGTAATTTCTAACTTAAACAATCTTATTGTTTGCCCAACAAATGGCAACCCAAACTAAATAATGATATATATATATATATATATATATATATATACGTAATTTCTAACTTAAACAATCCTAATGTTTGTCCACCAAATGGCAACCAAAACTAAATAATGATATATACTTAAAATCTAACTTAAACAATCCTAATGTTTGCCCAACAAATGACAACCCAAACTAAATAATTATATATATATATATACATAATTTCTAACTTAAACAATTATAATAGATAGATATACTTACCATGACTTGGCTACACTTTGTGGTCACGTACCCCCCTCCCCCCCCGAATCCGTAGATGCGGCATCTCCACTCGACCTCTTCTTGTGTGTGTAATCGAACAATTCCACAACGGTCGGGGGCACGCCATGTTTTGCTCGTATCTACAAAGGTCAAATAATACAAACATGTGTTAATTATAACATATCAAAAATCAAACTACTAAATTAAGGGGTTTTAGGTTCTAGTCTACCAGACGAGCACCATGCTCCGAAAATGGTATCGATCCACTGGTGTGTAACGCAACTTGGCTATCACAGTTCTCACGCGTCACACTGGAAATAACCTTCCAATTATCACTGTTCCAACGATCGACCATCTGGACCCACACATCTGAAGATATCCAGCTTGGGGGGAATGCTTCAACACACTCATATCCCGGTGGGGGTCCGTTTCATCGTACTAAGGATACCCATTCATCCTTGCTTTTTCTTCAGCTTTCTTCCTCGCGGCACTCATGTTATCATTATACGCTTGGCCGACTTTCTCTCCCATGTCTCCAGGATCTGGGCATCCAAAGCCGGATCCCAAGTATAATAGCCCTATACGTAAAATTTTAGGCGATTCTTAGTTTCAAAACAATACATAAAATATAATAAGTTGAATGTATACCACAAACCTGGAACCGCTCCCACATTCGACGTCTCACGTCCTTTGAGATTTTTTCTCAACTGATCCATGGGCCATCAAGCAGCTCTCGATTGATCTTGGTGATCCGACGGATCACTTTGGTGTCACTGAAACTATATAATTACGTATTGAATTAGCATCAATACAAAAAATATATTTTTATCAATTAAAAGATGTAAATATATTTACTCTTTGTCGCGGATGCCAATAATCGTCCGCTGTTGTGGAAGCGGCTCCGGAGCAGCACTACCACGACCAGACTCAATCTTCTCCGGGTGTGCCGAAGCAGTACTAGAGCCTCTACCTGTAACGTGGGTAGGTGTACTGCCACTAGCTCGACCGGTAATCCGAGTACACAACATTATCAATTTTCTACAAAGCAACATTAGAAAACATATAACAATAATTCAAGTATACAGTAAATATTCTACACAATTGAAAATGTCTAACAATGGTTTACTAATTAAGATTTAAAAATGAAAATAATAAAATTTTAAAACAACTACACAAAGTTTACTAAGACTAGCCTAATCATCTGATGAGTGATCAGACAAGTCAAGTTCTTCGTCCTCAGAGTCACTATCCGAGTATTGGAACTCCTCTTCTTCGTCACTACTCTCATCAACATGCCAGTTATCGGGACGATCGTTGGCAACTTCGATGTCGTCTTCACCTGTGACTAGATGGATTGGTTCTTGAACATCTTCGTTTCCCTCATGTTGGGTTATTCGTTCATTTTCCTGGAAAAACTGTTCATCGTCTATATTTTCATCATCCGACCGGACTTCAAGGGTACTCGATGCTAAGTCATAGACCCCTCTTGGCTTTGTCTTCACCACATACTACCAATCTTTTAATAAATTCGATGGATATGGTACATAATAGACTTGTTCAACTTGTGATGTTAGGATGAACGGGTCGTCTGAACGAAGTCTTGATCTATGTTTGACGTCCACGAGATTATGTTTTGGGTCAACTCGGACGCCGTTAACTGTGTCAAACCATGTGCATCTCAAAAGTGGGACAACACAGCGACCGAGCTCATACCCATGATGTTTTATATCGAGGGCTTCATCCAAGAAGCCATAGTAGTCGGCTTCGAAATCTGAGTAACAAGACCCTCTAACGCATACTCCACTATTATGTGTGGTGTGATTTCTACCATGAGTTAGCATGTGGAACTTGTTACCATTTACGAATAACCCCGGGTGTCTCCAAACCGTACGTAACGATTTGTATGCCAAAATCCTAACAAGATCTGAAGTAAGGTCTGACCGAGACATAACCTACAATCATGTCATTTGTAATATTGTATTAAGTACATATAAATAATGATGAATTAAAGTTAATATGTATACACTTACGTAGGTATGAAACCATCCAGCAAAGTGATCGCCTCTACGTTTGTCCAGACCCGCAATATCAATATATGGCTCTCTATTTAGGACCTCTGTATTAAAGATATCTATGAATGGAAAAACTTCTTCACAATTCAGTAAAATGTAGGTGTGAGCTTTGTGCATATCTTCATCCGATAGATTAACATGCGTTCCGCCTTTATTAAATAATCCTCGACACGGAGTTTTAAATGTACTTAACCGTCGGTCTGAAGACGAACAATCGGGGGCAAAAATTTCGAGGCTCATGGTTCAGACATGTCTCTACCGTTGTTCCAAAATACAGCAAGCAGTAGGTAGATAGTTCATTAACCAAACATGCTTCTACAATTGACCCTTCTACCCTTGATCTGTTTCTCACTGTCCTTTTCAATGACCCTAAACGTCTTTCATAGAGATACATCCATCTATATTGAACCGGACCTCCAACTATTGCCTCACGTGCCAAATGTACCACAAGGTGTTCCATGGAATCAAAGAATCCCGGTGGAAAGACTCTTTCCAACTTGCAGATAGTTTCCACTATACTTGTCTGCAATTGAAGCAAGTCGTCAATGTGTAACACCTTTGAGCATATTGCACGAAAGAATGTGCACAACTCAATGATAGCATCCCATATTGGAGCCGGTACCATCCCTTTTATAGAAAGAGGTAGCAGTCTTTGCATGAACACATGACAATCATGACTTTTGAAGCCATAAAAACTACCACCTTCGACGTTTACTAATGCACCTAGGTTAGAAACATAGCCGTCTGGGAATCTAAGCTTCTTCAACCATTCACACCTTTCCTACTTGTTTGTTCAATGAGTAGGAAGCTTTTGGTTTAAATATTTTATTTCGTTCCTCCCTCACATGCAACTCCGGTCCATTGCAGTATTCTTCAATGTCTTTCCTTGCTTTTACGTTGTCCTTCGATTTTGGGGYGTCCATGATGGTGTGAAAGATATTGTCAAACACATTCTTTTCAATATGCATTACATCAAGGTTGTGTTGGATCAACAAAGTGTGCCAATATGGCAGCTCCCAGAAAATGCTATTCTTTACCCAATTGTGGGTTACCCCAAAACCCACAGGCTTCCTATATTGCCTTGAACCGTGTGGGACTCCATCATAGACCCTAGGAAGGCTACAAACTTGTGCCCATATTTGCTCCTCAGTTAAAAGAGGGGGTGGACCAGCTTTTTCGACATGTCCAACATGAAATTGGTTCCTATCACGCCTGAACGAGTGTCTGATTGGCAGAAACTTGCAGTGACAGTCAAACCAACACGACTTTCCTCCGCTTCGCAACTGGAACGCACATGCATTACCCATGAAATATGGGCAAGCTAACTTGCCATGCGTGCTCCAACCAGACAGCATGGCATAAGCAGGGAAGTCACTAACCGTCCACAACAGTACGACCCTTATTGTGAAATTTGTTCGTCGATGAGCGTCATAGGTAACAACACCATCAAAGAATAACATTTCCAACTCGTCGATCAAGGGCCGAAGAAACACATCCAAGTTCGGCCCAGGGCTCTTCTTGCTAGGAATCAGCAAAGCCAGGTGGACGTTCCAGTCTTTGATGCACATCCAAGGTGGTAGATTGTAGTTTGTAAGAAAAACAGGTCATAATGAGTATGGATTTGAGTTGGAGTTATTGGGATTGAAACCATCTGTACATAATCCCAAACAAACATTCCCAATCTCTTGAGCAAAATCGGGATGCATCCTGTCAAAATGTTTCCAAGCTTCCCCATCACTCGGATGTACCATCTTTCCTGTCTCAGTTTGATGATCATGGTGCCAAGTCATCTCTTTTGCTATTTTCTTACACAAATACCACCATTGTAATCTGGGTGTAATTGACAAATACGTCAACACCAAATTAGGCACCTTATTGTTTCGGCCGGTTGTCTTGTAACGAGACTCCCCACATACGTGACAACTATTATGATCAGCAAATTCCTTATAAAATAACATGCAATGGTTCTTGCAAGCATGTATCTTTTCTTTCGGAAGACCAAGCTYCTTCAACATCTTCTTTGTCTCGTAAAAGCTACCAACCAGTTGTTCACCGTCTGGTAGCATTTCTTTTACAATAGTAAGGTTACAATTGAAGGTTGTCTCTGGTACATTGCAATCTGTCTTCCAATTCAAAAACCTTGCCGCTGCCTGTAACTTTGAAAATCTCTGGCATCCCTCCCACAACGGCTCGTCTGCAGCTTGTAACATATCATAGAAACGTTATGCGTGTTGATTTTGTTCTCGCTCGTCCCACGTACTTGATGTACCGGGAACATTTTGATCCATGACCATTTGTTCAACACCATCAAACTCATTGTAATCTTCGTCCACTATTGTTTGTTGTGGTTGTTGAAGTTTGGGTTCTAATTCACCGTGTGCATAACAGTGACTATAATTTATCATGAATCCTTTTCGTAACAAGTCTATATGAATCTCGTTTCTATTTTTGAACTTTTGAAGTTGACACTTCTTACAATGACATCTTGCCGTAGATCACTCATTAGAGAAAGCAAAATCCAAAAATCCAACTACTTCGACTTGGAAAACTGGATTTATAGTCGCGTTCCTATTTATTCGCTTATACATCCATCCTCTATCAGCGTTAGTCGACATAGTTACAAATTTACGAAATTAGGTGTCAGTTTAATTAGTTGTTATATATAAAATAGACCTCAATTTCGTTTATAAATACAAGTTCTAAAGTTTACCCGATAATTGACAACCCATTTTTAACGTAAAATATATCTCTATTTCGTTTAAAAATACCAGTCCTAACGTTTGCCCAACAATTGGCAACCCATTTCTAACGTAAAATAGACCTCAATTTCGTTTATAAAACCATGTCCAAACGTTTGCCCAACAATTGACAACTCATTTCTAACATAAAATATATCTCTATTTCGTTTAAAAATACAAGTCCTAACGTTTGCCCAATAATTGGCAACCCATTTCTAACGTAAAATAGACCTCAATTTCATTTATAAAACCAAGTCTTAACTTTTGTCCAACAATTGGCAACCCATTTCTAAC
>NC_037539.1:14306327-14349973 GCF_001531365.2 Cynara cardunculus var. scolymus
ATATATATATACATGTCTACCATTATGTAAGAAATAAAAAACATACATGCAATTTTCTTTGTATCCAAATGTCAAACACAGAAATTGGTTCATATATATATATATATATATATATATATTTACACACAACAATATATATATACATATACATACACAGAAATTGGTTCATACATACACACACATGGAAAGATATATATATATGTATATATATACATATACATACATATTTATGTTACCTGAAGTGCTCGGCGGTTGCAGGTGCTCGGCGTGCTTATCAACGGCAACGGTTGCTTCTGTGTAGGTGGCCGGCGGCGGTTGCAGGAGGTGCTCGGCTGGCGGCGGTTGCAGGAGGTACTCGGCCGGCGACGGTTGCAGGAAAATCGGAAGAGGATGCTTGGGGCGAAATAATAGGTTTTGGTTTGGGAGAGGGTATTACAGGCGGCTGTCTAACGGAGAAGAGTAGGGTTTTATGTTTTACGTTTTCGGCAGATTACCGGCGGACAAATCCGTTTGAAATTTTTTCCTAAATTTTAAATTTTTTGAAAATTATCCGGATTAATTGAAATTTTTGTTTTCCGGCAGAAATTCGGCCGGTAATCCGCGGGTAAATTTAATTCTTTTTAAAAATAAATTAAAATTAAAATTATTATTATGATTATTACCACTAAAATATAATTATTAAATTTTTTATATTTTTTAATTATTAAAATTATTATATATTTTTTAAATATTCAATATTATTGTTATCATTGAACCGTTAAAGCCCAATACGATATATTAATGCCCAATCCGGTACATTAAATATAAAGATGGTGGTGTAAAAAGAATCCGGTACATTAAAGCTCAATACGGTCCATTAAAGCCCAATACAGTCCATTAAACCCCAAATATGGTTCATTAAAGCCCAATACAGTTTATCAAAGCCCAATACGGTTCATTAAAGCCCAATACGATCCATTAAAGCCCAATACGATCCATTAAAACCCAATACGATCCATTAATGCCCAATACGTTCCATTAAAGCCCAATACGTTTAATTAAAAACCAATGCATTCCATTAATGCCCCAATACTTCCATTAAAGCCCAATCGTTCCATTAAAGCCCAATACGTTCCACTAAAGACCAATACGTTCCATTAAAACCCAATATGGTTCATGAAAGCCCAATACGGTTCATTAAAGACCAATATGATCCATTAAAGCCCAATACGTCCATTAAAGCCCAATAAGGTTCATTAAAGCCCAATCGTTCCATTAAAGCCCAAATACGGTCCATTAAAGCCCAAATACGGTCCATTAAAGCCCAATACGTTACACTAAATCCCAATACGTTCCACCAAAGCCCAATACGTTCCATTAAAGCTCAACACGGTCCATTAAATCCCAATACGTTACACTAAAGCCCAATACGTTCCATCAAAGCCCAATACGTTCCATTAAAACCCAATACGGTTCATGAAAGTCTAATACGGTTCATTAAAGCCCAATACGATCCATTAAAACCCAATACGATCCATTAATGCTCAATACGGTCCATTAAAACCCAATACGGTTCATTAAAGCCTAATACTTCCATTAAAGCCCAATACGATCCATTAATATCCAATACGGTCCATTAAAGCCCAATACGTTACACTAAAGCCCAATACGTTTCACCTAAGCCTAATACGTTCCATTAAAACCCAATACGGTTCATGAAAGCCCAATATGGTTCATTAAAGCCCAATACGATCCATTAAAACCCAGTACGATCCATTAATGCCCAATACGGTCCATTAAAGCCCAATACGATCCATTAAAGCCCAATACGATTCATTAAAGCCAAATACTTCCATTAAAGCCCAATACGATCAATTAAAACCCAATACGGTCCATTAAAGTCCAATATGTTCCATCAAAGCTCAATATGTTCCATTAAAACCCAATACGGTTCATGAAAGCCCAATACGGTTCATTAAAGCCCAATACGATCTATTAAAACCCGATACGATCCATTAATGCCCAATACGTTCCATTAAAGCCCAATACGTTCAATTAATAACCAATATGTTTCATTAAACCCCAATCGTTTCATTAAAGCCCAATACGGTCCATTAAAACCCAATACGTTCCACTAAAGATCAATACGTTTCATTAAAACCCAATACGGTTCATGAAAGCCCAAAACGGTTCATTCAAGACCAATACGAACCATTAAAAGCCAATACGATCAATTAAAGCCCAATACAATCCATTAAAGTTCAATACGATACATTAAAACCTAATAGAACCGTTAAAGCCTAATACGATCCATTAAAGCACAACTAACATTCATTAAAGCCCAATAGAACCGTTAAAGACCAATACGATCCATTAAAACACAACTAACATTTGTTAAAGCCTAATAGAATCGTTAAAGCCCAATACGATCCATTAAATCCCAACTAACATCCATTAAAGCCCAATACGATCCATCAAATCTCAACTAACATTCATTAAAGCCCAATATAACCGTTAAGACACAATACGATCCATTAAAGCCTAACTAACACCCATTAAAGCCCAATAGAACCGTTAAAGCCCATTAACATCCGTTAAAGTCCAATATGATCCATTATTTAAAAAAAAGTTTGAAAAATGAGAAAAAAATAATTCCACCGGAAATCCGCTGAAAAAAGTTAAAATGATTTTTTCAAATAATTTTTCGCAGGAAATCCGAAGGAAATAGTTAAAAAAAATATTTAATTATCCGTTGGAAAATGTTAATTTTTTTTTTTAAGAAAATATTTAATTATCCGCCGGAAATCCGCCGGAAATGGTTAATTTTTTTTTAAAAAATATTTAATTATCCGCCGGAAGTTGTTAAATTTTTTTAAAAAAATATTTAATTATTCACCGGAAATCCGTCGGAATTTGTTAATTCTTTTTTTTAAGAAAACATTTAATTATCAGCCGGAAATCCACCGATAAAGTGTTGTAATTAGATGTAAATTCAAGATTAAACTAAGTACTTATGAAATCCGCCGGAAATCCGCCAGTAATACGTGTGAGGCAACAAAACGTTGACTTTTTTGGTGTCCCACGGAAATCCGCCGGTAAGATTTTTAGTTCTTGCCATTTTCTTCCGGTAAAGTAAAGTGACTTGGTAAGCGCTTACTCTGGTAAGAGTTTGGTAAACGACACCTTAGTTTTATTTAATTGGATCGATTAAATATATCTTTTTAAGCTAGTTTAAATAGCAGCTTAGGATATTAGTTAATTTAATTTTGGTTTCACTTTATTTAATTTTAATTACGTAAGTATAACTTCTGTTGTTTTAATCATATCATTATTTATGTAGGCATCTCTAATTCATTACAATATGTTAATTACGATAATATTATTTACTTATTTGGATTACTAATTCAACTTATACCATTCAAATTAAACTAATATACTATCTGTGATATATGATAATTAATTATTATTAATAATATTTTTTAAATTAGAAGAATACTTGCATAATGTAACAAAATACATCTCGATTTTTGTTGATCCCACATTTCTCAATAACACTAATAACTAAGTTAAGAATAACCTAAGAAGGATAAATAAAATGATGAACACTCAAGAACCACTACAAGAAGGAGTTTTAGAGAAGAAATCTTCAGAGAAGCTTTTGGAAGTGTATCTAAAGCTCCATTATAGAGAAGGATTTAAATGACAAAAATGAGAAATGTAACTAAAGGTTGGACGACATTTAAAGAAGGATTTATAATCTAATTATACGGTGTAAGAAATGTCGTTAAAAGTTTTAGAGAATCTTTTTATAAAAAAATGTCTCTAAAAAGTTGCATCAATTTTTAGAAACATTTTTTTAAGCTTCTCTAAAGATTAATAAAAAATTAAGACTTTTAAAATTAAATAAAAATGTTTAATTACCGTTAAAAATATATCTAAAAAATTTATATTAAAAAATAAATAAATTAAATAAAATATATATGATTTTAACAGATTTATATTAAAGAGTCCTATTAAAGTTTAAAATAATATAAATAATATTGTATTTATATTTATTTAATTTAAAATTAATAGATATTTTTCTTAATTTAGTTTTAAAGAGTCCCAACATCATATCCATCACTAATTAAAAGTCTAATAAAAAATCTTTTAATTTTAAAAAGCCCAACATCAAATTGGATTTGGAGGGTTTATGTGAACCGACGGACCCCAAACAAATAGAAACACCCACTATAAATAACTTATGGAATTCACCCAACTTTTACACGATTTGCCTAAAAAAGAAGCAGCAGACCATATTTCTCCATAAAAATCACCGTTTTCTTTTGAAATGCTTCCATGGAAGTCTACTGGGATCCTTCCTCAAACAGACGATTGCAGGTATATATTTCTCTCTTCCTTTCTATTTTCTATCTCTGGCTTTCAATCTTCTGATCCGTAACCAAGTTTTACGTCATTTGGTTCGATCATATAGTTGGGGGATATTAGAAGAAACGTTTTCGGCAACCTGGCGGACCTTAGTCATCGGCAACCTCCAAAAACATCGTCTCCGAGAGGAATAGAAGGAAGAAGCTGAATGTTAGGGCAGTGGTCCCTAATATTAGTAAGGTATGATTTATTGACTGCACTATGCAGATCTTCATCTAAGCCCATTGCTTCTCCATTTCCCCTCACGTTGCTGCTGCTCCATTTTGTCAATGCATCTCATCTGGTACCTTCCATTTTCTTTTCATTCTTTAATTAGAGACGAAGAGGAATCTCATGCTTACATACTTGTAACAAGAGATTTGCTATATTAAATAGAGGTGGATTCTATGATCTTCTTTTTGGTAGGATTTTGTGTGTARATAGATGTTCATGTAGAAGTAGAGGAAGAAAGTTTTATGTGTTAATTCAATATATGCATATTAGGTGTTTGATAAAATACCTCAATGATAATCAACGCTTTTTTTTTCTTTCCCAAACCCATAGGCTTCAAAGTTACTGTTGTTTTCATGGGGTCTTGATCTTTAAAACCACCCAGCTATTTTGCATATTTACTGTAACTTGGGGTGTTGTGAAAGAGAGTATATTTTCTTGAGGTCTTCCCTTTTACTTATAAATGTTTTGATCCAAGTTTTTTATTTCACAATATGATATGACAATTTATTTGTTGTAATTTATATTTGCAAAGCCATATACATAAAAGGTAATATATTACTTCAAATCGTCATATATAATCGCAAAGCAAGTAGCTGTCAGTAAGGGATTTTGGGTTTCATTTTTGCTTTTGTTGTTTTCTACTTCTCTCTGGTTCCTTTCATTAATGATAAACTCTCTGTTGGGTTTCTGGTCAATACTCTGTGTTGGATCATTTTCAGAAAATCATTGAAAGAAATAAGACTAGTAGGGTGATCAGTGATGCATCGGATTGTAATCGAGATGAAAATCTTCTGAACARAAAATACTAATAWCTCRCTATGCTGCARATGAAGTTGAAAGCCTAGCTGCAGCAAGAAAAGCTGCTTTATCTGGCTCAGAACCTTCAGATTCTATAAGGGTATCAACATTCTCAAGGAATGAAACAATCTATAACCATTGTACTTGGCAGTGAGCTGCCGCTAACCAACATACTCTCGGCATGGCAAAACAAACAACTGCAAAATCTTGTTTTTCTTTGAATTTTGGGAAGTATTGTGGTTAGTTAACATCTCCTTGCCAAGTACAATGATTTGAACTACCAATATATCATTCATGCTTTTTCTGATGACTAAATCCAATTCATTAAGCAAAACAGTGATCTGATCCTTCTCTGATATGCAACTTGGACATGATCAAGTGGTAAATGCTTTACTGACTCAGATGGGCAAATTGAAGTCTTCACCAAATGTGATCATTCTGACTACATCCAACATAACAGCTGCCATTGGTATGGACATTGGATGCTTGGAAACTGAATCCTGCTTCGGAATGATGTGATGTGGTATGGATATTTGTCAAAACTGTTTATGTGCATTCATACAAGGCTCTCATCCATGCAACATACKCCAAGTGGTAAATCGTTAATGCTTGAGCAGTTGTCGCCATTCTTGCACTTGAAACCTCCATATATGTATGCAAGATGTTTAAATGACATATCGCAATATATAGTTATGCTCCCTCTGATAGCTTTCATATCTTGTTATATTCTTATTAAAGAGGAGGTTGAGCCATTTAATTTGTCAAGAGTCCAAAATTACCAAGACAACTTTTTCTAGGAGATCTTGATATCACAACAGTTCCTTGGCTCCTTGCTCCATGATTTAATGTACATACAACTTGTACGACGTGAAGTTTGTTTGTGGCTTTACTTATCTTGGATAAGTAGTTTATTGTAGTAAAACTCTAAGTCATCAACTCATGCATTTGACATTGTAAAGAGACTCTGGTTAATCAAACCTCATTTTTATTGAGAACCTGGGGAACTAAGATAACCAAAGGGACTTTGGCCTACTAGTATCTAGGCTTGTATATCTCATGTGATCCAGATTCGGACAATGCTCTTAAGTCGTTGAGCCAAGCATGTCGTGCGTCCTTGCTTTGACCAAACCTGAATCACATATGATTTTTAGTCGTTTTATCTTATTTACCATGTTCTCATTTAAAAACTCTCTCTCTCTCTCTCTCTATATATATATATATATGGTTTTTCCATGTTAGCAATTTTATTGATGATTGAGCCACACCGAGATGTCTAATCGACTTGCTTTAACAGAGTCCGAGCTTGCTTCAACCAAATCCGAGATCTTTCTTATGAAGGATGAAGTTGCTGAGTTGCGACAAATGGTGAGGTCAATTGCATCCGGCCTGTCAGTTCCAAGTTTTTCATCCTCATTAACTATTCAAGACCAACGTTCGGAGACTCAAAGATCGTTAAACATGCTATGATGATTTTGGATTTTTTTTGTTGATAAATTTAGACAATATATGAAATTGTTGGATATTAAATTTGGATGGTTTTTATATATATTAAATTGTTTTGAGATTATTATTAATTTGTTTCTGATTAATTTAATATTATTTATTAGTTCAATTTTATTATTTTATATATATATACAGCTGATTTATGGATGAAATAAATATATAATATATTTTTTAGAGAAGGAATTGATTTTTTAAAAGTGTAACTAAAGATAATATTTAGAGAAGATTTTGAGTTTGTGTATCTAAATATCATATTTAGAGAAGATTTTGTAAGAGTAACTAACGAGGACTTTTAGAGAAGGTTTTTTAAAAGTATCACTAAAGCTAATATCTTTAGAGAAGCTTTTCCATTATCTTCTCTAAAAGTATCTTTTAGTAACTCTTACAAACCGTCACAAATACTTGAAAAGTGTCACTAATATATNACTCTTACAAACCGTCACAAATACTTGAAAAGTGTCACTAATATATATACTTTTAGAGAAAATTTTCCATTATCTTCTCTAAAAGTATCTTTTAGAAACTCTTACAAACCGTCACAAATACTTGAAAAGTGTCACTAATATATATACTTTTAGAGAAGCTTTGCATAAAAAATTGACTAACCTTTAGAGAAGTTTTGAAAGTGTATTTAAAGCTTCAAATAAGCGTCTCTAATGGCTAACAAAAACACACCCTCCAAAAACCCTCTCTAAAACCTTTACCTACCGCTACACAGAGAAGCTCTTTGACAAAATTGAAAAACTTATCTAAAGGCTTTAGAGAAGCTTTTAAGACTTTTAAATACAAAACAATACCTTCTCTGAAGGTCATTTTTCTTGTAGTGTATATTTTTCTTGTTAACAATTTATGAACATTCAAAGGATAAACTTGAGTGTCAAAGGTTTCACTTTATTTCAATGATTGATAAAACGTAAAAGAGACTTTGATTACAATAGTCCTAACCACCTATCTATAATAGAAATCTAGCTAAAAAGATAACTATCTAGTGAGACTATTTAGCTAATCTTCTAAGAACAGATAAAACTTATCTAAACATGGATAAACATAAACACAAGATAAACTTTGTAGAATCCAGCTGTTGATTAGTCATCTTCAGCTGTCTTCCATGGGTCATTACTTCAACCTTATCTTCATATCTTCATCGCTTGCCTCTGGTTGAACTAGTGAGGAAAAATCCAAGTGTTAGTACCCAGAGGGGTATATGAAGATGCACTTTTCATCGCATCTCTAGTCAGTTTATCGACCCTCTGGTTGTTCTTCAGACTTAGCCATTTTGCCTTGAAGTCTTCCATCGGCCTTCTGGTTCTTCATCACTTGTTTGTCTTCATTACTTCCATGCATAAGACATATGAGGTCTAATAATCTCCCCCTAAGTAATGAAAGAACAAACATGAACTATTCTAGGAACATTTAAAGTATAAACGAAGAACAAAGGCTATTATAAAGAAAAGCATCTTTTGCCAAATTTTCATTTGAACAAAATGATGAATTCTTACAATGATGAAATGAAAGATATTACAATATAAAACATAAGTAAGACTACATTCATGGTCTCCCTTGTGATATTTCCCAAAAGCGCATTAACAATCCTCTGTATTGGATGACTGTTGAGATCTCATGAATTAGTCTCTGTCCCTCTCAATCGGCACATGAGATCTGCCTACTCTGTCGCTAATAGCCTTTCGAAACTATTCAAGTGTTGTTGTTGAGTACTTGAAGGCCCAGTCAGCCTAAAGAATTTCTTCGTCCCAAACTCATTTTTGTATACCAGACCTAGTTCTGGTTGAGTAAGTACAGAGGCAGACCTCTACTCCTGCAAGCCGGGGAACTTTTCATTGGGTGGAGTGCAGGAAAGTCTATCGATGCCAAGCCGAAGAGCAATTTCAAGGTCACTCTTGGCTCTATGCTTCACCAAGGTCTCCATCTTCTGCACGATCGCTCTGTTTTCCATCCCAGATCGTATGCCCTGATCCTGTCGCTGAGTCGTGTATGCATAAAGCTCGATCAAGTCATAGGGATTGAGATTGATCAGGTCATTGTCATTGAAGACGCTGACTTGACCGTGGGTTCGCTCCACTGTGTACTCGATATACTTGATGGCTTTGTTGGTGAAGGTCCTCATTTTGATGTCCAAGACCAACCTTATTCCATCGTTTGAAAAGACAGCGTGTGGTGGTTGAGTAGTCTGTCTAACAAACCTGTGGCGTTGGAAGTTCATGGATTCTGGTGAAAGCATGGGAGGATTGAGGGCTAAATCTTCATCGTGATCATGATATAAATATTGATGGATGTTTTCGATCATGACTGGCTCCCTTGACGGCACCTCTGGACGTTTCCTTAGTGACTCCATGTTGGCGATGATTTCATCGACGACCCCTTGAGGAGGGTGCCTCGATGAAGAAGGAACATCCGCTTGCACCTGGGTTGGTTGGGTTTTGGGTTGTGTTTGGATTAAGGGTTGAGAGTGGGATGGTGATGGAATGGTTTGGGTTGGCTCGGATTGGGGTTGCTTTGGTTCATTGGGCTCAAATGGGGTGGTTTCTGGTTCATGGGGTTGTGTTTGGGTTGGAGGTTGTTGTGGTGAGGAAGGTTGGATGATTGTGGGTTCTGGTTGTGTGGTGAAGGGGTTAAGGGTAGGTTAGGAGTTGGTGATGGGGTGAAGGGTAGGTTGGTTTCTGTTTGTGGGGTGGATGGTTCTTCATCGGTTGATGAGCTTAGCTCGATGGGTTCTTGGGAGGTGGCGAGGGAACATGTACATTGTGTACATCTTCAGAGGGCTGAGCCTCTGGTTCCCTCGCTTGGGTTCCTTGGTTTGATGGAGGTGGTTGGTTTTGTGTTTGAGGTGAGGATGGTGGTGCAGCGGATTTCATTGGTTGAACAACAGCGGCCTGGTTCTCCCCCTCATGAGGACGAAGACCATTATCATTGGGGTCTGGATCCTCATGCCTCGGCCTTTTATGCGGGCAGCTGGGTGGAGCACAATGCTATGCTCGTCTTCTTCTTTTTCTTCTTCCTGAAGGACGCAAGATACGCCTTCAGGACTTGTTGTCGTCAACTCTCCTCCATCGAGTGAAGGAAAGAGTTGGTGCGTGCCTGTTGATCGACAAGGCTCTGGGAGAGAGAGCCTTGGTAGGTTGTGCGGCACGATGGATGAATTTTGCACTTATCTCATTGAAGGATAAGATATGTGCCTTTGACAAGGCCCTTAAATCGGCCCTAGTGGTGAACTCCATGGTGGATGATGAGGCAGGTGGGGGAACGGAGGTGGAAGTGGATGTGGATGGTGGGATGGGTAGATCGGCTATGAGTTTCCTCACCTCTGCAGTAAAGGAAGTGAAAGCTTCATCAAAATATGGGACTGTAGAGGGGGGGTGGAGGAGGAGGTGGCTGGGGTATGTGGGCTATTATAGTAACTGGGAGAGAGGTTAGGGTGTTTTGGATGTTGGCCATTTGAATGGAGAGGGAGGCTAAGGTTTCATCGATTGATGATGTTGGGAGTGGGGTAGGTTGAGGGATTTGGGAGAGTATGGTGGCTGGAATGGTGTCGAGGGTTTGGGAGATGGTGTTTATCTGGGTGGTGATGGAGGCTATGGTCTCATCGGTCGCAGTTGCCTGGGCCGTGAGGGTGGCGATGGAATTCATCATGAGTTGGTTTTGTTGGGTGGTAAAGGTGGATGAGGTGTTATGGTGTTGGGTGATGGTTTGTTGTAACATTTGGAGGCGGGTGGTGTTGTCTCTGGTTTGGGTTTCGAGGGATGCAAGGGATTGTCGAATGGGGGTTAGATTGATGGAAGGTGGGTTGTCGACAATCCCTTGGATGATGAGTGTTAGGTCTTCCAAGGACTGCTGAATCGAGTCTACAAAGGCTTGGAACTCAATCTTTTTGACTAGATCAGCCACAGGGGTAACCCCTGCAGCAACAGATGCTGCAGGTTGAGCCTCAGCTCTAGAGGCGCCCTCAATGCCTTGTGAGAATGTGGGCATTGAAGGTCTTCCATCAAGTCCTCGATAGCCCTCTAGTAAGGAGCTATCTCTTGATGTTGCGACATCTTCTTCGGCTTTAGAGGCTGAATAAGAGAAGTAAGTGTGTTTCCCCTTCGCTAGATCAAGTATCGAAGGGGGGGTTGTGCACGAAGAGGAGATCGCTCTGAACGATGTTGAGGCATGTCAATGTCAGAAGCAACACATTCTTCTGGGTGTGTGAAGGGTGGTGGCGAGCCATGATGCGAAGTGGCTCTTATTTCTTCATCGCCTCTCTGTTGGGAGAGGGGCGATGGATGGTGAGGTTCCTCGGCTGTATCATCTCCAGAGGCCCGAAGAGTGGCCTCTGGATGGCTGGCTGGGATGGGGATTGGACTGGGTCGTCCTTGTTCAATTCCCCTTTGGCCTTGATCGCCAGGGGTAGTGGTGGTGGTTGCCCTTTGGGAAGAGGGGATGGGAATTGTATGTGAAGGGCCGGGGGATGCACGAGGAGTGTCATCATCATCATCTTCATCATCCGATGAAGACGACTCCTGTGCTCCTTCGTTGTTGTCAGGGGACGACTCTAAGTGCTCTGGGGTAACTGCTCTCGGTTCATGGGACAGCAGAAAGCGTTCATACTTCTGCCTTATCTTAGACGTCTCTGGTATGACACTGAGCATGGCTCGTGAAGTTGTTATCTCCGTGGTGTAGCCTTCCTTGGAGATCGTTGGTCGATGGCCGTTCATCAGGAACTATGGAGTGTACGGTTCATCGGCCGGTAGATTGTGTCTCCTTATGGCGCCCTTTATGAAGAGAGCAAGGAATCGAGGGAAGAGAACAGAAGTCAAGGGCTTTCCTGCGGCTTTGAGTTTACATTTCTTGACTACCGCTGAGTGGATCTCATTGTAGATGAGGAAAGCATAGTCCAACGGTAGGTTGAAGAAGAGGCCATACATTATCGTCATGATGTTGATATTGTCCTGATCCATCGACCCTAGTTTGCAGGTGAGAGCTCTGTTCAATATGGAAAAGAACATATTCCACATTGGGGGGCAAGAACTGCCTCTTGAATTCGGAAGCGTTCCGTAGGTCACGATTGTAACCTAGCATTTTGATGAAGCAGAGGATGTCGGAAATTGTGGGTGGCTCAGCGTATTGGTCAATGCCGATTTCTTGGCGAGTGGGAATGCAAAGAACCTTGGAGACCTTTGCTCGAGAGATTTTTACCGAGCACACCATGTCATTTGGAGCATCTATGTCTCCCATGATTCCACGGTTCTCAGGGATGAGAGGTACGCCATTGTCGGTTAAGGTCAAGGCAGGTTGGAGGATGCAGTTTTGGAAATATTCAATCATAATTGCAAACTTGTCTTCAAACAGGTTGGTTCGAAGGTCAATAGCGTGATTGTTTGGCTTGATTGGGAGGTACACCAGTGCACGACAGTCTGCGCCGGTTGATTGCACATGGCTATCGTTGTTGATCGATTCGTGGGAGGCGGAAGAAGCCATTGCTGTTGAAGTTGCAGGTTTTGCTTTTTGCAGGTTTAGGAAGCGTAAAGAAGAAATGGTTGGGGAAGAAGGTTATTTATAGGTGGAGAATGGGAAACGGTTTTGAAAGAATATTATATTAAAAAGGTTAATCATTATCGCGGGAGACGTTTGGCAAAAAGGTGATTTGGTGGGGATCATGTGCCGTCTTCACGGTAGTATGCCATTTATGTTGGATGACACGTGTCAATATGGGGAGGGTGGATGGGTAATGTGAAGGGGTTTATGGAAAACATGCTGTAGAAATGTCAGGCATGTGTAAGATGAAGTTTGGATTATTTGGAATAATTAAATAATTATTCCAAATAATATCTCTTGAAAATCAATCCAAAAAAATTTTATATTTAAAAATTCCATCTAATTGTAAGATAAATACTAATTACGAAGTTTTGGTCTTCTAAAAACCCATGTTGTATAGTTTTTAGTCACAAAAGCTGCAATTTTGTATAATATTTAAAAAGTTTTCAATTAAAGATGGGTTTTTGGATGAAAATGATTTTGTCATGGAACCAGAGGCGCTTTGGTTGATCATGACTCTTTGGATAGGGAACCAGAGGTCTCTGGTTGAGAGTGATGAACAAGTCCATCGATGGAATGTTGGGTTGTATGAATAATGAGCTTTGGATAGACAAACCAGAGGCTCTGATTAGAAAAAAAAACCCATTATGTAGGACCAGAGGGGCTCTGGTTGTCTACACATGATTTATTCATCATTTATACAGCATTTTTGGTGTCCAGAGGCTCTGGATAGTAGAACCAGAGGCTCTGGGATGGAAAATGCATATTTATGCAATGAAAATTCTTTATGATGAATGAAAAGCTCTCCCTCAAATGATGCATGGGGATGAGTTTTGAGTTTAAAACTCCCCCTACAAACAATAAAGAGGTTGATTTTGATGACCAGAGGCTCTGGTCTATACAACCAGAGGCTCTGGTTGTGAATGATGATGAAAACTTATATGAAATGTGGCTAAGTATGTGAATGGATATGAAAATGAATGGGTCTTTGAGACCAGAGGGCTCTGGTTCCAAAGACAAGAGGGCTCTGGTTTTAAAGACTTTGAATCCAGAGGCTCTGGTCTTTAGAACCAGAGGCTCTGGTTGAGAAAAGAGTACTTAGTGAAAGTTCACAAAGTATTGGCTTTGGACCAGAGGTCTCTGGTTCCAAAGGGTGATGGAGAATGACTTGGTTACATGCATGAATGACTAAGGAAGTCCAAGTTTGAGACCAAAGAGGCTCTGGTCTCAAAGAATTGTCATCCAGAGGCTCTGGTCTATACAACCAGAGGCTCTGGTTGGGAAAGGAGTACTTGGTGAAAAAGTACCAAGTATATGTTTTGGACCAGAGGTCTCTGGTTCCAAAGGCGATGAAAAACTTTTAGCCAAAATTTAAGCAAGTGATTCTAAATGGCCAGAGGCTCTGGTCTTTACAACAAGAGGCTCTGGTTTAGAGTACTTGGTGTTTATGGTCATTATAATATTTATCACTTATAGGCATAACCATGAGATATTGAGGATCTCTGGTTTCAAACTGATGATTGCCTCTAAGTGGTGAGATTCAACATACCCATCTTGCTGACTAGGAATAAAGATCTTTTCTCATCAAGAGCTTTTATGAATATGTCAGCAAGTTGAATCTCAGTGGGAACAAAGTACATTTTTATATTACCTTTTTCAACATTGTCTTTTAGAAAGTGGTACCTTACATCGATGTGCTTGGTCTTGGAATGTTGCACAGGATTTGCAGAGATGGCTATTGCACTCTTGGAGTCACAGAGGATTGGTATTCTTTCATATTGAAAGCCATAGTCTTTAAGCTGAGTCTTCATCCAGAGAACTTGTGAACAACAACTAGCAACAACAACATATTTTGCTTCTGCTGTAGAGGTTGAGACACAATTCTGTTTTCTGGATGTCCAACTTACCAGCTTGTCCCCCAAGAGTTGACAACTTCCAGACGTACTCTTTCTATCAAGCTTGCAACCTGCATGATCTGCATCTGTATAGGCTATTAGATCAAAGCCAGAGTTCTTAGGATACCAGAGACCCAATGAAGGGGKTCCCTTGAGGTATCTAAAGATCCTCTTGACCGTAGAGAGATGAGATTCTTTAGGATTGGATTGATACCGAGCACAAAGACATGTAGCAAACATAATATCTTGTCTACTAGCAGTTAGATACAGGAGTGATCCAATCATGCCTCTGTAGGTTGTTACATCCACAAATTTGTCTGATGGATCAGCAAATAACTTAGCTCCTGTAAACATAGGTGTTCTCATCGATGATGAATTTGAGAGAGAGTATTTCTTCAGAAGGCCAATCACATACTTGGACTGATTGATGAAAATCCCTTCTGAAGTTTGTTTTATTTGAAGACCAAGGAAGAAACTAAGTTATCCCATCATACTCATCTCAAATTTGCTTTTCATCAGCTTTGAGAATTTTTTGCAATGTTTTGCATTTGTAGAGCCAAATATGATGTCGTCCACATATATTTGTACAAGTAGTATGTCACCTTTATGCTTATTGAGAAAGAGGGTTTTATCGATTATACCTTTTTCGAATCCATTGTTGATGAGAAAGGTGGATAGAGTTTCATACCAGGCCCTGGGTGCTTGCTTCAGCCCATAGAGGGCTTTGTCCAGAAAGTAGACATACTCTGGATGTTTTGGATCTTCAAACCCAGGGGGCTGCTGCACGTATACTTCTTCTCGAAGTTTTCTGTTGAGGAAGGCAAACGTGACATCCATCTGATAGACCTTAAAGCCTTTGTGAGCTACATAGGCTAGGAATATCCTAATGGCTTCAAGTCTTGCGATGGGAGCAAATGTCTCATCGTAGTCAATCCCTTCTTCCTTGCAGTAGCCGTTGGCAACAAGCCTGGCCTTGTTCCTTATGACTATGCCATCTTCGTCCTTCTTATTTCTGAAGACCCATTTGGTTCCTATGGCCGTCTTCCCTTTGGGTAGACGCATGAGGGACCACACCTTGTTTCTCTCAAACTGGAGTAAATCTTTTTGCATCGTGTCTATCCAGTTTGGGTCTTGTAGGGCTTCAAAAATTTTCTTTGGTTCTATCATGCTAAGAAAGTTGGCGAAGAGGCATTCATTGGCTGTTGCGGATCTCGTCTTGACACCAGATGTTGGATCACCAATGATTTGGTGATGTGGGTGGTCTTTCGTCCACTTGGTGCTTGACTAGGGTTTTGGAGCAATAGGATGCAGTTCTTCATCGACCGATGGAACTGCTTGCTCCCCCTCGAAGAGATCATCTCCAGAGTGAGACTCTGGTTCTTGTTCTTGATCTGAAGACACAGAAGAAGTAGAAGGTGAAGTAACATGAGTTTCAGTAAGAGTTGTACCTTTAGCATTAGAGAGTTCATGTTCTTCATAGGTTCTGTAAGTGGATTTTGTAGTAGGTGCATGTCCACAGATTACTAAGATGTCTTCAAATAATTGAGCTAACTCTGATTCATTGGGTTTGCCAAGTGATGAATCAGATGCTCTCTTTTGAAGTCCGAGTCCTGAACTGTTGTGTCCAGAGGTCATAGGTGTGGAGTCATCAAAGGACATATTGATACTTTCTATAACAATCTTTGTCCTTTTGATGTAGACTCTGTAGGCCTTTGCGGTTTGAGAATATCCCAGAAAAATCCCTTCATCAACTTTCTTGTCGAACTTGCCAAGATATTCCCTATCATTGAGTACAAAGCATTTGCACTCAAAGACATGAAAATATTTGACATTTGGTCTTCTCTGATTGATGAGCTCATAGGGTGTCTTCTGGTGCCTCTTGTTCATCATGGACCGATTCTGGGTGAAGCATGCAGTAGAAATAGCTTCAGCCCAGAAGGTGATGGGTAACTCCGATGAAGCAAGTATGGTCCTTGCAGCTTCCACGAGGGTTCTATTCCTTCGCTCCACCACTCCATTCTGTTGTGGAGTTCTGGCTGCTGAAAGGTTTTGTGAGATGCATTCATTGATGAGATATTCATCGATTCTGGCATTTTTGAATTAAGTTCCATTGTCGCTTCTAACTTTAATGAGTTTTCGTTGTAGAAGGACTTGGAGTCTTTTCATCACCCCAATGAGTAGGTCAGGAACATCTGATTTCTTCTTCACAAACTCAACCCAGGTGTATCTGGAGTATTCATCAACTAGTACCAACATGTACTTCTTTCCTGAGAGGCTTTGTGTAGATATGGGTCCACAGAGATCAATATGGATCATGTCCAAGGGCTTGGTGCAGGAGGTTTCTGACTTTGTTTTGTGAGAGGCCCGTTTTAGCTTTCCCATCTCGCAGGCTGAGCATAGATGATCTTTTTCAAAGTTGAGATCAAGAATCCCCTTGACCAGCTTCTGTTTGGCTAGTTTTCATAGAAAATCAAAATTCAGATGTGAGAATTTCTGGTGCCATAGCCAATTTTCATCGCTCTTATGCGATACAAGGCAAAGGGTGTCTTGTCCTTCAGAGGATTGAAAATCCAAAAGATAGAGATTTCCTTCTCTCTTAGCCTTGATGATGGTTTGACCGGCTTTGTTTTTATGATACAAAAACCCTTGCGGAATCTGACTTCAAGACCCTTGTCGCAGAACTGGCTTATGCTTAGTAAGTTGTGCTTCAAACCTTTAACATAAGCCATTTTGCTGATGGAGATGTTGCCTTTAATGAGAGTTTCGTATCCCTTGATGGTACCCTTGTTGTTGTCTCCAAAAGTGACAGAGCCTCCAGATTTCTCGATGGAGGACAACTGACTTTTGTCACCAGTCATGTGCCTGGAGCAACCTGAATCCATGTACCATGGTTGCACATGCTGGTCCTGCAAGACAAATTAAGGGGTTTTAGGTACCCATTTCTTAATGGGTCCACGTTTGTTAGTGGGAGATACCTCTCTTTTTTCATCACCTTTAGCCTTTGCAGGCTTGGGTTTGTTTGCATTTCCCTTGCCCTTAGACTTGGGTTTCTTCACGTTTTCATTGGATTTAACTTTATAGCGATAAACGTGTTTGGAAAATATGCAGTAATGAGTTAACATGTGGTTCCTCAGGTTTTGTAAAAGTGCTAAACATTGGCAGTTAGGATCTTTTAGACATGAACGTTTAACTTTCTTTTTATTCGATGAAAATGAAGAAGTAAAAGCAGGGGATGAATATCCTGTCCTAGCATCAGTTGTTTTTACAAACTTCCTATCTAATTCAAAATTTTTATTTGTGGTAGGCTTAGTCTTTACTTCTTTCCTGAGGAAGGGCTTATTTTCTTCAGCTAAAGGAGAGAAAGAGTGGTGGTTGGATTTCTCAGAGGCAAGCCACTTCTGTTTTTGCTCACGAGTAAACTTAATGAACTTAGAAGATATACTAGGGCCTTGTGAGTTATCGTTGGCAGATTTGATATTTCATTTCTCAGTTTTCCTTTTCCTTTGTCTGAAGATTTCATCGATGGTGGAACATCAGATTTCATTGAGGGTTTGAAGTTTTGAGGTTTCTTATCCTCAATGATCTTTGGTGATTTACAGACTATCTCTTCTTCATATTCAAAATTGAGAAAGTCTCGCTAATTTCTCGAAATCAAAATTAACATGGATGTTTGTGGAAGGTGTGAGCTCAGAGGTTGATGCTTCAGAGTCTTCTGTTGGGGGTTCCATCGTTTCTGACTTAGACGAACTTCCAATGTTACTTGAATGGTTCATCGATTCATCAGCTGACGATTCCTTACTAGAATTCTCTTTTTCATGAGCAGTACTTGCTGATGAAGTGGGATTGACAACCAGAGACTCTGACTTAACCATAGGGTTTCCATCGGTCTCTGATTTGGAGGCGTCGTTCCTTTCATCAGAATTCTTACATGTACTGCTCTCGTACACCACGTTTTCAAAATCCTATCTTAAAACGACAATTTTTCCATCGACTTTAACTCTCTTAAAATTTGCTTTAGGTTTTGGGAAAAAGTCGGGTTTTTGAATGCATCCAAATTTGAAAGTGGATTCAAGGGTGGATTTTTTTGATTCGATGAAGGAGTCCCATTCATTGAATCCAATCCCTTGAGTGTCCGTTTGACCGCTTAACTTCTTATATACATTTTGGGCATCCTGTATTTCTTCATCAAAAGTTCATTGGTTTGAAGCTTCTGGTGAAAAACCTCCCTTTCCTTTTGAAAGAAATCTTTGAGAACTACTGAGTTAAGTCTCTCTGCCTCGGATTCTTTTAAGGCCTTAGTCTTCTTTTCTAAGTCTTTGGTTACTCGCTTGTTTATTTCCAGAAGTTTTTCTTCCTCTGATTTTTTAAGGGTGGCGATGCGAGTCTTTTCTTTCATGATTTCGGCTTTTTCTTCGGTTAGAAGATCAGTCTCTCTCTTGTAGAAACTGACTTCTTTTTCCGCTTTAAGTCTTTCAGATTTTTCAAAATTTAAATTTTCTTTTAATTTCAAAAAATCCTCTGAAAGTTTTATTACCCTTAACTCTAGCTCAGATGGAGCAGAGTTGGTTTCATCGATAGTAGACTCACATACCTGATCATTAGTGTCAGAGGCGGATTCTGCATTGGACGTGGCCATCAGACAAATGAGTGTTTTATCTTCTTCATCGGATGAAGAATTAGACACCCAATTTTCTTTCTCAGCCATCAAGCTTCGCTCTCTTGGATTGCATTTATATTTATTCTTGTAGTAATCACCATCCTTTACCAGTCGTCCTCTGCACTCTTTGGAAAAATGACCGATTTTCCCGCACCGAAAGCAGAGAAGGTCATTTTTCTTACCGTCTCTGCCTTCTTTCTTTTCCTCTCTTCTATCTTTTCTTCTGTCTTCTCTTTCTTCTCTTCCATCTCTTCGATTTTCCCTCTGATAGAATTTTGATGGCTTCCTTTCATAGGATGGCTGGTACTTTTCCCTCTTGAATTCTCTTCGTTCATAGGGCTTTTTGATGAACTTTTTCTGGAACTGTTTTGTTATCAGGGCCAGAGATTTAGCAAAGACTTTGATATCATCATCTGATTCGGATGTCTCGTCCTAAGATTCTAATTCTGCTACCAGTGCTTTCTTTCCTTTCTTCTTATGGTCTCTGGTGGAGGTCCTTGAAAGATCATTTTCTTCAGCAACAAGAGCAACGTGTCCACCAATGGACACTTTCTTCTTCATGATATCGTTATCTTGTGCAGCAAGCGTTCCATATACGTCATGAAGTGACCAGCCGTCTAAGTCATGATTTGCTTGAAGGGATACCGACAGTTGTGTCCATTCATCGCCGAGACTTTTAAGGAACAAAACATTATTTTCTTCCTTCGTCCTGGAGATATCGTTTCGACGACATTGATTAATCAATGTGTTGAAATGATCGTATGTCTTCTGAATTGTTTCATCAGGAAGAGCTTTGAAGTTGGTGTATTCGTTGAGAGATTGGGCTCTACGATTCTTCTTCGTTTTTGCTCCTCCTTCCAATTGACTTGCCAGCTCATCCCATAGTTCCTTTGCTGTGGAACATGCATCAAGGGATTAGAAGATTTCATTAGGAATGGCCATGATGATTAGTCTTTTGGCCTTCTTATCAGTCTCCACGCGCTCTATGTCGTCTTCATCCCAATTCTTCTCATCCTTGGGCATGTAATATGCAAAAAATTTTGTTCCTGGGACTCTTGGAACAAGAGTCTGTGGAACGTATGGACCTTCCATGACAGATCACAGAAGATTTATGTCCATCCCTTCCAAAAAGTTTACCATGCGTATCCTCCATTGTGGATACTCTTCTCCTTGAAGAGTTGGAGGTTTGGTGAGGGAACCAACACTGTAAGCAGAATTCTAGTTGGCCATTTAAGATTTGGAAGAGAAAATTTTACGTTTTTAGAGAAGATGTTTTTATGAAGAAAAAAACGCTAATTGAGAGATTTTTAATGATCGTTTGATTGGAAAAACAATCAACCAGGCTCTGATATCAATTGTTGATCCCAGATATCTCAATAACACTAATAACTAAGTTAAGAATAACCTAATTATAGTGTTTAGATGAATAAAATGATGAACACTCAAGAACAATTTATGAACATTCAAAGGATGAACTTGAGTGTCAAAAGTTTCACTTTATTTCAATGATTGATAAAACGTAAAAGAGACTTTGATTACAATAGGCCTGACCACCTATTTATACTAGAAATCTAACTAAGAAGATAACTATCTAGTGAGACTATTTAGCTAATTTTTTTAAGAACAGATAAAGCTTATCTAAACATGGATAAACATAAAAACAAGATAAACTTTGTAGAATCCAGCTGTTGATTAGTCATCTCCAGCTGTCTTCCATGGGTCATTATTTCAACCTTATCTTCATATCTTCATCGCTTGCCTCTGGTTGAACTAGTGAGGAAACTCCAAGTGTTAGTACTAGAGGGGTTATGAAGATGCACTTTCCATCGCATCTCTGGTCAGTTCATCAACCCTCTGGTTGTTCTTCAGACTTAGCCATTTTGCCTTGAAGTCTTCCATCGGCCTTCTGGTTTTTTCATCACTTGTTTGTCTTCATTACTTCAATGCATAAGACTTATGGGGTCTAACAATTTTTATGTTCCGTTTTATTCTGTCACTTGTTAATATTGTAATACGGTTTTTATGTGGTTTTGAAAAAACGATAATGTTTTTATTTTTTTAATAAAATCTAAATTTGATGTAATAATATAATTTTTTTATAATATTAATAATTAAGTATTTTGTTAGAACACAATGATTACCCTAATTATATTTTAGATTTTTTATATTTTAAATGAAATATTTATCCTATATTTTGATTATGTTTATATGCAGTTAGTCACACAAATTCAAACATGCATCTTTAATAAGTTGTACTAATTTTATTACTTTTAATATTGAATTTTAAGTAATATAGTAAACAGTAATTCATGTATAACAAATGATTTTTAAAAGTTTTTTCTCAAATGTTTTATAATACAGTACAAATAGATCAATTAATTTATTTATTTGAATTTGACGTTTTATTTAACTACTCAAATTGGTTTGACTTTTATTATTAATTTTATTATGGATGTACTCTCTTATTAATTTTACCACATAACATTTAAATTTATTTTAAATAAATGCTTATCTTATCCAAATGTGTTTATCTTGATTGTGAGTTCTTACTCATAATTTAAACTTTATAGTTAATTTTTGAAAGTTACACTTATAACCTTTATATATTGGTCTTTTACCAAAAGCTTTAAAATACTATTAAGATGTTAAGAATTTAAATTCGACTTTATATCAAAACCAATCTTTATTTGGCCTAATGGAAAAATCTCTCAAATACCACTAATGTATTAAAACATTATAGTTGGCTTCATATGCTAAACTCATATTCCTTTTGCCCTCTTGCCAAAAACTCCAAAAATGTCATTATGTTATTAAATCATCCGCATTTGATCTCATCTTTTGGTCTCATACTAAAATCATTAATATTGTCTATTTATTTTTATAAATGATTAATTACAAGATACTGAAAAGGTTTGGTCACACAAGTGTAAATAGTCGTAGGATTTGTAGGGACTTAAGGTTGCGTTTGGTACATGGGACAGGACAAAATTCACTGTCGCATGTTTGGCGCGACATGGTACATGACAAGAACTTACTGTCCCACGTTTGGTGCGACATAGATAGGGACAATAATTGGGACAAGGTGGGACAACATGAGAAAGAAAAGGCCTTTATCGTTCCACCAAAATAGGTGGAACAAGATGGCACAAAAATGAGACAGAAACTAAAACATTACTAACTAGCCCTCGTTTGATATATAACCTTAACATGGTATTTATTTTCCACTAGTTGCGGCCGTCACCACCACCGCTAGCCACCATCGACGACCTCTCCCTCCTGCACAACCACTATCGACCACCGATTACCACCGTCTATTGCCACCTCCACAACCACCACCGTCACTATTGACCAACTCCACCTTCTCTTCTAGTACAACCACCTCCTCTACCACCTCCACAACCATCGTCGTCTACTAACCATCATCATCCATTGCCGCTACCACTACCATCATTGGCCACCTCCACAACCATCGTCGTCCACTAACCATCATCATCCATTGCCGCTACCACTACCATCATTGGCCACCTCCACCTTCTCTTCTACTACAACCTCCTCCACAACCATCATCAGCCACCGACCAACACCGTTCATCGCCACCACCATGGGCCACCTCACCTCCACCATCGGCTACCACCTACCATTGCCCACCACCACCATGGCTACCACTACCATCATCGACCATAACTACCGGTTACCACTACCACTATCTACCATATTCATGTCCTCCACAACCACAACCATCCATCTTCACCACCACTAGTATCTTCGGCCACCATCACCTCCACCATAACTACAACCACAGCCCACTGTTACACCTACCTCCACCATGTAGGCCATAACTACATCATCCACCACTATCGACTGCCACCACCACCACTTTCCACCATCTTCACGTCCTCCACAACCACTATCGTCCACCAATTATCAATGCTTATACCTCCACAACCATTGTTGTTGCAACACTCTTTACCGTGCTTTCACTAATTGATAAGGATATTCTAAACCGTATAAAACAAAATTCTCCTTTGTATGAATCGAGTTTCATTAAAATACCATCACTTATATAAAAAATTTCATTCAAATTTGGTACTATTTTATATTTATGTATATGAAAATTGTGTAAAAATATTTATCAATTAAATTCTTTACTTTATTTATGTTAATTATAACTATTAGATGATATATAAAATCATACAATAACTTTTGAGAATAACTTATCAAGTTCTGTCATGTCCAATCCTAGTCGTACCAAACACCAGAAGGGCACTTGTCATGTCCAGTCATGTCCTATCCAGTCCTACCCTCTTGTCCTGTCCAGTTCTGTTCTGTCTAGTCATATCCAATCATGTCTGCATACCAAACGCTACCTAAGTAATCCATGTGATTTCAATACTAACAGGAAATCCAATAAATTGAGTGATTTATTTTCTAAAATTGAAATATTGATAAAGTATTATCAACAAAAATCTACAAACGTGCAAAATCAAATATTGTTATAATAATGAAAGTTCATGTATAAAATAATGATTATGAACTATAATTTATTGTCTTAAAAATCATATATATATTTCATTATTATGACATATTGGACTCAGAAGGACTTGATAACAATAAGATATATTCAGAAAAACAAAACCAAATACATAAAAACCATCAAACTCTATTGACCCTAAAAACCGACAGTTAAGGTAGAAGTAAAATTTTGAGACAACACATCACTCACAACCTTCAAAGAGAATACTGTTAACTAGAAAACCTCAATAATTGTGGGACGCCCCCGAAAAGGAAAATCAGAAATATTTATTACCATATACTTCCCAATCTAGTCATATAGTGGAAGAAAACGCAATTGATTACAAGAAAGTAATTGATTTCAACAAAGAAATGTAATGTCTCAAAATGCGTCTTATACGAATGATCAAGTATAAACTTGAATATAATTCTTAAAACTAACTGTTGATCCTCTCTCTCAGTGTGATTTGATGATGATCACTTTTATCGATCAAAGTGTATTATCTCTGTATTTCAGTTTTAGCGATCATCATTGAACATGTATTGTAATTCGTTCAGGGACCAGTATCCTTCAAGAACATAAAACTCACATCACATATCCTTTAGCGATATCGAAGATAGAAGCTAAAGATAGTGACCAGCAAGTTCGTGATCTGAAGCGGTTTTCAGTGATAACAAGCTCATCTACACAAGTGTGAAATCTACGCAAGATTCAGCGAACACTGATGAGACCTCCAGCGTCATTCTAATGTTCAGTGATCAAATGAATGTTGTTGAACAAGATAGTTTTTGTTTTGTCTTTCTGGACACTAAGAACAAACTTATACCTTTTAAAATAAAGTATTGTACGTAGTCACTCTGTTGTCTCCAAGCATGCTTATCTATTTTATGAAAGAAGACTGTTCATATACGACCAAAAGACAATATACTACAACAAAGGACAAGCTTACCTCTTAAATCTTGTCACATGCTTTGTACCTTCTAAATTGCATTTAATGCAACGAGTATAAATAACTGAGTAATTCTCTCTTCTTAGTTACATCCTCTCTAACACATCCAAGCATCCTTGCCTTGAAGATCTTACCCAAGAAGATACTCCCTTCCTTTATATCTCTCTATCTAAGAGAAAGACTTCCACTATAACAACTAAAGAGCACATTACTTGTTAATCTATTTCTTGTAGCAAGTCATTTATTTATTGCTATCTGTAATCTGTGTGTCATCTTTGATTATTTAGATAGGTTCTGTACCCTATCTCTTCCACAAACAATTTGTAAAAATCTGTATTGATCTATTTTATCAATATAAGTTTTTAAAAGTGAAAGCTGATGTGTATATATTCATCCCCTCTTCTAAAAATTGTTACCTGCATACTCTTTTAGATCCGGCTGGGACCAACAAGTCGTATCAGAGCAGTGTTTGTTTTTGTGTTGTATTGATGTTTTATTAGTGTTTTATCGTCTCTTATTTCTTAGATAATTTATTTACCTTTCAAAATGGCTTTGCAAAACACGAACACAAACTTTCACTACAATGTCTCTCTTGTCAAACCTCCCCGGTTCATTAGACATAACTTCACTCTCTGGAAAAACTAGATGGTTCACTTCTTGGAATGTGTGGATCCTGAGATTCTATACTAATTGAGAATGGACCTTATGTTATGTTCACAATCTCTCTAGCAGTTCCCACTACTGCTATGACTATCGCGATTCTTGAATGACAGATTCCAAAGCTCCCTCATCAGTGGAGTGACGAATACAAGAAGAAGATGGCCTTAGATACTCGTGCGGGATCTATAATAGCCATGGCTCTTCCTAAAGAGGTCTATCTCTCTGTGATGAATCTTAAAACCTCGAAAATCATGTGGGACACTCTTTGCGCTCAATATGAAGGTACTACTGAAGTACAAGAATCGAGGAAGATGAATCTAGTTTGACAATATGAAAGTTTTCTTTGGGAAAAACTAAATCATTATCTGAAGTACATCAATGCTTTATTTTTCTTTTTATTGATTTGAGGACAGTTAGAAGAGAATACTCCAACTTAGAGACGCTGACAAAATTTCTTGAATGTTTCGCAAAATCATAGGATAATTATACCACGTGTCACAAGATGTCCAAGGACATGTCCTACCTTTCTCTCGGTTCTGTTTATGGAATATTGCTTAATCATGAGCAATCCCATCAGTTGAAGAAGAATCTTCTAAAAGACTCCAGAGAAATGAAAAGTTACCCTCTAGCTTTGTTCTACTCTCTTCTCTTCTGTTTCTATCACTATGATTATGCCTCCCTATTCATGAAAGACATCAAGGGATACATTGCACAACCCCCTGGCTACATTCCGTTTCAAAGATTCCTTCAACTTTGTGTCAAAGGGGCTATGTTGGAGTCATGGATACCAAGTAGAGAAGAGGATGAAATGGTTCCACACTTTATCATGGACTCCTTTCGGTTATCTATTGTCCCTCTTTCTACTTTTACAAATCACATGCCCCTCTCTATGGAGTTAAGGGCATACATTAGGTATGATAATGAGGTGTTAGTAGACTATTTTGCTTCAATGGGACTGCCAGAACTGGTAGACCCTACCCAAGAAGAAAATCCCAATAGGATGAGAGGTGAGGGGTCAAAACATGTGAGTGTTGGGGAGGAGACCCACAGAGTTGAGTCTCCTCAGAGTGGCGAGAGGGAAAACGAAAAGAAGAATGAGGGTAGCAGAGATTAAAATCAAAGAAAGGCTGTAAGATCAGGGTCAAAAGAAAAAGAGGACCCTTCCCCATCTACAAGAAGTCGGGCACCCACATCTCCTATCTATCCACACTTCTTGGTAGGAGATATTGAAATTCGCAGTGAGCCCATGCCACAAATTGATATCACCCCACCCTGCCATTCACCTCCTTTTGAAAAAAGGAGGCATTTTAATAACACTCTTGGGGCACGTATCTCATATACCATTGGATCCTCATTAGAGGAAGTCAATGGTGAAATAAAGGAACATATGTCCCCTCATCACATTCCTATCTTGCATATTGAGTCTAAGTGTCCATCTCAATTGAGCCTAATGCAGAACCTCAAACTCCTATTCTTTCAAACACTTGCACAAGTCTCTGTGACTTACTGTTGTAATCCCAGATCTGACAGTAGAACGATTTACACTAGAAGTTTGTAAGAGAAAGTAAACAAGAAGATTAAACAGAGAAACAACAGCTGCTTTTCTTTTATTGAAAATAGAAATTACAAACTCTCAAGAAGCCCCAATCGACTCTCATATGATTTTGAATCTATCTATTACAAAGAGAATTCTCTAGATGCTCTAGTACATATTTCTCTACCTGAAACACTACTTATATAGGCAATAATTTATGATAATCTGAATAGGATTAGCCTTATCCAAAATAGGATTAGCCTTATCCAGATTAGGATTCTGAAGATAGTCGTCTTGAAGGACCAGAGGATAGATAGACCAGAGAGGTTCTGTCACTCCAGAGGCTCTGGTCAATACAACTAGAGGCTCTGGTCCTCCAGAGGCTCTGGTGTCTCTCACAGAGGCTCTGGTACTTGTGTCTTCACAGAGGCTCTGTGACGTATCACAGAGGCTCTGGTTCTTCTTACAGAGGCTCTGGTCGTCCATACTTGGTCGATTTATCACAGCGGCTGGTCTTCTTCCAGACTTAGACATTTTAGCACAGAAGCGTCTTCAGATGATCCATCTTTAGCCCAGATTGCTTAATAAAACTTTAAGTTAATTATTAGCATCAAATTGATGCTAACAATCTCCCCCCAAAGTTTTATAAAGCAAGCATCTTCAAGAAGTCTTCATGTCTTCTCCCCTCTGCTATCTTCAAAAAGCTTTAGTGTTTTTAGCATGAATGGAATATTCAAGCTTCCCCCAGAATGTAGCTTTATGTTCTTCATTTTCAACTCTTAGATCAAATTAGTTTCAATGTGAATGCAGCACGACTGAATGCACAAGATGCAGCTTTAATCTGCCCACAATCCAGCACATTCTTTGAAGCACGGAATAGCCACTCACCCCAAAAGTAGCTAATTCATCCAAMACAGGATAGATAAATGTGTGGATTACTTGACAAAACAGTGCAAACAGTCTAATGACAATGAAACTTTCAATGAACCGCAAATTGAGTAGGAATTCAGCTTTAGAGCTAGATTCAATTAGAGATAACTTGAATAACCGAAGCAAACACCATTGAAATTAAGAACCGGAGAGAAGAATTGACAATTAAGCTTTATAACTTCAAGAAACAGCAGGTCAATTTAATTTTTTTTTTTTGACAGAGATGCTGTTAATGCTTCTAAGGGCAAAGAATGAAGGAAATTGCCATTAAACATGAAGGAATAGAGATAACAGGCAAGAAAAACAGTAAGCTATTATAGATTTAAATCCACAAAGAGAGAAGATGAAATAATACTCAATAAATTGGTGACAAATATATGTTTGGCAAATAAACCACCAATTGCCTTAGGCTGAGTACCATAAACTCTTGCTAAACGCCTATGCATAGATTTGACAAGAACAGAGTTCAATAAATCGACTAACTCCAAGAAGCTCTATAGACATTTAAGCATATGAAGAAGAAATTAGGGTTTCTTGAGACCAAACTGCAGTCGAACAAAGCAAGCAGTTCATTAGAGTATTTTTTCAAGAAAATTGAATCTTCTGCCAGAAAGATCGTATCGATTGAAGATAATCGATTTGGCTCTAATACCACTTGTTGTAATCCCAGATTTGACAGTAGAACGATTTTGCACTAGAAGTTTGTAAGAGAAAGTAAACAAGAAGATTAAACAGAGAAACAGCAGCTGCTTTTCTTTTATTGAAAATAGAAATTACAAACTCTCAAGAAGCCCTAATCGACTCTCATATGATTTTGAATCTATCTATTACAAATAGAATTCTCTAGATGCTCTAGTACATATTTCTCTACCTGAAACACTACTTATATAGGCAATAATTCATGATAATCTGAATAGGATTAGCCTTATCCAAAATAGGATTAGCCTTATCCAGATTAGGATTCTAAAGATAGTCATCTTGAAGGACCAGAGGATAGACAGACCAGAGAGGCTCTGTCACTCCAGAGGCTATGGTCAATACAACCAGAGGCTCTGGTCCTCCAGAGGCTCTGGTGTCTCTCACAGAGGCTCTGGTACTTGTGTCTTCACAGAGGCTCTGTGACGTATCACAGAGGCTCTGGTTCTTCTTACAGAGGCTCTGGTCGTCCATACTTGGTCGATTTATCACAGCGGCTGGTCTTCTTCCAGACTTAGACATTTTAGCACATAAGCGTCTTCAGATGATCCATCTTTAGCCCAGATTGCTTAATAAAACTTTTAAGTTAATTATTAGCATCAAATTGATGCTAACACTTACCCACACATATTGTGTGTCAATATGTCTCAACACCTATAGACATTACTTCTAGGAATGATCAAGGATTGGGAAGTACATCTGTTGTACATGATGTGTTAGTCACATCAATAGGCCAACCCACACCCAAGGTGGAATTGCAAACATGATCATTTGTTGATCCTGGTTTCCTATCAACAATAATTACAAATACAGAGTTTCACAAATTTAATGACTATTGTAAGGGTGAATTTGCAAAGATTCACTCAAAGGTCATGCATTGATGGCTCAACAACAGATAAGGGGTTTGGAGGCTCCGGTGGACTCTTTGGAGAAAAATCTGGGAGAAAGAATATCTGGCCTTGACAGTTCTATTCTCCTCATAAAAAATCAATTGTAATCTATGAAGAAGATGGAGGATGCAAACCAAATCACCCTAACCAACTTGGCATCAAACTCTGTCTCTAAAACGGAGTTCCAAGTGTTCCAAAGCTGCATTCTTAAGAACTTTGAGATTCCATCTCACAAAATGATTGAGATTTAGAATCAAACCCAAGCTACCATATTAAGCCACCTTTCAACCCTCAATCAATCTTAAATAGATCACCCAAAACACAAGCCCAAACACAAACACCAAGCCAACCCCCTAGTGATCCATCTGCTTCCACATATGACCATTCTTGCCATTCCTAAATCCTATATGTCCAACACAGAGAACTTTTCCAATGAAATCAATGTTGACATGGTTGATCTAAAATACATGACCATGCTCATAAAAAGAGACTTTCAAAACATAAGCTGTAACGAGCAGGATGGCTGCTCTAAAAGGAAGCATAATGATCAGACTGATTGTGATTATCATGAGGGGGAGAAGGGGAAGTGCCTGAGGCTGGAGAAGCCTATTGAATTTAATAAGGATGTAGAAGGGGAAGCTTCAAGGAGGAAATAGGGGGAGACAAGAAGAAGTTGAGGAGTTACAAATAGAAATAGAAGTTGAGGTTGATGAGACTGAAAAAGAGGTTGAAGATACGGAGATAGAAGAAGTTGTTGAAACAAAAATAGATTCAAGGGCTGTTGATGCAGATTTGATGGAAACAGAGGAGCAAACAATACCAATTGTTGAAATTCCCAGTTCTGATGGTGATTCTAAAATCCAAAATGATGAACTAGAGGACAAGCATGAGGAATTTTTATCAAACTCATATCTTGCTGTCATACCTTATATTCCATTTATTTAACATTCTTTCATTCCTTCGTTATTTCCAAGAACAAAGCAGCAAGAAGAAAAAACTGCAGCAATAAGAAAAAACTGCAGTTCAATCTTTAGAGGAAGATGTAGGATTTTATGATGAATTGGAGATGTACAAGAATGATGTAACCATGGTCTCCTTTGAGAACTTAAACCATATGTTCTTAACAGACCATGAGGAGAAGGTATTGCTGGAATATGAAGTTGATGGCAAGTGGCTTGGAGAAGTCCAAATGATGTATTCTGAAATGCTAAACAGGCTAAGCAAAAAAAGTACTGAATTGAACCTGGATAGTCTAATAGTCCAAAGAGTTGAATTCCAGAGCAAGTCCTTTGTTGTTGTGGATTATTTGGATCCACAAGTTATAAGGACTTACAACTGTGTTTATCAAATATCAAGATTAAAGCTTCATTTTGCTAATTTTTTTTCTTCCAAAAAGCAGACATCTCTTGGGTTGAATTGGAGCTAAGGAGGACCATAGGGAGTTATATAAGGAATCTGGGGCTTTATGACCTGCAAGTTGTTGTGGATCTAAAGCTGCCAAGGATTAATGGTAAAGATCCCCTTTATGAAACTTTTGAAAGTAGTATTTTACTTGGAAGATTCCCAAATATACAACAACCAGAGTATTACTTCAAGACTTTCTCAAAGAAGTGTATTCTGAAGGTAACCAAGCTGCCTCTGTTCACATCTGAAGTTCTCAATCACTTTCTTAAAGAGATGGAAAACATTCCAACATCTCAAATTGAAGTTAAAGAAAAACTCATAGAAAAAATCCAAGTCAGCCTCAAGCTAAGAGATTTGGTCAAAGAATGCCTCAGTCTGGTGATAAAGGAAGAAAACTCTAAGAAGGCTCTAGAAAAGGATATATTATTGCCTTATGAATACTATGTTACTCCCAGTTCCTTGAATTCAGATTCTGGAATCTGTTAATGACAGAGCAAGAGTTCAGAGTAATCAGCTATGTGGACTATTTCATAAGAAAGTCTGCAAACTTCAAAAGGGAATATGATGCCTTCATTAACAAGATTGGGAATTGAGAAGGGATGTGTACTCTGAATCTCAAATTACAAGGCTGGTAGATGTAAAGCAGAGAACATGGAGAAGTATGATATATCAAGTCTTTGAAGTTAAAAGGAAAGATAAAAGCATTTATGAGTTTTCTGAAGCATATTTTCAATTCTTTCATCTTGTAGACTTGTTTCAACTCTACATCAAGTTAGCCCCCTTTGAAAATAAAGTTGCCAAGTTCAGGAAAGGACTCACTGCTATTACCCATGGCATACTCAGGGCAACACTGTGGGAAGGAATTGTGGACTTCCAACTTGAAGGTTGCTCCAAAATTTGCGTAAGGATAAAAGTCTGAAGATAAGACTTCATAATTATATCGCAGAATTTCAGAGTTCTGAGTTGAAGAAAAACATACAAGTCTATGTCTATAAGACTTCAATTCAGAATTATGTACTAGAAGACTTTAGAGTTCGGCTCTCACTGATTTGATGATAATCCCTTTTACCTATCGAAGTATTATGTTTCTGTCTATTCAGTTTCCGCGATCGTCACTGAGACTGTTCAATGATCGCTGAAAAAGTTACTATAACTCTACAGCGATAGTTCTACTTAAAGAAGACAAAACTCACATCAAAGAACCTTCAACAAATGTCGAAGAATGAAACTGAAGATTAGTGACTAGTGCGTTCCTGATCTGAAACGGCATTCAGTGATTACAACCTGGTCAACATATGCATGAAAACTACACAAGCCTCAGCGAATGCTGAAGAGACCTCTGACATCATTCCAGCATTCAACGATCAATTGAAGTTTGCCATTAACGTTTTTAAAAGGGATTTCATTCTTATTTTTGATTCATTTGAAAACGTTTGCTTTTAGTATTCTGGGAATCAGTTACATTTCTACTATCACTTTCAAGTCAATTTTTCTTCTCAAAAATCCTAAAACTAAATGTCTAGTCAATCGTGGAACTCCATGTATAGCGCTGGTTCCCTTACAAACCTCCAACTCTCATTTGGGAAGAATATCCCCAATAGAAAATTTGAATGATAAATTTTTACGAAGTTCTCGACCTTGAACTTTACAAGTCAATTTTGAACGACCCTTTTGTACCTACTACCCTAATTCCCCGTATTCCTGCTGCTGGAGACACGGTCGAAGTACCTGCCAGAAGAGTTCCCAAGCTTCGTAGAGATTGGGATGATGAGGACAAGAGGAGAGTGGAAGTGGACCAGAAAGCCAAGAGGCTTTTAATCATGGCCCTTCCCAATGAGATTTTTCAATCTCTAGACGCTTGCGAATCTGGCAAAGATCTATGGGATCAACTAGCGAACCAGCTGGAATATGGAATTAAGATGAAGAAAAACCATCGTGCTCAATGTCTAAATAAGTACAATAGTTTTCAAGCTCTTCCTGATGAGTCTCTCGAGCAGACTTATCACAGATTCAACACGTTGATCAACAAATGCCGAAAATGTGATGTGATCAGAACTCAAGAGGAGAACAATATGCTCTTCTAGAAGAGATTGAATGCAGAATGGGTGAACTTGACCATGTCTCTCCGGGCAAACTAAGACCTGGAGCAATGGACTCTTCATGACGTATATGGCACCTTGCAAGCGCAGGAGTAAGAAGTGCAAAAGGCCAAGGTCGCTCTGAGTGGACCTCTGGCTCTTGTCTCTGACTCAAAAGAGACTGGATCCAGTCAACCACACAGAGAGAGAAGATCAAAGGAAGAGAAGAGAAGGGCGAAGAAAGCTCTATGGAGAGCGATGAAGAAGACAGAGCATCTAGCTCTGAAGATGATGACATTAGTGCTTTTGCACATTCCTTGGCTTTAATCACCAAGGAATTTCAAAGGAAATTCAGGAAGAAAGTCTTTGACAATAGAGGCAGTTGAGGTGATAGCAATAGAAGCAGAGGCTTCGAAGGAAGGAACCCTTCCTCTGTGTTAAACAAGAAGGAAGAAGAGCAGTCTGAACATAAGAAGCAAGTTGTCAGATGTTTTAGATGCGAGAAGATGGAAACCCAATCCAAAGAGTGCAAAGGCCCTTTGGTGAAAGATGAGTTGTACTATAAAAATAAGTACAAATATAATCGATCCCAAAGGAGTATTATGGCTGAATAGGAGAACTGGGTCTCTGACACCTCATCTGAAGAAGAAGACCAAGCCCACTTCTGTAGAATGGCTGTTGAGAATGACACAGAAGAGTCTGGATCCGGCTCCGACTCCCAGGTATGTTCTACCTCTGGTTATTCTCATTCCGATCTGGAAGAAAGCATCTTTGCTTTAACCCACAATTTCATAAAACTACAACCAAAACTCTCTATTGAGAAATCTAAAAGGAAATCTTTGGAAAAAGAAAAATCTTTCTTTGAACGTGAGACAGAGTTATTGACTGTAGAAAAACAAGAATTGTCAGTGGAAAAAGAAAAACTTTTAGAAACAAAACGCGAAAATAGAACAGCGGGTCTTTCTTTTCGGTCTTCCACTAAAATCAATCTTAAATCAGAGTGCTCTGAACTGAAAGCGGATATACAAAAGAAAGAAAAAGAGCTTTTAGAAAAAGAACGTGATAGATTAAATTATGAAGCCCTGAAAAATTATTTTCAAAAGAAAAGGGAATTCCTACACCAGAGCTTACAAAGAAAAGAGCTCTTGATTAAAAAATATCAAGATGCTCAGCAGGTGTTTGAAAAGATTAATTCTCAGCAGGATAGAGCAGGGATAGGTTATACAGACCTAGACTTCACCTAGAAGAAGAAATCCACTCTTGAGTCTGTGTTTAGGTTAGGGGCAGAGCAAAAACCAGATTTTCCATCTCTGCATAAAGCCTCACCCTTCAAAAGATGTAAACTTGAAAATGGGGCCAAAATTTAAATGTTAAAGTTCAAAAACATCTCTTATTCTTTAAAAAGTATGCAACAAGTTCATCTAAATAGCATACAGAAGACAGACGAGATCTTTTGTTTTGGCTCTAATAATCTTGAACATCCTAAAACGAATGGTGATGTGGTTAAACCTGAACCAGATGAAATCAAGAGTTCATCAACAGATAACTTTATTAAAACTCTGGATCCAAAATTAATGGATGACTTCACAGAAATGGTGAGACAGGTCTTCGAGCAAGATTTGTTTGAGGCCTTGAATTATCCTTCTAAAGGTCATACAGATTCTTCTGAGAGTAATTCCTCGGATACTTTTGAAAAAAATTCAACACAAAAGATGGATGAAGGCTCTAGTTCATGCACACGAGATTCTCAAGTTCTTAATGATACCTCTGCACTTCGAAATTCACACAATGATTTTCTTGACTCTAACTCAGAATCGGAGGTGGACTCGAGTAAAGAGCAGGTTGAGACAGAGAAAGTGGCAACAGGACCAGAAGTTGTAAAATTTCCAAATGAGAAATCTAATAAATTTGGTTCAGCAATGGGACAGAAGAAAAAGATTCTCATAGGTCCTGACTCCGTGAACATGTCAAAAAGAGCTAAATCCTCTCGAAAGCTTGAATACAGGGCAAAGAAAGCTACATCTGTTACCTCTAAACCTAATTCTAGAAAGCCAATTAAGTTCATTCCAGAACAGAAAGGAAAATCCGTTGCTGACTCTCTTTTCAATTCCTCTGTTTCAGAGAGGCCTCTAAAGGCCAAAGGAGTAAGAAGGGATAAGGAGAAAACAGAGCAGACTCATTCAAAGAAGTCTAAACAATAAGAACTAGATAGGAAGTTCGTTAGAACTAACAATGCTAGGAATGATTGTAATAAAATGTCTTATGAATCAAATAAACCATTTTGTCATAAAAAATGTGTTTATACTTGTGAATGTCTCTCTCTGCTGCAAAAGTTAAAGCAGCATTTCTCTAATCCCAACTGTATTCTCTCTGGGTCATCAAGGATAAATTCCAAGAAGACCCAGAAAAGGAAGAAAACTCCTAAAGCCAAATTCGGGAAACCAGATCTCAAGTCTGGTAACTCAGGTATTGAGACAGATCCTCTCCCCCAAGCTAAAATCCAATATCCTAATCCTAATCATCGAGGACCCATTATGAAATGGGTACCTGAATCCCTATAATTTGTTTTGCAGAAGCCGCATGTGGGTATTTGGTATCTTGACTTCAGATGCTCAAGACACATGACCGGCAACAAGAGGCTACTCTTCTCATATGGAGAGAAAGTTGGAGGAAGAGTAACCTTTGGGGATAATATGCAAGGAGAAATCAAGGGATATGGAGATCTTCATCAAGGTAAGGTTTCTATCTTTAAGGTTGCTTATGTCTCTGGGCTTAAACATAATATTTTGAGCATAAGTCAACTGTGTGATTCTGGCTATAATGTCAGGTTCCAAAAGGAAGCTTGTTCTATCATGTCAGAATCAGGTCAGGAGTTGCTAAAAGCCAAACGTAAAGGTCATTTATACCTTATGAAATTCTCACGAAGAGATAATTCAAAGACTCTCAGTCTCATATCTTGTAAGTGTGAAGAAGCCTCGCTCTAGCATCACAAGCTGTCTCATTTCAACTTCCACAATATAAAGAAGCTTGTGAAGAACAATCTGTTTAAAGGACTTCCTGCCATAAAGTTCGAGAAGGACCACTCTGTCCTGCTTGCGAAATGGGAAAGCTCAAAAGAGCATCCCATAAAACAAAGACAGATGTGTCATGCATAAGACCTCTGCATATGCTTCATGTGGATCTCTGTGGTCCAATCTGTGTGCAAAGTCTGTCTGGCAAAAAGTATATCATTGTACTAATTGATGAATTTTCATGATATACTTGGATTGAGTTTGTAAGGTAGAAATCAGATGTCCCAGAGCTGCTGATTAAACTAATGACAAAGATTCAAGTTCTTCTACAGAGCAAAATTCAGAAGCTGAGAAGTGACAATGGAACTGAGTTCAAGAACGCAAAAAATGATGTGTACTTGGCAAGGAGGGCATATCTCAAAACTTCTCTGCTGCAAGAACACCACAACAAAATGGTGTTGTAGAAAGAAAGAATCGCACATTGGTTGAGGCTGCAAGAACAATGCTAGCAGACCTGGTCTTCCAACCCACTATTGGGCAGAAGCCATTTCAACCGCTTGCTTCATCCAAAATAGAGCAACGGTGGTAAAGAGGCACATGAAGACGCCTTATGAACTAATCAACCAAAGAAAGCCTAACGTTAAATTTTTACACATCTTAGGTTGCAGATGCTTGATCTTGAATGACCGTGATCAGCTTGGCAAGTTTGATAAGAAGTCCGATGAAGGCAAGTATCTTGGTTACTCTACACAAGCCAAGGCCTACAGAGTCTTCAACCAACAAACCAAGACTGTCATGGAAAGCATAGCGTCTCATTTGACGATAAAGAGCAAATGACTTCAGAGTACCTTAGCTCTGGACTCGAACTTAAGAAGACAACTTCCAATTCTCAAATAAAGTCAAGGGAATTGGAACTCAAGCTCTTATTTGAAGACTTCTTTGGTGATAAGAACATCTCTGTACGTGCACCCAGAGATGAGTTTGCACGTGTAAGTGAAGAACCACAAACTACAAGTACATCTATCTCTGGTCCTTCACACATCTCTGCTTTCTCTAGTGATCATGCGAATCCACAGCCAAAGCAAACTAGCTCTGGATCAGAGCCTAGTCCTGTAGAGCAATAGCATAACATCTCTGTCTCTGAACTTGGTTCCTTTGTACCATCATCCGAGGGGGAGCAAGCAGAACCTTCTTCACCATCTATGAGCCAAATGCCAAACATATCTATGAAACATGATCCAATGACCCCAACCTCGGTTCCCATCCCAATGACAAGATGGACAAAAGATCATCCTCTTCACCAGATAATTGGTGAACCTTCAAGTGGTGTGAAGACAAGAGCTGCCATGGCAAATGAATGTTTATTTGTAAACTTTCTAAGCATGGTAGAGCCTAAGAAACTTCATGAAGCCCGACAAGACCCAAGTTGGGTTGATGCCATGCAAAAAGAGCTCCAACAATTCGAAAGAAACAAGGTATGGACTCTTGTTCCCTTACCTAGGGATAAAATTGCTATTCGTTGTAAATGGGTTTTCAGGATTAAGAAGGATGAGGATGGCATCGTTGTAAGGAATAAAGCTAAGCTTGTAGCAAAAGGCTATTGCCAAGAAGAAGGCATAATGAGACCTTTGCTCTAGTTGCAAGGCTAGAAGCTATACGCTTATTACTACCCTTCTCTGCACATAAAGGATTCTGAGTCTATCAAATGGACGTCAAGTCAGCCTTTTTGAATGGTAAGCTGAAGGAGGAGGTCTACGTTCAACAACCTCCAGGGTTTGAAGCTCCACACATTCAGAGTATGTCTATTTCTTGGACAAAGCTCTGTATGGACTTAAACAAGCTCCACGATCCTGGTATGAACGTCTTTCGTCTTTTCTCTTATCGAATGGTTTTGAAAAAGGTAAAATCGATACAACTTTGTTTATTAAGAGGCATAAAGGTGAGATGCTCCTAGTCCAGATTTGCGTGGACGACATTATTTTTGGATCAACAAACCAGAGGCATTGTGATAAGTTCTTTGCCTTGATGAAGAGCGAGTTTGAAATGAGCATGATAGGAGAATTAACATTCTTCCTCGGCTTGCAAGTAAAACAGAGAGAGGATGGTATCTTTATTAGCAAGCTAAATATGTCTCTGACTTATTAAAGAAACACCCACTCTCCATAACTCTTCAATAATGAGAACACCAATCGCAACGGGAACTAAGCTTGATGCAGATCCATCTGGAAAACCGGTGGATGTCAAGACTTACCGTGGAATGATTGGATCACTTCTGTATCTCACGGCTAGTCGACCAGACATCATGTTTGCTATGTGTCTCTATGCTAGATATCAAGCAAATCCTAAAGAATCTTATCTATCTGCTGTGAAAAGAATCTTTAGATACCTAAAAGGAACTCAATTTTTGGGTCTCTGATATCCTAAGTATTCTGGATTTGATCTTATCGCGTATACAGACTCTGATCATGCAGGATGCAAACTTGATTGAAAGAGTACATCAAAGAGTTGTCAATTGCTCGGTGACAAGCGTAAAAGCTAGACTTCAAAGAAGTAGAATTGTGTATCTACCTCAACTGCTGAGGCAGAGTATGTAGCCGCGGCCAGCTGCTGTTCCCAAGTAATTTGGATGAAGAATCCACTGAAAGACTATGGCGTTGAGTTTGACAAGATTCCAATTCTGTGTGATTTAGAAAGCGCCATTGCGATCACAACCAATCCCGTGCAGCACTGCAAAACAAAGCACATCGACGTACGCTGCCATTTCATCAAAGACCATGTAGAGAAAGGTATGATTGAAATGTTTTCGTAAGTACAGATCATCAACTTGCTGATATTTTTACTAAGGCTCTTGATGAAAAGAGATTTAATTTTTTGGTTAGCAAGTTGGGTATGCTCAATCTTCACTACCTAAGACAGAGCCTCTGCATCCCTCTTGAGTATATGTTTGTTTACTTTTTTTTGAGACAGAGAAACTGCATAGTACATGTAGAGCCTCTTGCTCACGTCTCTGTATCTTATTGTCATATAGAGCCTCTGTCTAGTACATACAAAGCCTCTATACCTTGATTCACCATTAGACAGATGATATGCTTAGACCAACCATGAGTCTCTGTATGAGCTCCTAAGGTATGTAATCCTTCACTCGACTATACTCTAGTTCCCTTTTCAAATCCATATGAACAATGTAAGTACAACAACTCTATATTCAAATACAGAGCTTCTGTCTCAGGTTGATTTTCTTTCAACCCAGAGTATGGACTTTCATCAGTTTCTTTAAGGCTCTCAAAAACATATTATTTTAATGGAAGGCGTACAGTTCTTATTGTTCATATTTTATATTAAGTTGTCATTTACAAAAGCATCACCGCTTATATTTTTAATTTTTCAAATATGGGAGGCGTCATTTACAGCCTGTCAGGCCACGTGGCATCTCCTCATAGGCGAGTGAACAAACCGCTTCAGTTTTTGACGCTTCGGGGTGCGTTTCACTCTAGTGCCTACAATTTTTTTTACTATTTAAAAAAGTTATTTTCCCCCAAATTCTTTTTACGCCTTCAAAAGTTCTCCAAATATTCCATTGTCTTCAAGCTTTAATAGCATAACCGCCATTGATGAACATCAAAAGCTTTCTGTTACATCAATCTGTGGTTGAATCAACCAATATTTCTCTCCAATTAAGTTCATCAAACCTTTCTCCAGATCTTTAATCAAAGAATCAAGAACCGATTCTTTAAAAACCCTAATCTTTCAACACCCTCATCACTTTCAATCAAACCTGCAACAATGTCGTCATCCGACTCAGCCAACTCTCAAACTCAAACCACAACCCTAAAAGCCGTGGAAGAAACTAGCCAAAACGTGGTTCCCTTTCCACTGAAGCCAAATAATCATGCCCTTTATTCCACTTTGGACCATTTCGACCTCAAAATTCGCCCCATTTTTTGATATTCTTCAACATCACTTCTTGAACCCTGATATCACAAACTCCGACAACCTTGTCCCTGAATGTTTCATCCAAGAGTTTTGACAAACCTGTGCTGTAACAGAATCCCAACGCGGGATTGTTGGAGAATTCTATGTACCCTCCTCCAAGGAGTACGTCACCGTCAGGATTTCTAGGTCACTTTTCTCCTGTGTTCTTCAGATACCAACCAAGACTGACCTTGGTTTGAGTAAGTATTCCCCTCTCCCATCTGGGGATGAGCTGGTGGATTTCTTGAAGTTTTTGGGGTACAATAAGGCGATCCAATATCCTTCACAATATCGACAACAGTACCTGCCACCAATGTGGAACACAATGTTCATATTGGTCAACCGATCTTTGACATGGAAAATTGGGAATCTTGACATGTGTTCAACCAACATCCTATAGATCATGTATGGGATCTTCTTTGATCTTTCCTTGGACTACTCCTTCATCTTGTATACGGAGTTTAAGGCCGCAGTCGCAAAGAAGTGCCAGAAGGCGGCAAAGGCAAAGGACTTGCCAGCGTTTCTATTTCCTCGTTTTCTGGGTCTTCTTCTAAGACCCATCATTAACGAGAACAATCTTGATGTGGCCAATCTGCCTGTGCATAAGGTGAATATGCTTCCTTCATATAAGCCTACCGTGAACAAGGAAGGGTACGCTATAGAGAGGCCAATCCCAATGAAGCTACTAGCGTACATAAAAACGAGGGAGATAAGGAAGGGATACAGACATGTACACAAGGCACTAGAACCAGTGCCATGAACCCTGGCATGCATAGACTTAAACCAAGAGGGTGAGGAAACAAAGGAGGCACAAAGGCCTCAGGCAGAGGATGAGGGAGTAAGACAGGAGAAGGAAAGTAAGAAAAAGAGAAAGAGTGCGGAGGCAAAGAAGAAGAGAGTTGAAAGAGAAAAGATGAGGAAGAAAGAAGAGGATAGAGCAGAGAGAGCGAGACGAGACGAAATTGCTCAAATGGAGGAAGAAGAGAGAATCAGAAGAGAGGAGACCAAACGAGACTGGGGGCTCTTCTCAAGTTTTGAAGAAAAGATGAACAAGAGCGTCAAGATGTTGTTGGGTCTAATACAGCAAATGACGGGGAAGACGCTCTTGACAATGATGTTGCTGGGTCAAATGCAGCAAATGAAGGGGAAGACACCCTTGATGATGATGTGGGCGTAGTTGTTGAATTTGAAGAAAATGAAAAGGATGAGGAGGAAGAAGGTGAAGAAGTTTCTCTACCTCAGGGCGAGCTAGAGCAGCGTCAGACAGTGAATAGGCACATATATTTTCCTAGCCCAACTCCCATGCTACCACATCTTTTGACTCTTGTGGTCGAGACACAGAGATCATTGAACAAGAGGTGCACGCCTCGATCCCAACCAGCCAAACCATCTAGAGGTCCCATCTGCCTCTGGCCAAAACAGCCAAAGGGAAGCCACATCTCAGGGATCATCCTCTCAAATGGGTGAAACCTTTGAAAAGATAAATGGTATGTCTCCCATACCACACCACTCTCCCAACGAGAGGAATTTGTTTCATCTGCACTAGTCATTTCCCCACCTTGTTCAGAGAAAGGAATTGATGCACATGACTTAGAGACTCTCAACCAATCTTCTAGTCCACTCGTGGAGGGTCCTTTGGCTGGCTCTGAACCTGCTAACGAAACTCTTCACGACAGAACAACGGTAGTTCCCTCTCTCCCATGAGAGACACAAGGATCCACTGGAAATCCTTCCTTGACCAACATTCCACAAGTCGAGACAGAAGGTGTCCTAGGAACAAGGACTCAATCTGGCTCATGTGTTGACTAGAGGTTACCACTACAACATATGTCACAAGGGACGAGTTCTAATCTTTTGCCACCTCTGTGTTGTGCTCCTTGGATGAGCTAAAACTCAACATGGCTCATCCAGAGCCATCTCCTTCTGCATCTGCTTTGGATGAAGTTTGATCATCCTTAGCAGTATTGAGGGCTGAGTCTCTGACAAATGCCTCTCGCCTCGATCATTTCCAAGAATTGACGGAATGCAATGCAGAGACCCTGCAAAGGGTCCTTGCACATATTCAGAGGGATGGAGCTTCCATTTCATCTCAAGATGCTCAGGCGCTCATTCCTCTGAATGTACTGGTTGACTATGTCACCCAGTCAGCAATGAATGCTCTGGGTTACCAACTCCTACAGAAGGGATCATTAAATCCTAAAAAAATGATTGTTCTTGTGTATCATGGAAATTCTTTGAAAGGCAAGAATCAAATAATTTTCTGGGCGAAATGCACTGGAATACCGATGTGTACCATGCACCTGAATTTACATTCAATTGATGATGAAAGAAGAGAATTCTTCGTTCAGTTCTCCACCTTAACGACAGAAAAAGGGATTGATCAAATTTTATTGAGTCTGACTTGGCTCATTTCACTTCCGACTTCAACAACAAAGTCAAAGAGGCAGCAGCCAAGGTGCGTCGTTTGTTAGCTGCTTTCCAATACCGTACAGACATGGAGATTCTCAAAGCCACAACAGTTGCATAAGAGATTGTTGAGCTCTTTGAGGCAAAGATCAAGGCCATGCCTCCAACAGACGTACAGAGACCGAAGAGGAAGATGGAGCCACCGACTGCATGTGCTGAGGCCTCGAAAAAAAAGAGGCTTGATGACGATAAGGACCTAGACCTGTCTGGCCCTCAAATCCGTTAAGAGGGGGAGAACCAGCCAACAGCCACCACCAGTACCATTCCAAAGGTTGTCCCCTCTGCCTCTACTCCTCGCCAACAAGTGCAAGCAACATCGAGTCACTTATCAAAGGATGCGCACATACATGTAGAGGCAAAACGGATGTGATCCAGCTCCTCTCTGTATACACCTCTTCATCTAAATCAAAGACCCTTTCATCCTCCACAGAGTATGGCATGAAGAAGAGGAAGGAACCGTCAAACCTATCCTTGCAGAGGGGTCAACCCAGAGGCCAATTCTTGAAGAAGAGGAAGCCAAAGTGCCAGAGTCCGCCACAGTAGGAAGGGTCTCTGAGATATTCGAATCAATGAGCAAGATTCCCATGCAACAAGTACGCACAGAGCCTATTACTACTGTGGAAGAGATTTTGATGTGGAGATACTCTGCAGTGGACACAGAGCCCCCTTATGATCCAGAGCTCACAGGTATTCCTTCTTCCGATGCCAAGTTCCAGTTCTCTAAACTCACCAGGCCACGTGAGCAAGTCTTCTCAGAGCACGTAATTGTGTCACTTGAAACTATTTCTCCAAGGACCCTGCTGAAGAGGAAGGTGCTCTATGCTCAATACGTTGTGAAGAGGAATGATGGCAACCTGTATACGTTCACAGATGCTGACCTCCACAACCTCTGTGTATTTCATTTGATCTTCCTGCACAAAATACTTAACAAATACATGGAGAGGAGGTCAAGCTATACTCTGTCTCTTAAAAGGCTTATCGAGGTCATGCATGGTACTACAGCCAGAAGGACTTCGAGATAGCAATGAGGTTAGCCCAGTCAGATCTTAAGATCACCCCTCCAAACAACAGGCCAGGATGGATACTTAGGTGTCATCCAAACTCCATTGTTCACAACCCTGTTTTTKGGTTTGTGTTCTTGGATAAGGATAACATCCTAAGGTTCTTCATTCCTACAGAAGCGAACAAATACTCCACAGAGACCCTTGAATGGGTATTCAACAAAGCAGTGGCAGAGGTGAACAAAGGGCATCTTAGGAAGGGTGAAGTGTCTGGCATTTTGGAATCTATCAAAGTACAAGTTAACTTCAGAGAATGGATCTTAAATGTCTACAGAACCATCAAGACTAACATGCTATATGCCATAGACGACTATCCAGACTCTGTGGTTGGATAAACTTCTGTAATAGTTTTGGCCTATGAAACACAATTTTGTAATTCTTTCCTTATGTAATTATTTTCAGAGGATGAATTTTTTTTATCTCCTCTTGTAATTCTTTCAATTAAGTCATTTCTTGCTTTAAATTGTCAATTTTTAC
>NC_037539.1:14350073-14366986 GCF_001531365.2 Cynara cardunculus var. scolymus
AAAACGAGTTCTTCAGCGATCACTGAACATGCTCAGTGTATTGATCGCTAGAACTGAAAGTACAGAAACACAAATACATCGAAAGGAAAAAGGGATTATCATCAAATCACTGAGAGAGAGGATCAACAGAAGCACTAAAGTTCACATTGGGATTAAAATGCGTATATGAAAACATCCAGATAAAGGTTAAAAAACCAACCAAACACCGGTATAAGGCGGTGTGTCACTCCGCTTCGGACTGTGATTGCCGTTTAATGGTTGTTTCTATCGATGGTACTAGTACGTTTTAGGTTCGAAATTCCATGATGAACACACATGTTCAAGGTCCCAAGTCCACCCAAACAACAGTAATACGAATAAAAAAGTTTTGGGCCATATATTGGTAGGGAGTTTAAAGGATCCAAGGAGAGTGTACCGTGAAAAAGAAATCATGGAAGATGTGAACCAACGGTTCGATATTAGCATCTCCTACAGCCAAACATGACGAGCAAAGATGTATGCCTTGCAACTATTTAGGGGGACCCCTGAATCGTTGTTTAACCTACTCCCGGTTTATTGTCACAATCTGAAGATAGCAAATCCAGGGACTGTGACAGAGATCAATGTTGATTGACAAGGACGATTCAATATGTTGTTTGTCGTACTCGGTTGTTCGGTAATAATTTATGTTACATTCTTGAATCTATGTCATAATTTTATGTTTTGAAGTTTATATTTGTAACCTCATTCATTTGCAGATTCGCTCATTTCTAGGACATCTGTTACTGCTCCTTATAATAAACGGTGCCTATCTGAATGGGCCATACGTGGGCACCATGTTCTTAGCGGTTGACATGGATAGAAACAACCATATCGTACCCACTACAATGGGAGTGGGGAAGATAACTGAGGCAATGTATCGGTGAAGTGCCCATTTTAACCTTTGTAACCGATAGAGTATCAAGTTGGCCATAAGAACTGTATTCCCCAATGTGCACCACATACTTTGTTGTCGGCATTTGAGCTAGAACTTGCGCCTAACCTCGAGTAGAGACAAAAGAAAAAGGTGGATGCTCTGGGAGGCATGCAAAGCTTATAGGGTGTCAGAATTTGAAGCTACAATGGGTTTGATGCGGCACAGTCTACCTAACGCCGCTCAATCTTTTGAGGAAGTTGGTTACGCTAGATAGGCAAGATCGCACTTCCTTAGATTGCGTTATGTAACACCCCATACCATACATTGCATGTAACACATACTTTATACATAAGAAATACATGTTTATACACCACATAGGTCCCCCAGCACAAGAATTTATCATTTACAGAATACATGGTCCAAATTTTCAAAATACAACTCTTGTACTACTCAGCGTTCATCTATCAAAGCTTTACATATCATAAACAAATCTTCTAGCAGATATGTATATAGGAAAATATCATATTTTCCCCTTCCCCTTACCATCTGAACCTCCTGCAATACATATTTAAAATTATAAAAAGAGGGTTAGACCGAAAGGTCTAGTGAGTTCCCTTTTTATGTTATTGCAGGGTGAGAATCACCAAAACCTTTATTTAAAACAACAAATATATGAATAAGTAACATAAACCAATACCTTTCCAATTTCAAAGCTAATCATTCAGCTTTTCAAATAACATACTCCGAACCCAGACATGGTTGAACCAACCAAGTTTCATATAATGTCACTTTTAAACCTTTTCAATTCTAAACAAGGTTAAATCAAAGTTTCAGGCCATAAACCTGTTATTCATTTCTCAATAACATCTGGACTATGATTTCCAATAATAACCCTGATCCTAAATCTTTATATCACAAAGAAATAAAGATTCCAGACCACGGTAATCTTAAAAGATATAATAGTAAGAGTTTATATTACACATTATACAAATGCCACCCTTATATCCAAAGGTACACCTCTCCTTGATATGCCACCCTTATCCCAAGGTACACCTCTCCTTGATATGCCACACTTATCCTATGGTACACCTCTCCTTTATATGCCACCCTTATTTTCTCATAAATCATTTTACAAAATATTTCCAATTAGAACAGACTGCAGTCATAAATGTCCTAATGGAATATTATCAGTTCAAAATCATCTTTATCAAAAATTCTCATTCTTTATAAAAGAATATTAAAATGATTTATTTTGAATAATAACTTAGACAAAGCAAAAATCCGGTCAATATAGATTTGGCCGGACTTCATCTCCGGTCAAATCTTGGCCGATAACCCAATCCGGACAACACTTAGTCCCACACAGCCGGTTTACAAATCCGGATAACACAGATTTTTGTCCGATTTACCAATCCGTACATCACATCTTTTTGTCCGATTTACCAATTCGGACACTTTTTACTTAACAAGTCTTGTCCGGTTTACATTTAAACCGGTCAACTCATTATTCGCTCAATAAATATATCGAACAACTTGATCAATTTAAAACTAAATCAGTCATCCTTTGATCGTATTTCTACTTCTCCGTTCAAAAACCTTATCCGATTTACATAGTTCAAAATCCTTTTAACAATCAAACCGGTTAACACTACAAGCAGGTTTCTCTAATCCGGACAACTCTATGTCCGGTTTAATTCAATCTTGTCAAACCCTTGTCCGGTTTAAGCTATGTCCGATGATATGTTTACAACACAGATCAAATATGCAATTCAAAGTACTTTTAGAACTTTTAACCACTCACCTTGAACACTTTTGAAAATCTTCTTGTAATACAATTTTTGGCAAGTAATCCGATCAACTCTTCTTTTCTTAAATCGCTCACTAGCCTCTCAAAAGAAGTAAAAAGAAGAAATGGAGGCTTAACCCCTTCTTTTATACCTTTCCTTAACAGGAAAGTCGGCTACACCCTTCCCATATGCATGCATCTCATAACATACTCAAGCATACATGCATATAATCATGCATAAATCTTTCACAATTACTATTCATGCATGTATACATATTTACATATTTATATATTCATATATGCATTTCCCATGCATGAAACACACATTCCCTAATGATCAATTATAACAATTTATCATGTTGTCACGTAAGCATATAACCAATAATCACATATTAATTACCTCGAGTGATAACCAGGATCCGGTTATCACACGTTACAGTGCAATGATTTCCAATAGTGTCAAGTCTGTCAACTCAGTAACCCGGTTTGCATGTTACTTTCTGATAATAATGTTAGTTGAATTTTATCGGTGACATTGCAACAATGGTATTTTATATGTGACCATAACAGAGGTAAATGTAACCATCCAAAACTATATGTATGATTATGTAACATAGGCTAATGTTATCATTTATTTGCAGCTCAGATTATAAATTCAGCGACACCTTGGGCGGAGGCAAAAAACAGAAAAGAGAATCCATAGGAATGCAAATTGGAGGGTATATCCCATTAGCGAGTTTTGTTTGAAGTTGATGACAGGTATAAGAACGGAAAATGCGATTTTCATGCTAAGACTTGTACATGCATGCAATGGCAACTTTCTGGTATACCTTGTGATCATGTAATATATGTTGCTCGAAGTTTAGATATTTAAGACTTAAATCAATTTTTTTTTTGGTTTGCTTCAACTCCGATTCTTTTCCGGCAACATACAAGGAGGAAGTAAATCCCCTTCCACCAGAAGTTGAATATGTGTTGCCCAACGAACGTATGACCGTCCTACCGCCTCCCATGGACGTACAAAACTCTGGCAAACCACGCAACAAATTCAGGATCAACATGCCCCAGGTTCGAAGAATTCGACGACAGGCCTTCGCTATAAAAGATCCCGACCGTATCCCGTCATCAAATCTTACAGTCGAAGCCACCAGAGTGGACATTTTTGTTATAATTGTCCAAGTCCAATGCCATATCCTAGGCCGACGCACGGAAGTTCAAGTAGTCATCGAAGATGAGTTTGTCGAACAACCGATTGTGGTCCGTCTCAACTGGATACTACACAATACTATGTATTTGAAACTTTCGACTTAAATAAGTAAATATGGAGCCAAAGGTTTTCAAAAGAGTTATTCTACACTAACCTATTATTGTATTGTTTTTAAATATTTGAATTTTGATGTTAAGTAATTTTTTTTTCGAAAAATATGAAGTGGACTGTAAAATGATAAATTAAATGAGGCGCTTCTATTAAATACTTTAAATAGATGATAGTTGATTATAGTGTAATGGATTAAAAAGATTTTAAATAGATGAGAGTAGAAATACATGAACATTAACCATTCATACATAAAATTACCATGAAAACATTCATACATAACATTACCATGAAAAGATCAAAGAAATCAACAAAATTAATACATAAACATGCTTTCTAATTCCCTTCTGAATAAAGTTTTTTGCAACATTCAATCCAGTACTGCTTTTCATTGATCATTTCCTGCATCACAGGGTACCCTTTCGCTATGTCCTTCACAAGTTTTTCTCCAGCTCGAATCTCTTTCTGCAATTACTTTATAGTCTTTTTCTTCTCTTCGATTGCTTCCTCCATTTTACTTTGCCTCTCCCTGTTTCTCCACCAATCATCACTAATCTTCTTGATCTCCACTTCAGTTTTTTCTATGGATTTCTTCATCCTGCTAGGCATGACTTGAGAAGACGGAGGGTTTGATGATGATGGGTTTCCAGCCATTTTCTGGCAGGAAGTGGACAAGTAATTGTATAAGATTTAATATGGTCAGTATGAAGTTGTGATTTTTGGTTTCATGAGGCGTTTTATTTATACACTATCGTCCCCTACCCAAGCTTACAAGATTCGACCTGAAAGTCTGACCTATACCCCATACTTATGTATTATTGCCCCTACCCTTAGAGCTGTCATTATGTTATGAAATCGGGTCATAATGTTGTCATGGACTTGTTAAATCGTGTCTGAAAATATTTGTCAAAAGTCGCGAATTCACAACACTCTTCTCATTTCATCATTTTTTTCGTTGCCATCCAATAGCCCTCGAATTGACGAATTATAATGATTTTTTCAAAATCCAGTGGTGGATACTGTGTTTCTTTTTTGGTCCTAGGAATATCATATGAAACATGATTACGAGGCAGACACGCACCACATCAACGTCTGATATATCTTTCTCGATTAATTTATTTTTAAAATGTTCGAATTTAATATTATCATGTTGGTCATTTTACTAAACAATCTTGTAATAATTAATAGGATGGTACAATATGACGGGCGAAGATCCGGCCCAAATCGGAATCCCGTGATCAAACATAGCTCATGTTTGTTGAACCGTAAATGGGACCCTCCAATACGATAATATATTTCTTCAGATTGAGAACGGAAAGAGGGGTCCTCAGATTGCATCATCCAATTATTTAAAGAGGAATCTGAATAGTGGCTAGATATATCTAAATATGGGCCGAAACATATATCTCTTAACATGTTTAATCTCCTTTGATTAGTTGATAATATGTCGTTCATTTATTTTTATTGTTGAAGTTTGGGCCTTCAAAGTCAGTAACGATGGCCAGAATACCTTGTCAAAAGTAATTCAAAAACTAAATGTTAGATATTATACAAAATTAATCTAAGAAAAATTAAAATATATAGTGTTAAGCAAGATACTAGACAAAAAATATATTTTTAAGTTAAATTAAAAATATTGCAAATTTTTACCGGTTGTTCCATGGTGGTAAGTGGCAACACCAAGTGGTAGGTGGTGGCACACGGTGGTAGGTGGCAGAGATGGACGATGTTAGGTGGCGGCAGACCATGGTCGATGGCGGAGATGGACGATGGTAGGTGGCGGTAGACGGTGGTCGGTGGCAGAGATGGACGGTGGTAGGTGGCAGCAGACCGTGGTGCATGTCGATGGACGGTGATCGGTGGTCAATGGTGATTGGTGGTCGATGGTTGAGGGGGATCGGAATGTCGGAAGGGGTGGGTTTCTAGTGGTAGGTATCGGTGGGGTTGGTGATAATGGTCCTCTCCGACTGCCTATTTATATAAACCGTTACGTAATAAGACAATATAAATTGTCAAATCATCGTCAAATCACCATCAAATTCTAGGCTACTAAATGACAAAATAACGGTCAAAGTAGGTGGTTATAAAATATGACATTTTTCAGATATAATATCTTATTTTTGTCCACCAAATCAGAAACAAATAATTTTTTCGTGTCAACAATTATTCAAAAATATTAACATTCAGTTGTTATAAAAAATATAATTTTTATAAGCAAATATAAAAACATTTGTTGATTCATTTATGCGTTTAAAAAAAGCAGTAAAAATTATAAAGTTTGACGTGATATCATATTGTGTTAAAGATTGTGATGGTAGAGTGTGTTTAAGGATTACGGGTTATAAGAGTAGAAGTGTTTGATTTTATAGAGTAAAACCACAACATTTGGTCCAAAAATAGTCAAAAAACCAGTCAAAATCATCTCACGTTTATTGAAAAGCACCCCTTAATTGTCAAATCGATTTTCTCACTAGAAGACAAATTATTAGTCAAACTTTGTGATTACTGGATCTTGGTTATCACCTGAGGTAAATATTATGTGATTATTTGTTATGTGTTTACTTGACAGCATGATAAATTGTTATATTTAATCATGCTAGTATGTGAAATTATATGCATAAATGAGTATGCACTAAGTATGTGGGTATAATTTTATACATGATAAAATACATGCATAAGGTGTGTATATGTATATGTGAAGATGCATGTGTATGTGTATATGGGTTACATGAATGCATGGATGATTTATATGAAAGCATGCATGTGGGTGAAGGCTACATGTGGTAGTCGACCTTCCTGTTTGGGAAGGGTATATAAAAGGGAGGTTAAGCCTCTATTAAATCTTCTTGCTATTTTTGAGAAAAGTTGAGCGATTTAGAAGAAAAAGAGTTGACCGGATTATTTCTTGTCTAAAGATCAAGTTGGTTTTCAAAAGGAAGTTGCATAAGGTGAGTGATTCTTACTACTTTTAAACTCTTCATAATTGTATAATTGAGTATAGAACTTTACTTTTGATTTAAAAGTTATCCGCTGGAGTGTTGTTCGGATTTGTCTTAAACCGGACAAGTGTTAGGCGGATTAGCCTTAAACCGGTCAAGGCATAAGCGGTTTAGCCAAAAACCGGACAAGGGTTGGGCGATTTAAACCCTAAATCGATTAAAGCTTAAGCGATTTATAGAATAAACCGCTTGGTGAGTATTGTTCGGATTAGACTTAAATCGAGCAAGTGTCAAGCGGTTTAGTCTTAAACCGGTCAAGCGTTGAGCGATTTATGATTATTGAGTTTATATCAAGTATTTTGAACGGAGAAGTAGGAATACGACTACAAGGTAGTCGGTTTATTTTAAATCGGACAAGCCTTGGGCGATGTGTTGTCCGGATTTGTTATCCGGACAAAAAGTGTTGAATCTCTTAAGTGTTAAATCGCACAGACCTTGGGTGATGTGTTGTCCGGATTTGGTAAATCGGTCAAGACTTGACTGGAGATGAAGTCCGGCCAAGTCTAAGTTGACCGGATTTGCATTATGCCTTGTACATAATTTATATATAATTGTTTTTATGTATATAAAATGGGAATTTTGATAAAGATGATATTGAACTGGTAATTCCATTGACTGCGGTCTAAATGGAATTGTTTTGTGAAATATTTTTGATGAGGAAATAAGGTGGCATATCAAGGAGAGGTGTACCATGGGATAAGGCTGACATATCAAGGAGATGTGTACCATGGGATAAAAGTGACATATTAAGGAGAGATGTACATTTGGATATAAGGGTGGCAATTGTATGCGTGTGTTATATAATATAACTCTTACTATCATATCCCTTAAGATTACTGTGGTCTAGAATCTTTATTTCTTTGTGATTTAAAGATTTAAGATCAGAGTTTTTTTATTGGAAATCACAGTCTGAATGTTATAGAGAAGGGGATAACAAGTTTGGCGTGAAACTTTATATAAACCTTGCTTGAATAGAAAAAAAGTTTAAAAGTAGCACTATGTTAATTTGGTTAATATAAACATGTTTAAAGTTGATATATTATTTACAAGCATAAATTATTAGCTTGGAAGGTGAATGGTATTAATATTTGGGAATGTGAATATGTGATTATTAACACTAAACTCTGCAGATGTCTAGCCGAACTAGAAGATCTGAAAGAACGGCCCGTCCAGAGTCTGAAGAAAGGGAAGAGTTACCTGTTAATCTTTCGACTGGTACATCCGGAATCAGAGGTCGAGGAAGACCAAGGGGACGAGGCAGAGGAAGAAGCTGATCTCAAGGGAGGGGTCAAACTGGAATTCATTCTGAACCTGAAGAATCCCATTCTGGGAATGTTCAGGAGAGATCGATGCCACATCCTGAATATGTAACCAGGGACATGTTGGCAGAAGAAATGGGAAAGTTGCGGGAAAATTTGACTTCTATCATGGGGATAACAGCCAGGGTAGAAACAGAAAGAGTAGAAGTTCGTCCTTCGGTACCGGTTACTCATAACAAAGAAGGAGATATTAAAATGTTTTTGGCATGTAAGCCACCAACATTTTCTGGGGAAAGGGATCCAGTGAAAGCCGTGTGCTGGATCAAGGAAATGGAATCTGTGTTCAACATCATTCGGTGTCCAGAAATAGATAAAGTTCGATTTGTTGTTTCCATATTAAAATCAAATGCTTTGTTCTGGTGGGAAGTTGAATCATCGGCCAGAACAAATGTTTTACAATCATTGTCTTGGGCAAAATTTGTGGACCGATTCAAGAATCAATTTTGTCCTAAAACTGCTGTTAGACAAATGGAGGAAGATCTTCTAAAGTTGGAACAAGGAAGTGGAACAATTCGGGAGTATACCGAAAGATTTATTGAATACTCTCGATTTGCTAAACATTATGTTTCAACATAATCTAGAAAGATAGAAAGATACATTTGGGGTTTGAAACCATCAATCAGAGAGTTTGTTATTGCTATGAACCCCAATACCTTTTCGTTAACAGTAGATGCAGCTGAAGTGACTGAACGAAAAAAACCGGCAACCAGAAGGAAAGGTTGTAGAGAAAAGAAAATGGAGGGGGCCTTCATCTTTTCGAGGACCGAAATCGGTAAGATATGATAACAGATCTGAACAGAAGATAAGTGAGGAAGTCTACTCATAGTGCCGACAGGTTCATCAGGGTGAATGTGAGATGGACCCAATAAATGTTATAAGTACGGTGAAGCAGGCCATCTGTCCAGAAGTTGCCCGGCTAATCAAAGGTGTTTTAACTGCAATTCTCCGGATCATATTCAACGAAATTGTCCCTTGTTAAGAACTCTGCAGTTAACAATAGGGAGTAACGCGTTGGGTACTCGTGGAAGGTCTACGGTAAACAGAGGAGGGCAAGGAGGGGCACGAGGGTGGTCTTTCCAGATGACTAAGAATGAGGCAGAAGCGTCACTGGATGTAGTAACAGGTACCTTCCTTCTGAATTCAATACGTGCTAAGGTGTTATTTGACTCTGGTGCTAACTTTTCGTTTGTATCACCATTGTTTGCTCATACTATCGTGAACTAAATAAGTTGACAATCAAAAACAAATATCCTTTACCAAGGATGGATGAGTTGTTCGACCAATTGGTGGGAGCAAGTTATTTCTTCAAGATTGATTTAAGGTCAGGGTATCATCAGCTCAAAGTCAGGTAAGAAGATTTTGCCATAACAACATTCAGAACTAGGTACGGGCATCACGAATTCTTAGTTATGCCATTCGGCTTAACTAATGTGCCTGCAGCCTTTATGGATTTGATGAATAGGGTATGTAAGGAATATCTTGATAAATTCGTTATTGTATTTATCGATGATATTCTTATCTACTCTAAGACTGAAGAAGATCATGCAAAACATCTTCGTCTGATATTAGAATTATTGAAGAAATAAAAGTTGTACGCAAAGTTATCTAAATGTGAGGCCTGGTTAAGAGACGTCCAATTCCTGGGTCACGTCATCTTAGAATCTGGGGTAAAAGTGGATCCAACAAAAATAGAAGCAGTTGCAAGATGGGAAGCTCCAAAAAATCCTTTTGAAGTCCGAAGCTTTTTGGGATTGGCAGGCTATTACCGTAAGTTCATTAGAACTTTTCTAAGATAGTTGTGCCAATGACTAAATTGACTCGGAAGAACATTAAATTCCAGTGGGAAGGAGAACAGCAAAAAGCTTTTCAACTATGAAAAGATCATCTTTGCAGTGCACCAGTATTGACACTACCAGATGGATCTGAAAACTTTGTGGTTTACAGAGATGCTTCAAAACAAGGGTTAGGATATGTTCTGATGCAAAGAGGAAAAATGATTTCTTATGCGTCAAGACAATTGAAAGATCATGAGAAGTAGTATCCAACCCATGACATGGAATTAGCTGCAGTGGTGTTTGCTCTGAAAATCTGGAGACACTATCTTCTGGGAACGAAATGTCAGATTTATACAGATCATAAAAGTTTGCAACATTTGTTCAACCAGAAAGAATTAAATATGCGACAGCGTCGGTGGATTGAACTGGTTAATGACTATGATTGTGAAATCCTCTACCATCCGGGAAAAATTAATGTGGTGGCTGACGCTTTAAGCAGGAAAGAAAAGAGTGGAACCATTAAAGCTGTAGCAATGAGAATGAATTTGATCCCTGACATTCGTAAGGAGATTCAGAGATGTCAACAAGAAGCTGTAAAAGAAGAATTTGTTAAGACAGAAAAGTTGGGTAAAATGATTTCAACCTTGAAACCAAATGACAAAGGAATTATGTGTTTTCAAGGGCGAATTTGGGTACCATGTTTTAAAGATATCTGAAACACTATATTAAATGAAAGCCATAAGTCTCGATACTCTATTCATCCAGGCACCAATAAGATGTATAGATATTTGAAACCTTTTTATTGGTGGCTAGGATTAAATAAAGACATAACTAGATATGTGAAATAGTGTCTGACATGTTTACAGGTTAAGATTAAACATCAAAAGGCGTATGGAAGTCTTCAATCTTTAGAGATACCTGTATGGAAATGGAATCACATTACAATGGATTTCGTCATGAAATTGCCTCGAATTCCAAAGGGGTATGACGCGATCTGGGTAATTGTTGATCGTCTGTCTAAATCTGCGCATTTTCTGCCAATAAGAGAAAAGTACTCTTTAGAAAAGCTAGCACAGATTTACATCAAAGAAATTGTAACCAGACACAGTGTTCCATTGTCCATTGTTTTTGATAGAGATAGTCGGTTTACTTCAAAGTTCTGAAAAGAGTTGTAGAAAGCCTTGGGATCTGAAATCCGTCTAAGCACAGCTTACCATCCGCAAACTGAAGGACAAAGTGAAAGAACTATCCAGACTCTCGAAGATATGTTGAGAAGTTGTATTATTGACTTCGGGGGATCGTGGGAAGATCATTTGCCATTAATAGAGTTTGCATATAACAACAGTTACCATTCCAGCTTCCAAGCGGCATCGTATGAAGTATTATATGGACGTAAATGCCGAACGCCGTTGTGTTGGAATGAGGAAGGTGAAATACAGCTGACAGGTCCCGAAATTGTCCAAGAAACTTCTGAGAAGATCGAACAGATCCACGAAAGAATCAGAACAGCACAAGATCGCCAGAAAAGTTATGCTGATAATCGTCGAAAGCCAATTGAGTTTGGTGTAGGTGATTTTGTGATGTTGAAAGTTTCGCCATGGAAGGGTGTCGTCAGATTTGTGAAGAAAGGAAAGCTCAGTCCGAGGTATGTGGGGTCGTTCAGAATATGTAAGTGAATTAGGCCAGTAGCATATCAGTTAGAGCTGCCAGAAGAGTTGAGTCTGATTCACAACACTTTTCATGTATCGAATCTACGGAAGTGTTTGGCCGATCCGAATCTAGCTATACTGATGCCAGAGATTAAATTAAACAGTAAACTGAACTTTGTGGAAACACCGGAATCCGTTATCGATCAAAAGATCAGGGTGTTGAGAAACAAAGAGATAAGCCTGGTTAAGGTTCAGTGGAAGTTTCACAAAGGACCAGAAGCGATATGGGAATTGGAGTCAAAGATGAGATCAGAGTACCCTTGGCTCTTTAATTAAAGGAATTCCGGGACAAAATTCTTTTGAGAGGTGGATGATGTGATAACTGGATCTTGGTTATCACCTGAGGTAAATAATATGTGATTATTTGTTATGTGTTTACTTGACAACATGATAAATTGATACATTTTAATCATACTAGTATGTGAAAATGTGCATAATATAGATGCATAAATGATATTATGTGTATATGTGGACGCACATGTATGAATGATATATATGTGTGTGTGTGTGTATATATATATGTGGTATGCATGCATGTATGCATGAGTGTGGTTATTTGTTTATTTATGAAGGCATGTATATGGTGTGCGGCTATAGTGGCCGACTTTCCCTAAAGGGAAAGTATAAAAGGAGGGTTTGATATCCATTTTTCTTCTTGCTATTTTTGAGACCTCATTTGTGTGATTTAAGCAAAGAAAGTGTTGACCGGATTACAAGTTGGTTTTCAAGAAGACTGATTTTTTTAAAAAAAAGGGGTTTTAAGGTGAGTGATTCTTACTACTTTTAAACTTATCATAGTTGTATATTTGATTGTTTAACTTTACGTTTAAATATAAAAGTTATCCGCTGGAGTGTTGTCCGGATTAGCCATAAACCGGACAAGTGTTAAGCGATTTAGTTATAAACCGGACAAGGGTTGGGCGATTTAAACCCTAAACCGGTTAAGGCTTAAGCGATTTATAAATAAACYACTTGGTGAATATTGTCCGGATTAGACTTAAATCGAGCAAGTGTCGAGCAGTTTAGTCTTAAACCGGACAAGTGTTAAGCAATTTATGATCTTTAAGTTTATATCAAGTATTTTGAACGGAGAAGTAGRAATACGACTATGAAGTGGCCGGTTTATTTTAAATCGAACAAAACCTTGAGTTATGAGTTGTCCGGGTCAATAAATCGGACAAAGTTATGTGAAGTATCATCCAGATTTGTTATCCGGATAAAGTTGACCGGATTAATGGTAAATCGGACAAGCCTTGGGCGATTTGTTGTCCGGACTTGGTAAATCGGCCAAAACTTGACCGGAGATGAAGTACGGCCAAGTCTAATATGACCGGATTTGCATTTTGACTTGTTTATATATAAATGAGAAATTTTGAAAAGATAAAGTTGAATTGATGATAATTCCAAAGACTGCGGTCTAATTCTATATGAAATTGTTTTTGTGAAATGTTTTTGATGAAGAAATAAGGGTGGTATATCAAGGAGAGGTGTACCATGGGATAAGGTTGACATATCAASGAGAGGTGTACTATGGGATAAGGGTGGCATATCAAGGAGAGGTGTACCTTTGGATATAACGGTGACATTTGTGTGTGTTATGTGATATAACTCTTATTATTATATCCTTTAAAATTACCATGATCTGGAATCTTTATTTCTTTGCGATTTAAAGATTTAGGATCAGGGTTTTTATTGGAAATCATAGTCTAGATGTTATTGAGGAGGAAATAACAGGTTTGGCCTGAAACTTTAAATAAATCTTGTTTAATTAAAAAGGTTTAAAAATGGCATTATATGGAACCTGGTGGATTCAAACCTATATAGGTTTGAAGTATGATTATTTGAATAGCTAAATGCTTGACTTGAAAAGTGGAAAAATACTGGTAATATGTTCCTATTTGTTCATATATTTGTAATATATATGAAAAGGTTATTTTGTACAAAGTTTTGGTATTTTCACCCTGCAATAACTTAAAGAGGGTAACTCACTAGACATTTCGGTCTAACCCTCGTTTTTGTGATTTTAAATATGTATTACAAGAGGTACGGACAGTAAAGGGAAGAGGAAAATATGATATTTTCCTATATGCATACCTACATGAAGATTTGTTTATGATGTATAGTTTTGATTAATAAACATTGATTAGTACAAGAAATGTATTTTGAATTTTTGGGACGTGTATTCTATATGGTAATTTCTTGTACTAAGGGACCTGAGTGGTGTATAAATATGTATTTCCTGTATGAAGTATGTGTTACATGCAATGTATGGAATGTGGTGTTACAAAGAGTTAATTGGATTATTTTCAAACGGATTCAAGAAGCAAATCTCAAAAAGTATTTTCAAAATGTGAGTGGTTTAAATGTTTTAATCACTTTGAAATGCATGAATTATTTGTATAACTTTTCACCCGGTTTGAAGTTAAACCGTACAAGTGTCAAGCTATTTATATATAAACCGGTCAAGGATTAAGCGGTTTAGATATAAACCGGATAAGGGTTGAATGATTTATAGGTAAACCGGACATAGTCTCGACCGGTTTAAGAATAATCCGATCAAGGTATTGGCCGGTTTATATGATGAGCGATTTATGAGCTTTGAATTGTGCTAAATGTTTAAATCAGAGAAGTAGGAATACGACTATGAGGTTGACCGGATTGTTAAATCGGACAAAACATGAATAGTGTTGTCCGGATTAGTAATCCGGACAAAGTATTGAGAATTATTCCAAGTGTTAAATCGGATATAATGTGAAGTATTGTCCAGATTTGTAATCCGGCCAGGGTTTTGTCCGGATTATGTGTTGACTTACCATTGTATTGATTTATTTAACAAGAAATGGGAATTTTTGATAAATATGATTTTGAACTGATAATATTCCATTGACTGCGGTCTATTCCATATGAAATTGTTATGTAAAAGAACTATATAAACATGTATTTCTTTTATATGAAATATGTGTTACATGCAATGTGTGGTTTGGGGCATTACAGAAAGTGGTATCAGAGCCTGAGTTTAAGGGATTTAGGTATTTAACAGCATGATACCTAGACTTAAACTGTTTTATTGCATATTAAGGGTCCCAGACATACTTAGCACCATTGGAAATAAATATGATGGGTTGAAAGAACAGTGTGTAAGGTAAATTTAATTTACATCTAGCCAGTGTAATTATGAATTTACATGTACACATCTGAACTTGAATACTTCATTATATTTGGAAATGTGAATACGTGATTATTAATACTAAATTCTACAGATGTTTAGCCGAACTAGAAGATCTGAAAGAATGGCTCGTCCAGAGTCTGAAGAAAGGGAAGAGTCACCTGTTAATCTTCCAACTAGCACGTCCAGAAATAGAGGTCGGGGAAGACCAAGGGGACGAGGTAGAGGAAGAAGTCAGTCTCAGGGAAGGGGTCGGACCGAAATACATTCTGAAAATGAGGAATCCTACTCTGGGAATGTTCAGGAAAGGTCGGTGTCACACTCAGAATATATAACCAGAGATATGTTGGCAGAGGAAATGGGAAAGTTGCGGGAAACTCTGACATCTATCATGGGAATACCGGCTAGAGTGGAAACGGAAAGAGTGGAAGTTCATCCCTCTGTTCTAGTCACCCATAATAAGGAAGGGGATATTAAGATGTTTTTTGCATGTAAACCACCAACCTTTTCTGGGGAGAGAGATCTAGTGAAAGCAATGTGCTGGATCAAGGAGATGGAATCAGTGTTCAACACCATTCAGTGTCCGGAAATAGATAAAGTTCGATTTGCTGTTTCTGTATTAAAGTCAAATGCTTTATTTTGGGAGGAAGTTGAATTGTCAGCCAGAACAGATCTTTTACAGACTTTGTCATGGGTAGAATTTGTGGAACAATTCAAGAATCAATTTTGCCCTAAAACAGCAGTAAGACAAATGGAGGAAGATTTCCTGAAACTAGAACAAGGAAATGGAACAGTTCGGGAGTATACTGAAAGATTCATTGAATACTCTCGTTTTGCTGAACACTATGTTTCGACCGAACCCAGGAAGATAGAAAGGTATATTTGGGGTTTGAAACCCTCAATTAGAGAGTTTGTAATTGCCATGAACCCCAACACCTTTTCATTGATGGTAGATGCGGCCAAAGTGACCGAACGAAATAAGAACCGACAGCCAGAAGGAAAGGTTGTAGAAAAGAGAAAATGGGAAGGGCCTTCATCTTTTCAAGGGCCGAAAACTGTAAGATATGATAATAGATCTGAGCAGAAAAGCAGTGAGAAAATCTGTTCACAGTGCCGACAGGTTCATCAGGGTGAATGCAAGATGGACCCAAGGAAATGTTATAAGTGCGGCGAAGCAGGCCATCTGTCTAGAAACTGCCCAGCTAACAGAAGGTGTTTTAATTGCAATTCTCCGGATCATATTCGACCGAATTGTCCATTGTTAAGAACTTCGCAGTTAACGATGGGGAGTAACGCATCGGGTACTAGGGGAAGGCCTATTGTGAACAAAGGAGGGCAAGGAGGGTCACGGGGACGATCCTTCTAAATGACTAAGAACGAGGCAGAAGCATCGCCGGATGTAGTAACAGGTACATTTCTTCTGAATTCAATACGTGCTAAGGTGTTATTTGATTCGGGTGCAAACTTTTCATTTGTATCACCATTGTTTGCTCAAACTGCATGTCTGGATTCTGTGATACTTAATGATGAGTTAGTAGTTGATACTGCTATTAGTCAGGAAACTGATACTAGTATGTTCAATAACTGTATTATTCTTATTGAGGACTGTGAACTTCCGATCCGGTTATTTCTCATGCCAATGAAAGAATTTGACGTAGTAGTGGGTATGGACTGGTTGGCAAAGTATCAGGCTAGTATTGTTTGTAATAAGAAAATGATCAGAATTATTCTGCCAAACCAGAGAACAGTTGCTATTTTTGGTGATCGTCTGAATCACCATACCAGTATTTTGTCAGTAATGAAAGCCCAGAAAAGTATTCGAAAGAAGTGCCAAGGATGTTTGGCATATGTAATTGATTTGAAGAAAGAAAAGGGAAAAGAAGAATCAATTCCGATTGTTAGTGAATATCCAGAATTCTTTCCAGAAGACTTATCTGGATTACCACCAG
>NC_037539.1:14368026-14373897 GCF_001531365.2 Cynara cardunculus var. scolymus
TGTGAAATCCTTTACCACCCAGGAAAAGCCAACGTGGTAGCTGACGCTTTAAGTAGAAAAGAAAGGAGCGGGACTATTAAAACGGTGGCAATGAGAATAAGTTTAGTCCCTGATATTCATAAAGAAATTATGAGATGTCAGAAGGATGCTATGAAAAAAGATCTTATCAAATCAGAAAGATTGGGTAAGATGATTTCAACATTGGAACCAAATGACAAATGAATTATGTGTTTTCAAAGGCGAATTTGGGTACCATATTTTGGAGATATCCGAAGTATGATATTAAATAAAAATAATAAATCCTGATACTCTATCCATCCAGGCACCAATAAGATGTATAGAGATTTGAAACCTTTTTATTGGTGGCCAGGGTTGAAAAGAGATATAGCTCGATATGTGGAACAATGTCTGATATGTTTACAAGTTAAGATTGAACATCAGAAACCGTATGGAAGTCTTCAATCATTAAAGATACCTGAATGGAAATGGGATCACATTACCACAGATTTTGTTATGAAGTTACCTCGAACTCCAAAAGGGTATGACGCGATTTGGTAATTGTTGATCGATTGTCTAAATCTGTACATTTTCTACCAATAAAAGAGAAATACTCTTTAGAAAAGCTAGCGCAGATTTACATCAAAGAAATTGTTACCAGACATGGTGTTCCCTTGTCTATTATCTCTGATAGAGATAGTCGATTTACTTCAAAGTTATGGAAGGATTACAGAAAGCTTTGGGGTCTGAAATCCAATTAAGTACAGCTTATCATCCGCAAACAGATGGGCAAAGTGAGAGAACTATCCAGACACTCGAAGATATGTTGAGAAGCTGTATCATTGATTTTGGGGGATCGTGGGAAGATCACTTGCCATTAATAGAGTTTGCATATCACAATAGTTACCATTCCAGCATCCAAGCGGCACCATATGAAGTGTTGTATGGACGTAAATGCCGAACGTCGTTGTGTTGGAATGAGGTTGGTGAAAAACATCTGACGGGTCCCGAAATTGTCCAAGAAACTTCTGAAAAGATCAAACAGATCCGCAAAAGAATTAAAACAGCACAAGATCGTCAGAAAAGTTATGCTGATAATCGTCAAAAGCCGATTGAGTTTGGTATAGGTGATTTTGTGATGTTAAAAGTTTCACCATGGAAAGGTGTCGTCAGATTTGGAAAGAAAGGGAAACTCAGTCTGAGGTATGTAGGGCCGTTCAGAATATGTAAGAGAATTGGGTCAGTAGCACATCAGTTAGAGCTGCCAGAAGAGCTGAGTCTGATTCATAACACTTTTCATGTATCGAATCTGCGGAAATGTTTGGCCGATCCGAGTCTAGCCATACCGATACCAGAGATTCAATTAGACAGTAAGCTGAATTTTGTGGAAACACCAGAAGCTGTAATTGACCGAAAGATTAAGGTGTTGAGAAACAAAGAAATAAGTCTGGTTAAAATTCAGTGGAAGTTTCACAAAGGACCAGAAGCAACATTGGAACTAGAGTAAAAAATGAGATCAGAATACCCTTGGCTCTTTGATTAAAGAAATTCCGGGATGGAATTCTTTTAAGGGGTGGATAATGTGATAACTGGATCTTGGTTATCACCCGAGATAATAAATACGTGATTATTTGTTACAAAATGTTTATGTGACATCATGATAAATTTGGTTTATTTGATCATGCTAGTGTATAAAAATTATGTGCATGTATATGTGATTATACACACATGCATGGTGTGTGTGGATGTATGCATATGCATGAGAATGCATGGTGTGTGTGTGTATGTATGTAGCCGACCTTTTCCTGTTTTGGAAAGGTATAAAAGGAAGCTTTAGTCTTCATTGCTTTTTCCTGCAAAATTGAGAGTTAAGTGAGCGATTTAAGAAAAGAGAAAGAGTTGACCGGATTGCAAGTGCCTGATTTCAAGTGTTTGGTTTCAAAAAGTTTGTTAAGGTGAGTGATTTCTAAACCTTTTTACATAAAATTTGTTACTGGTTTTATTTGAATGTTGATAATTATTGAAAAGAAATTATGTATCTGTTTAAGGGTTTTATCCGGACAAAGGGTGACCGGATTGAGTTTAAATCGGACAAAGCTTGTCCGGATTATTTATAAATCGGTCAAGGGTTGGGCGATTTAGCCTTAAACCGCTCAAGTGTTGAACGGTTTAGCCTTAAACCGATTAAGTGTTAAGCGGGTTATGATTGGTAAGAATGGTTATCATTTTGAACTGAGAAGTAGAAATACAACCATGTGGTGACCGGATTATTTTAAATCGGTCAAGCTTTGGGCGATGTATTGTCCGGACTTGATATCCGGACAAAGGTGTGGAATTTATTCTAAGTGTTATATCGGACAAGTCATGGGCGATAAGTTGTCCAGATGATTTGGTAAACCGGCCAAGACTTGACGGGAGATGAAGTCCGGCCAAGCCTAGGTTGACCGGATTTGAGTTATGCCTTGTGTTTAAATGATAGAAATTGTTATTTTATCATAAAATGAAGTTTTGATATAAATGAGTTTGAATTGATAATAATTTCAATGGCTGCGGTCTATTTGGAATTTTTTTGTGAATTTTTTTTATGAGGAAATAAGGGTGGCATATCAAAGAGAGGTATACCAGGGGATAAAGTTGGCATATCAAGGAGAGGTGTATAATAGGATAAGGGTGGCATATCAAGGAGAGGTGTACATTTGGATATAAGGGTGACATTTGTATGTGTGTTGTATGATATAACTCTTTCTATTATATCCCTTAAGATTATCGTAGTCTGGAATCTTTATTTCTTTGTGATTTAAAGATTTAGGATCAAGGTTCTTGTTGGAAATCATAGTCTGGATGTTATTAAGGAGAAAACATCAGGTTCGGCCTGAAACTTTACATAAACCTGGTTTGATTAGAAAAGGTTTAAAAATGGTATTATGTGAAACCTGATTGGTTTAGATGTATGAGATTTGAATAGCTGAAGTTTTGCTTGAAAAGTGGAAAGAATTTGGTAGTATGTTCCTATTTGTTCATATATTTGTTATATATATGAAATGTTGTTTTCCATAAAAGATTTTGGTGATTTTCACCCTGCAATAACATTAATAGGGTATCTCACTAGACCTTTCGGTCTAACCCTCGTTTTGTGATTTTAATTATGTATTGCAGGAGGTATGAACGGTAAGGGAAAGGGGAAAATGTAATATTTTCCTATATGCATTTCTGCATGAAGATCTGTCTTGATGTATAGTTTTGATTGAATAGTACAAGAAATGTATTTGAATTTTTGGACCTTGTATTTGGTTATAATAAATTCTTGTACTAAGGGACCTGAATGGGATAATGTCATGTATTTCTTTTATATGAAATATGTGTTACATGCAATGTGTGGTTTGGGGCATTACATATACACTATCGTCCCCTACGCAAGCTTACAAGATTCGACCTGAAAGTCTGACCTATACCCCATACTTATGTATTATTTCCCCTACCCTTAGAGCTGTCATTATGTTATGAAATCGGGTCATAAAGTTGTCATGGACTTGTTAAATCGTGTCTGAAAATATTTGTCAAAAGTCGCGAACTCACTACACTCTTCCCATTTCATCATTTTTTTTCGTTGCCATCCAATAGCCTTCGAATTGACGAATTATAATGATTTTTTTTGGCTTAGAGAAATGTCTCCAAAATCCAGATCTGGTAGGTTACAAAAAAACATGGTGAGAAAATGTAAATTAATAAGTAAATAATATATTATAAAAAAACAATAACCGATCTTAAAGGCATATATAAAACCATATAATGTGTATTTATTCGGTGGCCAATGTTTGTGTCTGCAACACTTGAAAGCATTTTTCCGTTGTTGATATGTCAGACGTCATATATACGAGCCCCACGGGTATTGGTTCCAGGCATCTAAATTTTCAACCAGGTGCAAAATCCGGTGGTGGATACTGTGTTTCTTTTTTGGTCCTAGGAATATCGTATGAAACATGATTACGAGGCAGACACGCACCACATCAACGTCTGATATATCTTTATTATTTAAGTCGATTAATTTATTTTTAAAATGTTCGAATTTAATATTATCATGTTGGTCATTTTACTAAACAATCTTGTAATAATTAATAGGATGGTACAATATGACGGACGAAGTTCCGGCCCAAATCTGAAACCCGTGATCAAACATAGCTCATGTTTGTTGAACCGTAAATGGGACCCTCCAACAAGATAATATATTTCTTCAGATTGAGAAGGGAAAGAGGGGTCCTCAGATTGCATCATCCAATTATTTAAAGAGGAATCTGAATAGTGGCTAGATATATTTTAATATGGGGCGAAACATATATCTCTTAACATGTTTAATATCCTTTGATTAGTTGATAATATGTCATTTATTTATTTTTATTGTTGAAGTTTGGACCTTCAAAGTCAGTAACGATTGGTAGAATACCTTGTCAAAAGTAATTAAATGTTAGATATTATACAAAATTAATCTAAGAAAAATTAAAATATATAGTGTTAAGCAAGATACAAGACAAAAAATATATTTATTAGTTAAATTAAAAATATTGCAAATTTTTACCCGTTGTTCCATGGTGGTAAGTGGCGGCACCGAGTGGTAGGTGGTGGCACACGGTGGTAGGTGGCAGAGATGGACGATGTTAGGTGGCGGCAGACCATGGTCAATGGCGGAGATGGACGGTGGTAGGTGGCGGTAGACGGTGGCAGAGATGGACGGTGGTAGGTGGCAGCAGACCGTGGTGCATGTCGATGGACGGTGATCGGTGGTCAATGGTGATTGGTGGTCGATGGTCGAGACAGATCGGAATGTCGGAAGGGGTGGGTTTCTAGTGGTAGGTATCGGTGGGGTTGGTGATAATAGTCCTCTCCGACTGCCTATTTATATAAACCGTTACGTAATAAGACAAAATAAATTGTCAAATCATCGTCAAATCCTAGGCTACTAACTGACAAAATAACGGTCAAAGTAGGTGGTTATAAAAATATGACATTTTTCAGATATAATATCTTATTTTTGTCCACCAAATCAGAAACAAATAATTTTTTCGTGTCAACAATTATTAAAAAATATTAACGTTCAGTTGTTATGAAAATTATATTTTTTATAAGCAAATATAAAAACATTTGTTGATTCATTTATGCGTTTAAAAAAAGCAGTAAAAATTATAAAGCTTGACGTGATATCATATTGTGTTAAAGATTCTGATGGTAGATTGTGTTTAAGGATTATGGGTTATAAGAGTAGAAGTGTTTGATTTTATAGAGTAAAACCTCAACATTTGGTCCAAAAATAGTCAAAAAACCTGTCAAAATCATCTCACGTTTATTGAAAAGCACCCCTTAATTGTCAAATCGATTTTCTCACTAGAAGACAAATTAGTAGTCAAACTTTGCGATAACTGGATCTTGGTTATCACCTGAGGTAAATATTATGTGATTATTTGTTATGTGTTTATTTGACAACATGATAAATTGTTATATTTAATCATGCTAGTATGTGAAATTATATGCATAAATGAGTACGCATTAAGTGTGTGGGTATAATTTTATATATGATAAAATACATGCAAAAGGTGTGTATATGTATATGTGAAGATGCATGTGTATGTGTATGCATGGATGATTTATATGAAAGCATGCATGTGGGTGAAGGCTACATGTGGTAGCCGACCTTCCTGTTTGGAAAGGGTATATAAAAGGGAGGTTAAGCCTCCATTAAATCTTCTTGCTATTTTTGAGAAAAGTTGAGCGATTTAGAAGAAAAAGGGTTGACCGGATTATTTCTTGTCTAAAGATCAAGTTGGTTTTCAAAAGGAAGTTGCATAAGGTGAGTGATTCTTACTACTTTTAAACTCTTCATAA
>NC_037539.1:14375232-14380541 GCF_001531365.2 Cynara cardunculus var. scolymus
AATTTCTTGTACTAAGGGACCTGAGTTCTATATAAACATGTATTTCTTTCATATGAAATATGTGTTACATGCAATGTGTGGTATGGGGTGTTACAGAAAGTGGTATCAGAGCCTGAGTTTAAGGGATTTAGGTATTTAACAACATGATACCTAGCCTTAAACTGTTTTACTGAATGTTAAGGGTCCCAAACATAGTTAGTACCATTGTAAATAAATATGATGGGTTGAAAGAACAGTGTGTAAGGTAAATTTTAATTACATCTGGCCAGTGTAATTATGAATTTAAAGGCACACATCTGAACTTAAATACTTCATTATATTTGGGAATGTGAATACGTGATTATTAACACTAAACTCTACAGATGTCTAGCCGAACTAGAAGATCTGAAAGAACGGCCCGTCCAGAGTCTGAAGAAAAGGAAGAGTTACCTGTTCATCTTCCGACTGGTACATCCGGAATCAGAGGTAGAGAAAGACCATGGGGACGAGGCAGAGGAAGAAGCCAATCTCAAGGGAGGGGTCAAACTGGAATTCATTCTGAACCTGAAGAATCCCATTCTGGGAATGTTCAGGAGAGATCGATGACACATCCTGAATATGTAACCAGGGACATGTTGGCTGAAGAAATAGGAAAGTTGCGGGAAACTTTGACTTCTATCATGGGGATACCAGCCAGGGTAGAAACAGTAAGAGTAGAAGTTCGTCCTTCGGTACCGATTACTCATAACAAAGAAGAAGATATTAAAATGTTTTTGGCATGTAAGCCACCAACATTTTCTGGAGAAAGGGATCCAGTGAAAGTCGTGTGGTGGATCAAGGAAATGGAATCTGTGTTCAACATCATTCGGTGTCCAGAAATATATAAAGTTCGATTTGTTGTTTCCATTCAAGAATCAATTTTGTCCTAAAATTGTTGTTAGACAAATGGAGGAAGATCTTCTAAAGTTGGAACAAGAAAATGGAACAGTTCGGGAGTATACCGAAAGATTTATTGAATACTCTCGATTTGCTGAACATTACGTTTCAACAGAATCTAGAAAGATAGAAAGATACATTTGGGGTTTAAAACCCTCAATCAGAAAGTTTGTTATTGCTATGAACCCCAATACCTTTTCGTTAAAAGTAGATGCGGCTGAAGAGACCGAACGAAATAAGAACCGACAGCCAGAAGGAAATGTTGTAGAGAAAAGAAAATGGGAGGGGCCTTCATCTTTCCGAGGACCGAAATCAGGAAGATATGATAACAGATCTGAACAGAAGATAAGTGAGAAAGTCTGCTCACAGTGCCGACAGGTTCATCAGGGTGAATGTAAGATGGACCCAAGAAAATGTTATAAGTGTAGTGAAGCAGGCCATCTGTCCAGAAGTTGCCTGGGTAATCGAAGGTGTTTTAACTCCAATTCTCTGGATCATATTCGACCGAATTGTCCCTTGTTAAGAACTCCGCAGTTAACAATGGGGAGTAACGCGTCGGGTACTCGTGGAAGGCCTACGGTAAACAGAGGAGGGCAAAGAGGGGCACGAAGGCGGTCTTTCCAGATGACTAAGAACGAGGCAGAAGCATCACTGGATGTAGTAACAAGTACCTTCCTTCTGAATTTAATACGTGCTAAGGTGTTATTTGACTCTGGTGCTAACTTTTCGTTTGTATCACCATTGTTTGCTCAAACTACATGTCTGAATTATGTGATACTTGATGACGAATTAGTAGTTGATACTACTAATAGTCAGGAAACTGTTACTAGTGTGTTCAATAACTGTATTATTGTTATTGAGGACTATGAACTTCCGATTCGGTTATTTCCTATGCCGATGAAGGAATTTGATATAGTAGTGGGTATGGACTGGTTGGCAAGGTATCAGGCTAGTATTATTTGTAATCAAAAAATGATCAGAAGTACTCTGCCAGACCAAGGAGCAGTTGTTCTTTATGGTGATCGTCAGAATCACCATACCAGTATTTTGTCAGTAATGAAAGCTCAGAAAAGTATTAGAAAGAAGTGCCAAGGGTATTTGGCATACATAATTGATGTGAAGAAAGAGAAAGGAAAGCAAGAATTAATCCCGATTGTTAATGAATATCCGGAAGTCTTTCTAGAAGACTTATCTGGATTACCACCAGACAGAGTCATTGAGTTCCGAATTGATCTTGTAACAGGAGTTGAACCAGTAGCAAAGGCACCATACCGGTTAGCTCCATCTGAATTGAAGGAATTGGTTGCACAGTTGAAAGATTTGACTAACAAAGGATTTATTAGACCCAGCACTTCACCCTGGGTTGCTCCGGTCTTATATGTCAAGAAGAAAGATGGGTCTATGTGAATGTGCATAGACTATCGTGAACTAAATAAGTTGACAATCAAAAACAAATATCCTTTGCCAAGGATTGATGACTTGTTCGACCAATTGGTGGGAGCAAGTTATTTCTCCAAGATTGATTTAAGGTCAGGGTATCATCAGCTCAAAGTCAGGGAAGAAGATGTTGCCATAACAGCATTCAGAACTAGGTACAGGCATCACGAATTCTTAGTTATGCCATTCGACTTAACTAATGTGCCCGCATCCTTTATGGATTTGATGAATAGGGTATGTAAGGAATATCTTGATAAATTCGTTATTGTATTTATCGATGATATTCTTATATACTCTAAGACTGAAGAAGATCATGCAAAACATCTTCGTTTGATATTAGAATTATTGAAGAAAGAAAAGTCATACGCAAAGTTATCTAAATGTGAGTTTTGGTTAAGAGAAGTCCAATTCCTGGGTCACGTCATCTCAGAATCAGGGGTAAAAGTAGATCCAACGAAAATAAAAGCAGTTGCAAGATGGAAAGCTCTGAAAAATCGTTTTAAAGTCCGAAGCTTTTTGGGATTGGCATACTATTACCGTAAGTTCATTAGAAATTTTCTAAGGTTACTGTGCCATTGACTAAATTGACTCGGAAGACATTAAATTCCAGTGGGAAGGAGAACAGCAAAAGGCTTTTCAACTATTAAAAAATCATCTTTGCAGCGCACCAGTATTGACACTACCAGATGGATCTGAAGACTTTGTGGTTTACAGCGATGCTTCAAAATGAGGGTTAGGATATGTTCTGATGCAAAGAGGAAAAGTGATTTTTTATGCGTCAAGACAATTGAAAGATCATGAGAAGCAGTATCCAACCCATGACATGGAATTAGCTGCAGTGGTGTTTGCTCTGAAAATCTGGAGACACTATCTTCTGGGAACGAAATGTAAGATTTATACTGATCATAAAAGTTTGCAATATTTGTTCAACCAGAAAGAATTAAATATGCGACATCATCGGTGGATTGAACTGGTTAATGATTATGATTGTGAAATCCTCTACCACCCGGGAAAAGCTAATGTGGTGGCTGACGCTTTACACATGAAAGAAAAGAGTGGAACCATTAAAGCTATAGCAATGAGAATGAATTTGATCTCTGACATTCGTAAGGAAATTCAGGGATGTCAACAAGAAGCTGTAAAAGAAGAATTTGTTAAGACAGAAAAGTTGGGTAAAATGATTTCAACTTTGAAACAGAATGACGAAGGACTAATGTGCTTTCAAAGGAGAATTTGGGTACCATGATTTGGAGATATCTGAAACACTATATTAAATGAAAGCCATAAGTCTCGATACTCTATTCATCCAGGCACCAATAAGATGTATAGAGATTTGAAACCTTTTTATTCGTGGCCAGGATTGAAGAAAGATATAGCTAGATATGTGGAACAGTGTCTGACATGTTTACAGGTTAAGATTGAACATCAGAAGCCGTATGGAAGTCTTCAATCTTTAGAGATACCTGTATGGAAATGGTATCACAATACAATGGATTTCGCCATGAAATTGCCTCGAACTCCAAAGGGGTATGACGCGATCTGGGTAATTGTTGATCGTCTGTCTAAATCTGCGTATTTTCTGCCAATAAGAGAAAAGTACTCTTTAGAAAAGCTAGCACAGATTTACTTCAATGAAATTGTAACCAGACATAGTGTTCCATTGTCCATTGTTTCTGATAGAGATAGTCGGTTTACTTCAAAGTTCTGGGAAGGGTTGCAGAAAGCYTTGGGATCTGAAATCCAACTAAGCACAGCTTACCATCCGCAAACTGAAGGACAAAGTGAAAAAACTATCCATACTTTCGAAGATATGTTGAGAAGTTGTATTATTGACTTCAGGGGATCGTGGGAAGATCATTTGCCGTTAATAGAGTTTGCATATAACAACATTTACCATTCCAGCATCCAAGCGGCATCGTATGAAGTATTATATGGACGTAAATGCCGAACGCCGTTGTGTTGGAATGAGGTAGGTGAAAGACAGCTGACGGGTCCTGAAATTGTCCAAGAAACTTTTGATAAGATCTAACAGATCCGCGAAAGAATCAGAACGGCACAAGATCGCCAGAAAAGTTATGCTGATAATCGTCAAAAGCCGATTGAGTTTGGTGTAGGTGATTTTGTGATGTTGAAAGTTTTGCCATGGAAGTGTGTCATCAGATTTGGAAAGAAAGGAAACTCAGTCTGAGGTATGTGGGGTCGTTCAGAATATGTAAACGAATTGGGCCAGTAGCATATCAGTTAGAGATGCCAGAAGAGCTGGGTCTGATTTACAACACTTTTCATGTATCGAATCTGCGGAAATGTTTGGCCGATCCGAATCTAGCTATACTGATGCCAGAGATTAATTTAGACAGTAAACTGAACTTTATGGAAACACCGGAAGCCGTTATCGATCAAAGATCAGGGTGTTGAGAAACAAAGAGATAAGTCTGGTTAAGGTTCAGTGGAAGTTTCACAAAGGACCAAAAGCGACATGAGAATTGGAGTCAAAGATGAGATCAGAGTACCCTTGGCTCTTTAATTAAAGGAATTCCTGGACTGAATTCTTTTGAGGGGTGGATGATGTGATAACTGGATCTTGGTTATCACCTGAGGTAAATATTATGTGATTATTTGTTATGTGTTTTCCTGACAGTATGATAAATTGTTATATTTAATCATGCTAGTATGTGAAATTATATGCATAAATGAGTATGCATTAAGTATGTGGGTATAATTGTATAGATGATAAAATACATGCATAAGGTGTGTATATGTATATGTGAAGATGCATGTGTATGTGTATATGGGTTACATGCATGCATGGATGATTTCTATGAAAACATGCATGTGGGTGAAGGCTACATGTGGTAGTCGACCTTCCTGTTTGGGAAGGGTATATAAAAGGGAGGTTAAGCCTCCATTAAATCTTCTTGCTATTTTTGAGAAAAGTTGAGCGATTTAGAAGAAAAAGA
>NC_037539.1:14382031-14384690 GCF_001531365.2 Cynara cardunculus var. scolymus
AATTTCTTGTACTAAGGGACCTGAGTTCTATATAAACATGTATTTCTTTCATATGAAATATGTGTTACATGCAATGTGTGGTATGGGGTGTTACAAACTTGGAGGGTTGGATCGCCCCCCGGGGAAGATCCTGGGGTAAAGGTGTGGGCGATCCCCCTATTCAAGACAAACTAGATGTTTTGTCCCCCAAATCAGATACATGGGGTCCCCCAAAATCAGTAAAGAATATATATATATATATATATATATATATAAGTTTCCCATTAAAATTAATAAGTTTTTATTTTAAATAGCCATATATATTGAATCAATCTTAAATTTCCCATGTATGTATCATGGACCACATAACAATTTGAAAATGGGGAAAATTTGTTTGCCCTACAATGTGAAGTTTCTATCATGGTACAATTATTGTATGTTTCACATGTCAAAGAGATTGAAAATTGATTCAGAGAATTGGTGCCATTGGTTTATTAATTTTAGGGATTTTCATCAAAACAAAAAATTTAAAAAATATCAAATATATTAATAATATATATATATATATATATATATATATATATATATATACTTTTTTGGGTCAAAGAATGATGGATCGCCCCCTATGGTCAATATGCCTTAGGACGATCCATGTGGTTATTTTGAAAGAAAGTTGAAAAAATAACTATTTTATTAATATATTTGATATTTTTTTTAAAAAAAAAATTTTGATGAAAATCCTTAAAATTAATAAACCAATGGCACCAATTCTCTGAATCAATTGTCAATCTCTTGACATGTGAAACATACCATAATTATATCATGATAGAAACTTCAAATTGTAGGGAAAACAAATTTTCCCTATTTTCAAATTGTTATGTGGCCCATGATACATACATGGGAAATTTAAGATTGATTCAATATATATGGCTATTTAAAATAAAAACTTATTAATTTATGATAATCGTGAAATTTAATCTCGGCCATAAATCAAATAATAAATTAGGAAATTAACAACTTTGGTAATTTTGACTCAAAGATCTAATTGAAAGGTATTTTAGGCATTTTAATTTTTTTTTCTCTGCTCTCACCTCTCACCTCTCTTAGGGGAACCTTATTATGGTGAACACCATATGAATAGAAGATACACACTATGATATCTAAAAAAGCATGTATGTTAAACAAAACACGTATAAATGATACTCACTGTAATACTCATGATAAATACTAAGATGCATGATATGATACCCTTTATAAAGCAACAAAAATACATATTGTGATACATTTCATAAAATAACAAAAATACACATTATGATACATTTTATAATCGCGAAAACTTTATGTTAAAGTATTTTTTTTGCATAATTTTAATAATTTGAGAACTTTATATATTGTAACAACCGTGAGAAATTTATCTTAAAGTATTTTTTGACATGACTTTTTCTTATCTACGGCTAACATTTAATGTATTGATAAATATATATTTACTCCACAATGTGTTTACTTCATATCTATACGGTTCACAATATGAAAAAATTTATGTGTAACTTTTGTTTCACAAACATGCTAAAATGTTCACATTGTGAAACAAATATATGTCCAACAGTATTCTAAGTCCTACTTTCAGTTGAAAAAAAAATATAAAATAACATCTGATGCACTATTTCTCAAGGTTATCACAATTTCATGAATTACTAAAAGAATGTTCCATATACATACACACACACACACATAGGGCTGGGTTCATGTTAGACCACACTGTTTTCATGAGACCCGTGAGACCACTTTTTGACACTCGAAACTTCATAGTAGAACACAGTGAAGGTGAAAAAAAATCCAATCTTTCACAACAAAAAACTGTGAAGATTACTTTCACAGTGTTCTGCTGTGAAGTTTCAAGTGTAAACAAGTGGTCGCATGGGTCTTATGAAAACAGGTTGGTTTCACGTGATCCCAAGTATATATATATATATAGGGTTGGGTTCACGTGAGACCAGACTGTTTTCATGAGTCCCGTGAGACCACATTTTTACACTTGAAACTTCACAGCAAAAACACTGTGAAGGTTACCTTCACAGCATTTTGCTGTGAAGTTTCAAGTGTAATAAGTTGGTCTCACGGGTCTCACGAAAACATGCTGGTCTCACGTGATCCCAAGTATATATATATATATATATATATATAGTCATAGGTTCATTTGAGAGGTGATAAGTGTTTGAGAAGTAGATAAGTGATTATAGCTTTTCACCTAGTCAAGATTTGCAGTTTTGACTGGAGGATAATTCCTCACATGGTATGCGTAAGATAGAGAGGTAGTTTTCTAACGTTTACAAATAGACGGCAAAACAAGTGCATATGTGAACTCGTGTTATTCACATATGAACTAATTAACTGATTCGCATATCAACTATGGATTAACATATGCACTTATGGGTTCACATATACACTTATTTGTCGTATATTTATAAGAGTTACGAAACTACCTTGCTATTTTTCGCATGACCAGTCAAAGCGCAAATCTTGACCGGTTAAAGCCATAATGTTTGACCAATCTTGACAGTATAAAGGACTAAGATCATTTTTTTACTTCTCAAATACTTACAATTTCTCAAATGAACCTCTCCCTATATATATATATATATATATATATATATATATATATATATATATATATATATAT
>NC_037539.1:14385166-14398670 GCF_001531365.2 Cynara cardunculus var. scolymus
TGTTTTCGTGAGACCCGTGAGACCACATTTTTACACTTGAAACTTCACAGCAAAAACAGTGTGAATGTTAAAAAAAGTCACATATGCTGTGAAGTTTCATGTGTAAAAAGGTGGTCTCAACACTAATTAAGTGCACCGAGATGTACCAGATTAATTCTCTTTTAATGTTAACCAAAGTTTTTGTGTTAACTTTGTTAACCGATCTTGGCCATTCAATCTTTCAATAAACGGTCGTGATTAATCATAATAAATTTTTTTTTAATTTAAAATTTCATAAAGATAAGTGAATAAAGTTGAAAAGGGTATTTAGGTAAAAAAAAATTATGTAACTCCCATATCATCAATTTGGAGTTACAAAATCAAAAAATTCTTTGATTTTTGTTAATGTAAGACCCATATAAACACAACTATATATATATATATATATATATATGAACCATTGTGTCAAATATGAACATAAAATTGACATATATATGAACTTGGACTGCATAGCATTTATGAACATAATAACAATAACTATTATACGAAAGGAAATAAATAAATAAAAAGGTATGAGCACGATATGAACAACTTGTGAACAATAGTTTCTTCATTATAAACACATTCAGGAGCGATCCTTTGTCAATTGGAGTTTTATACATGCATTGTATCCACACCGTTTAAGGTTCACCCCTTGTTCATATATGTTTCTAGTCTTATGTGGTTGTTCACCCCTTGTTCATATCGTATAAAATATATGAACACATAACCCTGACGCTATGAACACCGGGTACAAACACTTACGCAAATATAAAGATTTGGTATCAAACATAAAAAGTAACACTCGTGTTCATATGATATAAGTAACATGGACACAATGATTCATGATTCATAAAAGTCGGTAATATGACAATATGAAAATGGGTCGTACATGTATTTCCATTTGAACATGTGAATTAGGTACGTATTAATTATTAAATAAAAAAGTTATCAATGCAATATGAACTACAAAAAACAAAACACATCATAATGAACATAATTTCGATTAAACCGAGTCTAATAAAATATTAATCCATTACCAAGACATTCGCTTTGGTTAATTTATTCACTTCCTGAACTCGAACCCCGAATGTCACCATAAACCATTTTAATCATCTCAATGTTGTCGATTTTTTTTCCAATACATTTATCCATAATAGCTTGAACGATACCGAATATTTTACTACCGTGTTTCCTCCACGAATCAAAAACTCATAAAACAACAAAAATGGAAGATCAAGATTAAAAAATAAATAAAAATATCAATATTATAAATGTATATGTTTAAGAATTTTATGATTTTGCAACTCCCTTTTAATCAATTACCCTTGGCATTAAGTTATGAAGAAACCTAATAGAAGAATATGGATTGTGATTGGTTAACATGGTTTACAAAGTTAACACAAAAACTTTGGTTAACATTTGATCTTGTCCATATATATATATATATATATATATATATATATATATAATCTCTTGTGTTTTAACACTCAGACTTGATATGTGTTTACTTGCATGTCTTGGTAAACGTAAGGTACCATTTACCAAATAGTTACGAAGTATTTACCTTAATCATGAATATGACAACGATCAAAAATCTTATTCGTTAAGAGAAAAAAAAAGGTCGAGAGTCTTACTCGGTAAGTAAGGGCGAACAAAATTGAGATTATACGACACCACCAGTTTTTAAGCGTTCTAATAGACTATTTTATAAAATTTACTTTATAGGATCAAAAAATAAAGTGTCCTGTCTAAAAACGTTTTAATAAGTTTATAAGACGCTTTTGTGCGTCTTAACAAGTTTTTTGGGACACTTTTAATATGAAGCGTCACATTAACTATTTTATAGGACACTTTTGAGAAAATGTCCTATAAACGTATCTTTTTATAGGACATTTTTGATTTTATAAGACACATTTTCAAATAGTATCCTATAAACTAGCTAATATGACGCCTTTTTATGAAAATGATCTAAAAACTTGTTACGATGTCCAAAAGCGTCCTATAAATTTATTGTTTTAGGGTGGTTTATACTTTGATTTAATTATATTACTGTAAGGATTGGAAATATTATTCGGTAAGAGGAAATACAAAGACTAAGGGGCTGTTTACCAAATCTTACCGGGTAAGTGCTGTCCGGGTAAGAGTGCTGACCCGGATAAGTGCTATCCCGGTAAGTGCTGTCCCGGGTAAGAATGTTTACCAAATGTTTTTGATAAGTTCTTACCACAAATATAATGACCAATATAACCCTATTTGCAATTATATATTGAATAATATATGATTATTTTTGTTATTAATAGTTTAATGAAAGAAAAAAAAATAAAATGTATATTTTAAATAAATGCTTACCAATAAAAATAATATCATTTTACTTCTTTTCATATGTAAACTGTTAAATAAGACAACAAAATATAATTTTCATACTTTTAACTTTGCGTAAACAATTCATATATAATGGAGTGTACTTGGCATGATATATAGATGCCACCTAATTTCGCTAGATACAAGGTTTTAAACCTCCCTATGTCCCATCTCTCTTTACCTACACGCTAGTTGTGGTTCCATTGCCACCTCCTTAATTGAGTGCTCTCTCTCTCTCTCTCTCTCCTTTCATTTGTGGTGCTAATTAGGGGTGCTCAAAAACCCGATGAACCCGACCAATCCAACCCGAATTTTTAAAAAAAAACCCAACCCGAGGTAACCCGATGCATGATCGATAAAAAAATTAGTCAACCCGACCTTATTGGATTGGAATCGGGTCAGGCCCAAAAAAACCCCGACCAACCCGACAACCCGATGAACCCGACCTTAACTTTAGCTTTGAATTGTAGATGACAATCATGACATGACCAACCTCAACGTCAAGAAAGCGAAAGTATCGGGGTTGGAAACGTCTAAAACTATTGTTATTGATTGATGTATTATCATTTGGTTTAAACATTTTTATTGTAATATCTAAATATTTGATAAACTTGCATATTATCTTGAATGGTCGGTCGTATTTCAAAGGAAAGTTTCCTTTATTTTTATGTGATTTTACATTGTTTAAACACAACCCGATCAACCCGATCAACCCGAACAGGTTGGGTTGGGTTGGGTTGAAACCTAATAGAAGAATGGATTGTGATTGGTTAACATGGTTTACAAATAGTGTCCTATAAACGTATCTTTTTATATGACACTTTTGATTTATAAGACACATTTTCAAATAATGTCCTATAAACTAGCTAATATGACGCCTTTTTATGAAAATGATCTAAAAACTTGTTACGATGTCCAAAAACGTCCTATAAATTTATTGTTTTAGGGTGGTTTATACTTTGATTCAATTATCTTACTGTAAGGATTGGAAATATTATTCGGTAAGAGGAAATACAAAGACTAAGAATCTTATCCGGTAAGTGAGGGAAATATTATCCGGTAAGAAGGAAATACAAAGACCAAGAGTCTTATTCGGTAAATGAATGTGACACTACAATAAAATTCAGTTTATAGGATGTCACCACTTTCAAAGCGTCATATTAGGCTGCTTTATAGGATCAAAAAATAAAAGGTCATATCTAAAAACGTTGTAATAAGTTTATAAGACGTTTTTGGGGGTTTGTACAAGTTTTATAGGACACTTTTAAAACAAAACGTCTCATAAGCTATTTTATAGTACATTATTTAAAAAAATGTCTTATAAAAACAAGTATTCAACAGAAAAATAGGTTAATAAGATACTTTTTCAAAAGTGTATTATAAAATAGGTAATGGGACGCTTTGTATTAAAAGTGTCATATAAAACTTGTTAAAACTATCTATAAACTTATTAGAACGCCGTTAGATATGACCTTTTATTTTTTGGTCCTCTAAATTGAGCCCTATAAACAATCTAATAGGACGCATTGAAATAAGTGGCATCCTATAAACTCAATTTTGTTGTAGTGTGGTGACTTTTACCGGTTATAAACGCTTATCATTAAACTAATTTTTGGGGATGCCAGTCTAAAAATGGAATCTTGGAAGTTTAGCTCAAGAATATCGGCAGAAGACAAAAATTGCTCGGTAGATTAGCTAGATGACATGAAGGGGCCGTATACTAAACATTTACCCGGAAAGTGTTTACCAGATCATGAACATGGCAAGTGTTTACCAGATGAACATGGCAAGGGTCAAAAATTTTACCCGATAAGAACAATGATAAAGATGAAGAGTCTTACCCGGTAAGAGAGGGTGACGACTCTTACCCGGGTAAATGCTTACCGAGTAAATTGTTGTATACGATACCATTTTGATGTACTACAATCTTACCCGGTATAATAAATTATAATGTTAACTTCTAATTGTAAGCACTTACCCGGTAAGCATTTAGGTAAACAACTGCTAAAGCTGCAAAAATATGCTCCATTTTCATGAAGGATGTTTGAAGATTTCACTTTTTATCTTGTTTAAAATTGGGTATTTTTTTTTTGTACTTTTAAGAGAATATATAGATTTTTTATATTGAAGCAAGTTATACTCGTTTATATAACGCAATTTATAAAATTTAGGTTCCGCCCCTGGGTTAGAAAGCTTGTGATACGCCCCTGTGAGGGGGCAAAGGGAAGAAAAATATGACCAATTGATACCATGTTTATAATGTGTATGAGTATATAAAAGAATCTAAAAGAAAAATCCATGAAAATTGTCACATTTTGGTCAGGATGATCGCATGTGTGTGTCGGTTTGTGGATGTGCTTTCAATATACTTCTATTGTCTATAAATACAAAATAACTACAGAATTAAACCATATACCATAACGTTCACAAGTGAAGTGACTGAAGTTAGATTCTGTTGAAATTAAGTATCAAATGGCAGGAGCAAAGAACATGTTGGCTTCCTTTTCTTTTCCTCACAAGGAGATGAAGACCACAATAAACACTCTTCCAGTTTACCCTCTTAATTACCAGTATGTTTCTGGTAAAACTACGACATTTACAATCCCTTCATTCCATTCTTCTTGCAAGTGGAAAACTGGTTGCAACCTGAAGGTTGTGAAAACTTCCATGGCTATGGAGGAGGTAAAGGTTGATGCATCCTCGTTCTCGAAGCTAACGGCAACTGTCAGTATCAGGATAAGCAAGGAAGTCAATCTGGTTAAGAAGATGATAAAGTCGTTCCCATGGTTATATTCACGAAATGATTCGTTAGATAAGTTTGTGGTGAAGGGTATTGGTTTTCAACTTGTTAGCACCCAACTAGATCCAAGTAAGATTGATATTCTTGAAGTTTGTTTCTGTTTTTACACATATGATGAATGTCCACTAACACCATGCATACATACATACATACATATATTCATTTGTTTATGAAAGGTACCATGAAGCCAAAGATGAGCAAGGAATCTGTAAAAGAGTGGTCCAAATGTACAACAGATGAAAAAGATAATGATAGAGGCTGTTTCACGTTCGAAGTTGAGCTAGTAATTGATGCAGACTTTGGAGAACCAGGGGCCATCCTGGTGAGAAACAATTACGAAGAGGAGTTGTATCTGGATGCCATCTCCCTTGAAGGTTTCTTTCACTTTTCATGCAACTCCTGGATTCAACCAGCTCAAACTAGCAAACAGAGAAGGATATTCTTTGCTAACAAGGTATACAGATCATCATCCAATTCAACTTAATATCTAGATTCTAATGAAAATCTATACAATCAGATAATAGATCCTACAATAATGTTAACAAAATTTAAACAATAAACAACAAGTGTGGTGTCTTATTGGTTTGAGTTTGGCTCCAAAGGTCAAAAGTACCCGAAGGTCACAGGTTCAAATCCAAGAAGGAATAAAATTCCCCTTGTGGCCACAGACGTTCAAATGCGGTGACTCCGCGTTATCTACCCTGAGATTAGTCGACTTACATAGCGGGTTGGATATCTAGGTTAATAAAAAAAAATTAAACAATACTTATTGACCTAAATATGTGTGTTTTCTGATTTCCATTGAGCTACTTGTTAGATTTTAATTTTTTTTAAGCACCACTCCTCTCTTCTCTTCTCTCCTCAGCCAACCAGCTGGTAATTGATATCTTGTTCCTATACAGACACTCTTTATCTACTGTACTAAGGTGTTGTTCGGTTCATTTTCCATTAAGTCTTGTATGGATAAAGTTGTTTGTATTCATAAAGTTGTCTGTATGATAACAGGTAACTTGTTATTCAGTTGTTGTGCTGAATAAACAATCTGAAACCAAAGGGCTTTTGGCCTAGTGGTATGTGAGTTTTTTGGCCTTCTAGGAGATTAAGGGTTCAAACCTCAACAAAGCTGAGGAGGGTGTGTGAGTTTATTTGTTCTATTTGCCGTATATAATAAGTATTTTATACTTCAAAAAAATAAACAATCTGAACGGTGAAAAAAACTATTTTACCCTTCGTTTTACATTGAACATTCAATTCAACCACCAAACCGATTTCTCCTCTGTGACCAAACCAATGATTAAATCAATCTATTTCTCCTCTGTTTCTCACAACAATTAACATTCAAGGAAAAACCATATGCGGAAACCACATTTGATCGAGAACACATCTCATTAGAAAACCCATCTAATCAAAACAAGTAAATTGAAAAGCATTGGGAGAAATCGATAACCATGGGAAGAAACCGTAGGCTAGAAGACAAACCATACGGAAAAATCGAAAACCTTAGGGAGAAATTAAAGACCTTGGGGAGAAACCGAAAACCATAGGATCAATTTGAGAGGGATGATTCCAAAGATGAAGAGGGTCGATTCGAGAGGGTGTTTCAGAGATGGATTGATCGAGGGCAGCAAGTTTTTTCTTCTCTTCGATCCATTTCATCACCATGTATATACTTGAAATTCCGAAATGGAAACAGATCTACAACAGATCGAGGGCAACAGGAGAAAGATGGTGTCTAGGGCGAGAGGAGGAGAGAGCAATAGATCTATGGAGAAGGAGGATAGGTGTTTTTTCCAAGGGTAGTGAGGAAAAAGGGCCGGCTGAATGTATACAACTCTATTTTTGATTGCTGAGCTAATAAGCACTTTATTGGCCGATTAAGCCATTTCCGAACACTTATATATAGCTTACCGAGTAAGCCATACACATCATACAACTCATTAAGCTACTACAGAACATCCTCTAACTAAACTTCACCATCTATATTATACATACATACACCCACTTATCTGGTCTTACTCACTACTAACTCCATGCATATTTACCTGCTAATTTATTTTCTCGCATTAATATATAATATTATTCAATTGTTATAACATGATTATGTAAAATTATGAATTAATTGTATTACTTGTATGGGTATTATTTAGTTGGTTTCATTACAATAAAATTGCGCGTATAGGATGATGAATATTCCTAAGCGTCCTAACAAGTCATTTTATAATTCTTAATTTATGTAATAAAAAAATAAAACGTCCTATCTAAAAACGTCTTAATAAGTTGTATAGGACATTTTTGTACTGCGTAATGTTTTTTAAAACATTTTTATATAAAAACATCATATTAGCTATTTTATAAAATATTATCTGAAAATTTGTCTTATAAGAGAAGTGTCTTATAAAAAGATGAGTTTAAAAATGTTCAATAAGATAGTTAATGCTTCCAAAAATGTCTTTACATAGAACATTTTATTTTCATTGGTCCAATAAACTAAATCTTATAAAACAGTCTATTAGAACTCTTATAAATTGATGGCGTCATATAAACTTATTACAATGTCTTTACAGAGAACACCTTATTTCTTGGTCAAATAAATTAAGTCTTATAAAGCAGTCTATTATGATACTTAGAAATTGGTGGCGTCCTGTAAAACAATTTTTGTTGTAGTGATTATTCGGTTTTCAACTTTTCTGAATTGTCTCGTAACCAACCTGCATAAGGTTTGGTTTAATCAATTCGGGTTATTCGGTTGGGTTATTAGATAAAATGAATAAGGAATTTAAATTAATAAGATTTGTTGAAAAAATTTGTGTGTTTTCATTCTAGAAATTTTGTAATTATTACGATTTTGTTGGGTAAGTTACGAAAGACGAACAGTTAAGAATGAGTTACAAAATGAATATTATTAGGACTTCAAAAGAGTTATAAATATAAAATATAATTATCCATCGACTTATTTAATTACTTTGGTATAAACAAATGTGTAAAAGAAACCAAAAGGCCTTTGGGTGGTATATGAGTCCTAAGAGGTGAAGGGTTTAAACCTCACCAAAGCTGAGTAGGGTGTGTGAGTTTATTTATTCTATTTGACGTAACCCGAACATGATTTGTTTCAACATACCCGAAAACCAAATAACCAGGATTTGTGGATTATTAAGTTTCATTTTTTTGACACCCCTAGTAGCTACTTGACAAATGCTTAATTAGGTGTTAATTTTGGTTTGATTTATAAATGTATATGAGCTATAGTTGATGATCCCCTTGGTACTAAACTATCAACATCATCATGACAGTCATAGTCTAGTACTGATTTTGTGTCTTACTGGATTAATTCGATAGGTGTATTTACCATGTCAAACTCCCAAGGGGCTAAGAGACTTGAGAGCTAAGGAACTTAATAATAAAAGAGGTGATGGAAACGGACTTAGGTTACCTTCAGAAAGAATATATGATTATGACGTATATAATGATCTTGGAGATCCCGACAAAGGAGCTAAGCACGCAAGACCGACATTAGGAGGCGAAAGAAACCCGCATCCTAGGCGTTGTCGTACAGGACGTCCCTCCTCAAGTACTGGTGAGTTATTTTTTCTAATCCTAGAAATTGATTGAAAGCGAAATAAACTCTCGTAAAACTTATATTATGTAGATGAAACTATGGAAAAGCGGATAGATACGTTGATTTCTTCAATATATGTACCACGAGATGAAGTTCTGGAGGGGGCCAGGCGCACCGAATTCCTGATAGGAACATGGAAGGGATTGCTTCGCAATATTCCACCCTTGGTGGCCACTTCCAGAAAGAGTGAAATTTCTAGGGATCTTAGTGATGTTGCAGGCCTTTATAAAGGTGCACCACAAGTTGATCAGACAAGTTTGAAAGGGTTTGGACTGTTAAATTTTCTAGATATCAGTGGATATATTAAAGAAATCTTCAAGTTTGAGACTCCAAAAAACATTTTGTGTAAGTGTCAATCCAATCTAACATAGTAGCTAGCTCTTTCTACAAAAACATTAGGTTCCTTTTCTTAATCAGAAAAGAAACTAAAACATCATTTACAATATTCCAGCAGGGGACACAACAAGCTATGTACGAGATGACGAACTTGGCCGCCAAACTCTTGCAGGGATGAACCCTATTAGCATTGAGAGGTTAAGGGTATGCACGACTAACACGATGAATTTTTGTATACCCGACTTTTGATGGATTTTTTTAAAATCAAGATGGTTCTATCTATTTTGTAATACTTTACATATATATATGTGACTTATTATAGACCCTGGTACATTTCTGTTGGGATTCTACAGGTCTTTCCTCCTGTGAGCAAACTTGATCCTTCAATCTATGGACCATCAGAATCAAATCTTAAAGAAGAGCATATTATAGGCCACCTGAATGGTTTATCGGTACAACAGGTATGTATACTTGCAAAAGCAAAAAGAATACAACTTTTTTGTATGCTTTGTTGTGTGGATTTCAATTTTTCTATTTTTGTATTAATCTTCAGGCCATTGATGAAAACAAACTCTTCATATTGGATTACCACGATATTTATCTTCCATTTCTAGAGAGGATAAATGCTCAAGAAGGTCGAAAAGCATATGGAACACGTACAATATTTTACTTGACAACAATGGGAACCCTAAATCCCATTGCAATCGAGCTTAGCCTTCCTCCTAAGGACGGATCTAATATCCCATCAAGACAAGTTCTCACTCCTCCGGTTGATGCAACCACCAATTGGCTTTGGCAATTAGGCAAAGCTCATGTATGCTCAAATGAAGCGGGTGTTCACCAACTTATTCATCATTGGTATGTTTAATACACGTTATATTTGGTAACGAGAAGCAAGCTTATTGAAAAGTCTATTTTTAGTTAGGGGTTGTTTATTTGCCTCTTAATAGTTTCATTAAGAGATAGTCTCTGAATCGTTAAGAGGTGAACTTTGTTTGACCGGGAAAAAAAAAGTCTGTCACTTAATGATTCTATAACCGTCTGAATGATTTTGTATCATGGGCATCCCTTAACCATTCAGCGTCCTAATTAATTTCATTCTAAACAATTACCAAACAATTATAATTCATTTTGCACTATATCATGAGAGCCTCTTAATCATTCTGCACCAAGTTATTCAGCAAGTGCCGAACAGCCCCTTAGCCATAAACCAAATGATAACTTTCTTTAAACTAATTGAAATGACGTTTTAACAAACTTTTGGGGCTTTTCCAATTTTTCCCCTTCTATAAATTAATTTTTCAACATGTCTTTAATCAAATATTTTCTATTGTTATCTAATTTTTCAGCTAGTTTTATCAAATGTGGCTAGTTTATTAGCTATTAGCTAGCTTATCAACCAACTTGTCAGCTAGTTGCCAAACATAACCATAATGTACATGTTGAAGTCGCTAAGTTTTTAAAGAACTCTACTACATCCTTATCTGAATTTAGATGAATATATATATATGTGTGTGTGTGTGTGTGTGTGTGATAAAAGATGAACTTTAAATAGATTATCATCAAAAAATGACATACAAATTAAGCACATATATTGATTATAAGCTCATGTTATGGATCTATAGGTTACGTGCGCACGCATGTATGGAACCATTCATCATAGCTACTCATCGACACTTGAGCTCATTGCATCCAGTTTTTAAGCTTCTTAATCCCCACATGCGACATACACTCGCAATAAATGCAACAGCACGTGAAAGCCTTATATGTGCGGAAGGAACTATCGAGCGTGACTTTTCTCCAGGAAAATATAGCATGGAGATGGCTTGTGCTGCCTACCGTGATTGGTGGCGCTTTGACTTAGAAGGCCTTCCTGCAGATTTGGTACGAAGGTAATCTGATACCATTAATTAAATTATAAGATGATATAACAAATAGCAAATAAATATGACATCTTACTTTGTTGCAGAGGAATGGCAATACCCGATGAATCAAAGCCCCATGGAATAAGATTACTCATAGAAGACTACCCATATGCTAATGATGGGCTTCTCATTTGGTCTGCAATTCAGGAGCTGGTACTTTCATATGTGAATCATTACTACCCTGAAGAAAATGTTGTTATATCAGACAAAGAACTTCAATCATGGTATAGTGAAGCCATTAATGTAGGGCATGCCGATCTTCGTGAAGCTAATTGGTGGCCCAAACTATGCACTCCCAACAAACTTACAGAGATATTGACCATTCTAATATGGATTTCATCGGCACAACATGCATCTCTTAATTTTGGGCAGTACCACTATGGTGGATATGTCCCAAAACGCCCACCACTTATGCAAAAACTTATACCCCAAGAACATGAACTCGAGTATGCATATTTCATGGGCGACCCACAAGGTTATTTCCTAGCATCATTGCCTAGTTTGTTTCAATCAACAAAGTACATGGCCGTAATTGATATAATCTCAGCACATTCACGTGATGAGTCGTATATTGGGGAGATAAAGGATGTCATCACTAATTGGTCTGGCGAACCTAACATTATTAAGGCATTCTATAGATTTTCAATGAAAATTAAAAGTATTGAAGATGAAATTAAAAGAAGGAATGCTGATATGAGACTTAGGAATAGATGTGGTGTTGGGGTTCCACCTTACGAGCTGCTCATACCAACTTCAAAACCCGGGGTTACGGGAAGAGGTGTACCAAATAGCATAACAGTGTGATAAGATATAAGTATTTGTGGTCTGTATATTGTGTTTAAGTTTTTATGTAATTTTATTCCATAAATACAATTTTATGAGATATTTCTTCATGGATGAGAGGTATATGTGACCTCCCCTCTTGCCCAAGTTGCTTGGAGTTCGCATGGAATGGAAATTCTCTATTATTCGATACATGGGATGCGACTTGCATGCGACATCTCAACTGGATTAAAAGGTAACATAGGCTACTTTAGATGAAACCAGAACCAGTTGCATCTAGCTAGCATACAACCTCCAGATAGGGTTTTGTTGCTCTCTCTCTCTACACAAACCAACCAAAATACTTGTTCTCTATTAATTTAGGGTTGTTGACATGAGCTTTTACACACCTACAGACTTAGTAATCAAGACCAAAATCAAGTATACAATTAGTCCCACTATTGTCTTTCAAATAATAAAGTGGTATAGAATACCGAGTATCATCCACAGGGATCGTAGTAAAAGCTTAATAAAAGTATAATGAAAGAAATGGTATCAGATGACGATTTTGGAAGACTTTGATTGGTTGTTGAGTTAACAATTGCAAATAACAGAATAATTGAAGGTAGCATGAGTGTAAGACTTGTGGTGAGACATAAACACAAATTCCAGCAGACAATGCTATAAGGATGCTACAACAAGCAGTTGGCCATAACTAGTTCCACCATCTATTTTGAGAGTATTCCTTTCGGACTTCCACCATTGCACTATATTACAGATTTCAACTCATATTTCTATGTGGTATCAGGACCAGGGAAAGTGCCGAATGGTGTTCTCAAAATATATGGAAGAACAAATCTTTTTGTTAAAATTCACTCTTTCGAGCCGATTTCCATATCATTCAAGTTGGTGTGTGTTCAAAGTGGTTCATCTCTGAATGTACTGCACTTTAACATTATAACAAGTGACGAACCCGTGTGGAGAATTAATTAGTTTAAAAGATATAAATGATAAATCTTCTTGTCAGCAACTCTCTCAAGTCTAATTCTCATATCATTTAAATTGACATACATTCAATGGCTTATCTCTAAGACTATGACACTTTAACGCTTTCAAAGTGATCAACTTGTTAGAGGTATCGTTGATTTTATAACACTTGAATGAAATAGTAGAACATTGTTATTGTGAAACAATGTCTACTTGTAGGTTTCTTATGCCCATGTCACATGAGAACACTGCTAACGGCACACGAACCTATGAGGGTCGCACGGAAATGAGCATCTAGATCTCGAATTAAACATGATGGTTGTGAACCAATGTAGTTGCATGTTGTAACGGAATAATGATTATTATTATTCAAGTAGAATAATAATAATTAAGTGTGTATAAAAATATAATTATACTAATATATACTATATTATAAAGTATTTGACAAAAACTCTTAAAACCCATTTTTTATGCGTAAAGTACTGTTTATTAATGCATATTACTTAAAATTCAAGATTGCAAGTAGATTGTGCGTAAGTACAACTTATTAAAGCTCCATATCTGAATTCGTGTAACTAATTGCAGATAAATATAATCAAATACAGGATAAACATCTTATTTTAAATATAAAAAATCTAAAATATAATTAGGATAATCATTGAATTCTAACCAAATACTTAATTATTATCTTTATAA
>NC_037539.1:14402194-14417796 GCF_001531365.2 Cynara cardunculus var. scolymus
GTAATATTGATTCTTATTAATTTGATATATAAATATAATCATCGATTCATTTAGYTAACTTCAGTAATTTTAAAAAAGATTATTGTCACCATGCAACGCATGGTGTCAAACACTAGTTAGGTTTAAGAAAACAATTGAAAAGGATGCTCTCCTCTCCTCCCTCTCTCTCTCTCTCTAACCGATCTATACGCGCACACCAAGGAAAAATAATTGTTCCTTGGTGATAACATCGGCTCATCGGGCTAGCAACCATTCGTAATTGATACCGTACTCCGTATGGATACCGCTAGAGGGGTTCTACCTTGAACTCTCGTGCTTCCGGGTTTTTTGAATCATGCTCCAAAGGTAGTTTTTCTAAAACCCCCTATGGTTTGTTTTGTTCTTATACTATTTTATAACAGATCACTGGCTTTGGGGTTTTACCAGTTTGTTTTTCTTTTCGCTATATTTTCTGTTAAACCAGAAAAAATCCCAACAGTGGTATCAGAGCCTCGCTATGAAATTTATTAGGACTTGAAAACGGTAGAAAATCGAAAGATTTAAAAAAATCGCAAATACGGAGCTCCTCCGCCGGCCGCGACTGCCGTCGTGTGGCGTGCTCCACGGCACGCCCATGTGTCTCGCTCCCTCTTTTCGGTTTTGGGCTTTAGGGTTTTTTGTGGGCCCATTTTTGGGCTTAGGGTTTTGATCGGGTTTTAATCATTTTCCTTTGGGCTTGTTTTTGTTAAATGTTTTGGACCCAAGCCCGTTGTTTTTTTAGTTACTTTGATGAATTCGAATATGGCCCGTCGACCATGTGGTTGTTTTATTTTCCATGTTAGTAAATTAAATTGTATTTGGTTGGGTTTGTAATTTTTATACGATCTGCGTATTGTTTTGATTTCTTTTGTAATGTAATAGATAGGTTAGTTTAGCATTATTTTAAAAATCGAAAAAAAAATTATGTAATCCAAAGACCGAAGAAATCGAAGACGACATCCCAGAGTCCACCTGGATGGTGGAGCTAGTGGAAGTCGCTTTGCGGTGTCCTTAGGGTTTGACCGAGTTTTTTTTTCGTGTGGGCTCACGGAAAACCCATTAGAGGACCTTATCGAATCCATGTGTTTGCTTGTATGATGTGCATGTTTATGTTTAGTTTTATTTTTCCATATAATTGTATGTTATAATATTGCAAATTTTTAAAAATGAAATTTCAAAACAATCTTAAAATGGTTTAAATCAGCAAATCGTAAATGTTTTTACAAATTTATAATAAACTATCAAACTCAAACCGACTAAGATAATTTAATTACAAGCTCAAAATTGTTTTAATTTTTTTTTAAATGCTAATTTTAAATAGTCCAGTAAAATCCTTATTTTAAAATGTGAGTTTTTTTACCACCCATTTAAAATGATTATCAAACTCATAAGGTCAACTTTCGAGTGAGCATTGGCAAAAGTCGGGCCGGATAAGTATGGTGTGAGATAATGGGTTGAATCACGAGATCACAATAGGTTGTGTATTGCCTGCTTATTGTGGTAGTTGTGACATGGACAACCAATTTATGAGTTGTTGGCCAAAATAGAAATTGTGACGTTTTAGTATGGTTAGACTCACTTGAGGTATTTGTACATTGTGTATTACCCGTGTATAAATAGTCTCAAGGTGAATAAATAAGATTAAACATGTCTTTTAAATAAAAGAATCTCACGAAGGTCTAAGAGTTGTGATGATCACAGTTGGAAGATGTCTACCTAAATAACTGTTTTTCATGGTTAGCGAATTGACCAAATCGTGGGAAATGGTGAAATAAGGATCTTAGCTCATTTTTTAATTTTTAAGGGTTTATTCAAATTTTGAGAAATAATTACTAAAATTGAATTTTATCTTATGTAGATGTCTGCTAATCAAGAAAACACATACCCAAATTTGTCCTAGTTCACAATATGTACCATTTTAGATAAAGAGAAACTAAATGGACAAAACTTCTTGGAATGGTTCCGCTTGCTGAAAGTGGTCCTAAGGCATGAGGAGAAGTTTTATGTACTCGAGAACCCTCCTCTGAACCCTCCTGCAAGGAACGATTTTGAGAGTGTTCGAACAGCTTATGATAAGCATCATAGAGACTCTCTGAGCGTGGCCTGCCTGATGTTGGCCTCTATAACTCCTGAACTCTTGAAGGAGCAGGAGGAGATGACAGCTTGGGAAATGATTTCCGCCCTAAAGACCATGTTTGGTCAACAGGCTAGGCAGGAGAGGTTTGACACTATGTGATCACTACATGCTTGTATGATGAAGGAGGGGGCATCAGTCAGTGCCCATATCTTAAAGATGAAGGGATATATTGAGCGTTTGGCTGAGTTGGTTACCCTCTTGGATAGGAACTGGGGGTTGATCTAATCCTTAAATCTCTGCCCAAATCATATGATAGTTTTGTGCTCAACTATCATATGAATGACTTGGACAAATCTCTCACAGAGTTGCATGGTATGCTAAAAACTGCTGAGAGGGGAATTCTCTTCAAGATGGAGAAAGCCAAGCTTGTCTTGAAAATCAAGGCAACAGGAGGGATAATCAAGAAGAAAAGTGTAAAGCATGTGACTAGAAAAGGAAAGGCAAAAGCTAGAAGCTCCAGAAAAGGCAAGAGGAGTGAGAGAAAGATTACCGGTGATGCAGTTTGTTTCGAATGTTCTGAAAAGGGGCATTGGAAGAGAAACTGTCTAATTCTGATTGCAAAGGCAAGGAAGGAGAAGGCTCAGGGAACCGAACCTTCAGGTATATATGCCATCAATTTATTCACTTCAGATTATGATTCTTGGGCATTGGATACCGGTGTGCAACTCATATATGTTCCTCTTTGCAGGGACTAAGAAGTGAGAGGCAACTGAGGCCAGGCTAATTGGAACTCAAGATGCGCAATGAGGCAAGAGTGGATGTTATGTCCCAAGGAGATTATGATATGGTCCTTCCAAATGGCCTAGCTTTAAAACTTTATGATTGTCTTTAAGTTCCTAGTATCGTAAAAAACATTGTTTTAGTTGCTCGTTTAAGACAAGATGGATTTATGTTTAAATTTATAGAAGATAATTCTATTTCATCATGTTTGCATGGGATTTCATATTTTGTTGCTAAGCCAGTTAAAGGAATTTATGAAATAGATGTTCGTAGAAGTATTAATTATGAATCGATGTATAATTTGAATGCTAAAAGGCTTAATCAAGACTTAAGTAAGACTTACTTGTGGCATTGTCGTCTTGGCCATATAAACATGAAACACATTGCCAAGCTCCAAGTGGACTGAGATAAACTTGGTAATTTGTGTATTGTATATCGATTGCAATCAGGGTTATATATCAGAGATACATTTACACTCTAGACCCTCTAATATAATTATGTATATATATCACACCTAATTGTCTAATATTCCCCCGCAAGCTAAGGTCGGGGAGTGACCTGTAGCTTAGACCGTAATAGGAGAAACCGTTGTGAAGGTAGAAGCTTGGTGAACACTTCTGCAATCTGATCATCTGTAGATATAAACTAAACTGAAAGATTCTGTTGTGCAACCATTTCTCGAACAAAGTGAAAGTCAACTTCCACATGCTTGGTACGGGCATGAAAGATAGGATTAGCTGAAAGATACGTAACACCAAGATTATCACACCACAAGGTAGGAACTGAATTCACAGGAACCTGGAGTTCTCGCAGCAGTGTTTGGAGCCATGTGAGCTCAGCAACAGTATCGACTAGAGCCCTGTATTCAGACTTTGTTGATGACCGAGAGATAGTCCTTTGCTTTCGTGCAGACCATGATACTAGGTTTGAACCAAGATAGATAGCATATCCCTTAGTGAATCAACAATCATCGGAGAAGCCAGTCAGGGAGGTGTAAGCAGAATCAGTGTAGGCATGAAGGATTATGCCTGAATCATCCATGATTCGTAAATCATAGTCAGTAGTGCCCTGCAAGTAACAAAGAATTCATTTGACTGTCGTTTAATGATTTTCAGTGGGGGAGTGCATAGATTGGCAGACTTTGTTGACTGCAAAATTAATATCCAGACGAGACAATGTCACATACTGAAGGGCACCCATAATTTGGCGGTACTTGACCGGATCAGCAAACGTAGCACTATCACCAAGAGCAAGATTAGCATTGGTGGTCATAGGAGATGAAGTCGGTTTAGCATTAGACAGGCCTACGGGTTGCAAGAGTTCATGGATGTATTTTCGTTTTGATAGAATCATATCATGACCCTGACTAGTTACTTCAATACCGAGAAAATAAGACAAACGACCTATATCCTGAACAGCAAAGGATTGGCTAAGACGTTGTACCACTTTGTCAATAGCTTCTGAGTTGTTTCCTGTCAAAAGAATGTCAATAATATAGACTAGCATGTACAAAATGGTGCCCTGTGGGAGTAACTAAACAATGAAAGGTCCGTTTTGGAGCCCTGAAAACCAAGAAAATGAAGGACCATAGGAAGTCGATGTAACCACGCTCTAGGGTCCTGCTTTAATCCATATAAGGATTTATGAAGTACGCAAACATGATCGGGTTTGTCCGGGTCAACGAACCCTGGTGGTTATTGCAAATAAACTGTCTCGTTGAGATCACCATGTAGGAAGGCATTTTGCATATCAAGTTGCCTTAGAGACTATTTATGTGTTACAGCCAGAGATAAAACAACACGTATGGTGGTCGATTTGACCATAGAACTGAACGTCTCCTGATAATCAATGCCTGGTTGTTGTCTAAACCCTTTGGCTACTAGTCGTGCCTTGTAACGTTTTATTGCCCCTGTTTGGTCCATTTTTAATTTGTATACCCACTTGCAATCAACTATGTTGGAATTGGAACGCGTGGAATTAATGTCCAAGTACCATTCCGCATTAGCGTCGAATACTCGTCAGCGATGGCAGTACGCCATTGAGGGTACCTGTTAGCAATAGTAAAGGTGGTCGGTTCGGTGTCAAGTGAAGGATGATGGGTATGGTATGAGGAGGCATTGTAAGGTTTGGTTTGTTTGGGATTGGGGCGTAGGTTGGATGGTCAAGTATGGGTGGGTAGTTCGGTGGTAGAGGATGGGGGCAGGGGTAGGTTGAAGTGGTGGTTCGGTGAGTATGGAACGACGGTTATAGGTGTGGATAAGGGGTGGTTGGGTCATGGGGTGGTCATTAGGAGGGGTGGTGGTGGGTGTTGTTTCTTGTGGGACAGATTGCATTGTAGGTGCTGTTGAGGGTGTCAGTTCTGGTGGAGCCGAATGTTCATTAGGTCCTATGGAGGATGAATAGGTGGGTGGGACGTCAGATTTGGGATAGGTGGAGACGTAAGGGTTTAGAGTGGTTGGAGTAGGAGTGGTTGTAGGAGATGTTTAGAAAGGAAAGGATTGTTCATTAAATCAAACATGATGGGCCACGTAAAGACGATCAGACTGTGGCTCGTAACACTGATAGCCATGATGAACAGTGTTGTAACCAATGAACACACAAGATGTAGAGCGGAAGTCAATTTTGTGTTTATTGTATAGACGGAGATGAGGGTAGCATTGGCACCCGAAAAAAGGAAAAACCAGGTTTGTGCTTGAACACATGTTCAAACAGTGAGGTGTTTGAGTTGGTTCTGGATGGCATTCGATTAATAAGATAGACTGCGGGGTCAAAAGCAAAATGCCAAAACCATTATGGAACATGAGATTAAGCAAGTAAAGTATGACCGATTTCAACATGTCGATTTCGTTGTTTAACAAAGCCATTTTGATATCTTGTAAGTGGACATGAGAGGCGATGGGTGATGCCGAGAAGAGAGAAGAATTAGGAGAGATTCTGAAACTCGCCTCCCCAGTCGGTTTGGACAGATTTTAGTTTGGTTTGAAAATGTCTTTCAACCATGGCAAGGAATCGTTTAAAAGTGGCATAAACATCAGATTTTAGTTTTAATGGAAAGATCCACATAAATCTAGAGTAATGAACAACACGCAGCAGAAAATAATTGTGACCATCAAAAGAAGGAACAGAAGCGGGCCCCATACATCACAGAAAACCATATCCAAAATGTGCGAACTTTTATAAGTAGATGGTAACAAATGAAGTTTAGACGATTTGCCAACAGAACATGAATCACAAAAAGTAMTAKCACACTTRTWTTGTAAAGGTAAATGATATTTAGATAACATGGACTTCAAAAGTTGTGGATGTGGATGTCCAAGTCTTTGGTGCCATGTGGTGGAAGAGTCACATGTGGTAGAAAACAACATTTTCTGAACAGGTTGAGGCTGAGGAGGACGGAAGAGAGTAGAGGCCACCATTACTTGGACTAGTGAGGAGGATAGTGTGTGTGAACATGTCCTTCACAAAAAAAAGTAGAGTTAAATTCAAAGTACACATGGTTATCAAAACAGGATTTTTGAACAGAAAGTAAGTTTTGTTTTATGTCAGGTACATGTAATATGTCCTTAAGGGAAAATGCTTTGTTTGGTTAATAAAGTTGTGAGCAACCAATGTGTAGAATGGGTAAACCCTTACCATTGCCAACATGAAGGTTGTCCTCACCGTAGTAGGCCTCAGAGTTATTGAAGCTAGATAAGTCTGGTGCAACATGATGGCTAGAGCCAGTATCCAGAAGCCAAGCTTGTGACTGGTAATATTTAAAGTTGGCAGAAGGTGGTTGTCTCATCCTCATAGGATCAGGGTCGCAATTGGGGCGATGAGACGGGATATGACCAAGCCCACACTTATTGCATGTGCCAAAAACATTGTTTTGATTAGAAGCCCAACTAAATTGATTATGGTTACCTCCTCCTTGACTTCTGTTGTTGTAATTTCCTCGTCCACGTCTAGAATCAAGTCCACGGCCACGGTTATTCCCAGATCTGTTGGTGTAAAAAGGCATGTGCAAGATGTGCATTAACAAGCTGAACTTGAAGACCAAGTTGTAAGAGAAGCTGCTGAATAGCTTGAAGTTGATCCGGTTGAGGAATAGACGAGGTGGCACCAGGAACCGCTAAGTTGCGGTTGTTCGTGACAGTCGATAATGGTTGAGGCGAAGAGATGTCAGTTGCAGAATTCTTGATCATGTAGTCATGGTCTAATAGCAGGCCATGAAGTTCTGCAAAGGTAGTTGGGAATTGGCGACCAAGGAGTGTTGACTTCAGCCCGTTGTATTCTTCTCTAAGACCCGAGATAACCAGCATCACCAAATCTTTTTCTTTCATTGGTTCTCCTATATTGGCGAGAGCATCAGCGTATTCCTGAGCCCTGGTTAGGTATGCGGAGGAGGTTTTAGCAGGCTTCATCTCTAGTTTAAGAAGCTGGGTTTTTAGGGTGTATTCCCTAGATGATGTGTGAGGAGCATAAGCACGTTCAAGAGACAGCCAAAGATCACGGGAGATAAGTCCTTGAACGTGTTGGAACGACGCCTCAGAGATTGTAGGAATAATCAGCATCCGTACATGTGCATCATTGGAAACCCATGCTTTGTAGTTAGGATTCGGTTGTGGTGGGGGCAATGTGGTGTCGTCGATGTCTTTTCCAGATAATGAGATAGTCATTGGTGGAAAGGGAATGGTGCCATCAACATAGCCGAACAGGTTGTTGTGACAAGGAACGGTTGAACCATTGCCTTCCAATAGCCATAGTTGTTTGGTGATAAAGTGAAGCCAAACTTGTGGGAGTTATGGGTGGTTTTCTCGGTTGGAGTGAAAGCTGCAACAGTTGTCATTGGACAGAAGGTGAGGCAGCCGTAGGGTAGAAGATGGGTGTGGTAGCTTTAGGGTTGCCTTGTGATGGCAGAGGGTGGTCGGCAGAAGGTGCGGCAGCCGTAGGGTAGAAGACAGGTGCGGTAGCTTTAGGGTTGCCTTGTGATGGCAGCTGTAGGGCGGCAGTTGTAGGGCAGCAGTTGTAGGGTGTCTAGTGTCGGCTCTGATACCAAGATAAACCTGGTAATTTGTGTATTGTATATCGATTACAATCAGGGGTATATATATATATATATATATAAGAGATACATTTACACGTTAGACCCTCTAATATAATTATGTATGTATATCACACTTAATTGTCTAATAGCGGGATCTTGGAATCGAGTGATTCATTCGACAAATGTGAATCATGATTATTAGGCAAGATGACAGGCACCTTTTAAAGGAAAGCCTGAAAGAGCTAACGAGTTGTTAGGAGTGATACATATTGATGTGTATGGGCCCATCAACACAGCTACAAAAAATAGTTGATGTTACTTCATTACTTTTATTGATGATTACCGTAGATATGGGTATGTTTATATAATGAAACACAAATCAGAAAGCTTTAAAATTTTCAAAGAGTTACAGAATGAAGTAGAGAACCAACTTGGCAATAAGATAAAAGCCTTTCGGTCTGATCGAGGTGGCAAATACATGAGCCAAGAATTCACTAATCATCTTAGCGAATGTGGAATAATTTCACAGTTCACTCCTCCAAGAACACCACAACATAATGGTGTGTCTGGAAGGAGAAACCATACCTTGCTAGATATGGTTAGATCTATGATGAGTCATACCAAATTGCCTAAAAGTTTTTGGGGATATGCCTTGGAGGCAGCCGCCAAAATACTAAACAATGTACCAACCAAGAAGGTTGATAAGACCCCATATGAGATGTGGACAAGGAAGATCCTAAATCTATCATACATGAAAGTCTAGGGCTACGATGCTTATGTTAAGCAAGAAGCTTCTAGGAAGCTAGAGCTTAGATCTAAAAGGTACACCTTGTAGGATATCCCGAGACTATTGGTTATTATTTCTACAACCCCAGTGAGAACAAGGTGTTCATAGCACGTAAGGCTGAGTTCCTAGAAAATGATTTTCTAACTAAGCCTAATATAGGGGACAGAGTGGAACTTGAAGAAATTCGTGAAACCCTACAGATGCACAGGTTGACACTGGTATTCAACAAGATGTCGATCCCTCATCACTAATCAATTGTTCGAGGGTGTAAGCGATACATATGGTGGTGCTACGATGAAGGGTTACCATCAGGGGAAGAAGAAAGATGTTGATGGTAACCCCCCATCGTAGCACAAAAATATGTATCGCTTACACCCTCGAACAGTTGATTAGTGATGAGGGATCGACTCTAGGGATAGGATTGATGGTGGTTGGATGCTAAGATAATGCCCAAAACCACCTAGGAGGTGTTTGAAAGACACATAAAAGCGGAAAGTGGTTATGGAGGTGGTGGTGAGGACAAAAATGGTGAAGGATGCGCTGGTCTGGAAACAGGAACAGGGAAGGACGCAGTGAAAAGAAAGGGGTAATGTGGAGGCCTAGTTAAGTAGGAAGAAGAAAGGGGTCACCAAGAGGTTGGTTAAAGGGGAAGAAAAAAGGGTTGTGGTTTTTCATCGATGGTGAGTCCTAATATTTATTGTAGCACCCGGGATTTTCGTGCATTTTACTATTTATAAACCGAGCCTTTATTTTGGATTTTAAGTGGTATAAGACTAAATTCTGAGTTGGAAAGCTTGGGTTGTATGTTGGTTTGGATAGGTGTTGGGTTATAACATTAAAAAAGATTCACTGGGTGAATTTTTGGTTCCACGCGACCTTCCGGGCGACCTCAAGTCACGCTGGAAGCCGCATTATACACTGTTTGGTTGTGCTCTAGTGTCCGGGCGACCTGAGCCACGACCTTGGTTGTGCGTCAGGTCGCGTAAAGGGTTATTTGATGTTGTAACGGGGCCGAAAATAGGGTTTTACTCTCATTTTTCTCACCAACACTTCTCTCGCTTTTCCCTCCTCCCTCCTCATTTATTGTGATTATTGGAGCTTTTAATCCACTTTTCCAACCAATCAAAAGGGTCTAAACAACATTTAAGCGAAGGATTTATTTAAGAAATATTTTATTCTACAATATTTAATTTTCATGCAACTTAATAAAAAAATAAAAAAAATTGCATGTTTTTTTAGATCATAGCAATGAAAAATGAAAATCACTAATAATAGATTAAAATAGGTTTTTATTTTTATTTTAGTTAAATCATCAAAATGATGTGTCATCCACATCATCTCATTAAACTCACACAATCAAAAAAAGTCAAGGGTTAACCGGTTTAAAAGGTAACAAATTAGTCATTACTATTATGGGTAGATTTTTTAAAGTACAATGCCTTAATAAAAAATGATTTGAAAGTATATTGCTATAATAAAGAAAAACAAAAGTAGAATGTTATAATAAGAAATTTTATGAAAATAGGTTGCTATTTCATGCATTTAACCCTTTTATCTATGTTTTTATTTTCTCTCTACTTCATAATTAGATAATAATTTAATTAATGGACACGAAAGATACAAGAAATTTGGAGATAATGTGATCAAAAATAAAGTTGAAGGCAATTATTTGTTGAAAATGTAGATAAAAATATGTACAAATTTGGGAAATGCGAGGGTGGTGCATAGGGCTGTAAACGAACCGAACGAACACGAACAGAGGTTTGTTCATGTTCGTTCGTTTAACTTAACCGAATAAACGAACGAACACGAACGGTAAACGAACGAAAATCTTTGTGTTCGTGTTCGTTCGTTTAGAAATAAGGTGTGTTCGTGTTCGTTTGTGTTCGTTCTTTAACATGCTAAACGAACGTAAACGAATGAACATAAACGAACGGGCTAAACGAACATAAACGAATAGATTAAACGAACATAAATAAATATTATTTGAATTCAAAGTAAATAAATAAAAGATTATATATTAAATTTAATATATAAACGAACGAATATAAACGAACGGTAAATGAACGAACGTTCACGAACATAAATGAACGAACGAGACTCTTGTTCATGTTCGTTCGTTTAACTTAACGAACAAAAAAATTTGTTCATATTCGTTCATTTATTAAATAAACGAACATAAACGAACTTCTCGCCGAACGGTTCACAAACGGTTCGTTGAACGTTCGGTTCGTTTACCGCCCTAGGTGCACCCCTGGTTCGATTTATTGTAGGATATGGACCATCATGGCTCCATTTCATGTTGGTACAAGTACTAGCCAATAGCCATAACTTATTTTTATAAAACTAATGAAATGTTTCAAAGTATAACCCAATCCGGCTGCACTGACACAAAATGGCAGCAAAATACGGCAATAAAATCCGATATCAATCATCTTAATTTTCTAAAGTGTATATATATATATATTATATATACAACAAAAAATGGTAAACCAATAAAATTATATAATGACGAAAATTCGATACCTTAGCGATTTTCCTAGCCCGAAAATGGTTTCTCTAACCAGGGAAGGAAATAACCGACTTCTTTACGACATACAAATCTTTCTAGTTTTGGCTACCAATTTTCCGGTGCCGCTTTGAACTGAATCTTCTGTCTCTCCGTCGTCTTGCTGACGTGATCTTTGTGATATTACTTACACTAAGTTCCGTGGATGTTTCCAAGGCTGAAATGTTTCGTGTTACATCAATCGGGGTGGAGGGTGGTGGCATAAAAACAGCAACTGCACCAGGAGGAGGAGGTGGCAGCAGTGGTGGTGGTGGCCAGTGCTCCAGAATATCTCTGTGGTATCCCTGAGATAGATAAAGAGAAAGAGGAACCAACAGGATCAGCATCATCCAGAAAGAAAGTTGTATCTGACAGAGTTGACTTTTAAGGCCAACAGAACTCCAAAAATATAGCAAATTCTTTAAAATCTTGAAAAACGGCGATTTCAAAATGAAAACATGTTCTTCTCAAGACATAAATTGTTGACTTTTGAAAGTCAAAGTCTATTTTAGTAAAATCAACAAGTTTTTATCACCTGAACTACAAAGTTTCGCCTTTGACAATCCCAGAACATATGAAGGGTCCAGTTCGTTTTAGACATGATCTTGTCCCTAACCGTTGAGAAACTAATCTGATCTCTTGAAGTAAACCGATCAACTTCATTGAACCAAAGACAAGTAAAAAGGTTCGAGATGGGAATATGCTCTCGTATCACCACACATCCTTCGGGAACATCTGCACAATAACAACAAAATGAAACAAAACCTCACTGATCCACAAGATTCATGTGTAACAACACGTGGAACCCCATATTACTCTCTGAAAGATCCCTTGAGGAGTAAAAGGAGGTTTCATCGTATATTGAAGAGAAAAGGACCAATTCTAGCCCAACACACCCCTCCAACAGAGGCTAGACGAAAACAGATTGTCCACAAGCATCTAGAGGGGGCTACAAGAGCACAGATCGCCCCAGAGTGTTGAGTCCTTAAAGTGGTAGACCTTTGGTTTTGATACCAAATAAGAATGTGTGGAACTCCACTAGATTACCCTCCAGATAAAGAGGGGTATAAGGGTAGCTTAACTGGTAAGACAATAGGTTTGCCCCCATTGGTCACTGGTTCAAGTCCCCTCAGGGCCACTGCAGGGTTTGTTTGGCTGTTAAGTTCAGGACCCCATGGAATTTAGTCAAGCTGCGGGCAAACTGGCCCGGACACCCATGTTTACCAAAAAAACCATAACTACTAAAGCTAAGCGTTAGATTTTGTTAATAAATGAAGTGCATATTGTACCACTTCTAATAGGAAGCTTCGCCTCTGAATATGGGGTTAAGCCCTCCATTTTATAAAAGTTGATCTGGAAGTCGATGGAGGCATTGTCATACTTTGAAGCTGCTTTATTAGCTTCAGCTTCTACAAACACGTCAAACCGCTTGTAATGCCTAGATATCGCAAAACTAGCATTCTTCCTCCACAAATACCTGAAATTTTACACAAAATTCAAAGTTTCAACTTTTTTCCTAGGACAACTGAACCATGACCTCCACCAAAAGGTGAACTAAATGACGATATACCCTTGCAAAGTACATTCTACATTCAAATCAAAGTGAATCCTGTGAACTAAAAGGAAAGCAACTACCTTTGCAAAAATCTTGAAGGTTTCTAGAAAAGGAAATGTTTGCTTTTTGCAAAGATCTTTAAGACTACATTGGTGGCTTGAAACGGTATCAGAGTTCAAGTTTTCTGCAAGATATCATGTTCATGTTTTTCCCCTTCATCTTATAAATGAAAATATGAATCTATTCAGCTTTATCATAGTAATCTACTCAGACAGCCATCTATCGGCTTAACTTTTATATCTATATATATATATATATATAGAGAGAGAGAGAGAGAGAGAGAGAGAGAAAGGTTCATATGAGCACAATAACTAAATAAGAGAATAAGAAAACAGTTGAATTACATGTGATTTTACACTAAAATCACGAATAAAACCACATGTCACGTCGCCCACACACCCTTTTGTGGACCGTTAATGTGAAATCACATGTATTTTTTAACATGATTTGGACGTTTTCATATTCTCTTATTTAGTAACCATTCTCGTTTGAACCTACCTCTCTATATATTAAGAGGCACAATCATTTGTTCATATCAACTTTACAAACTCATCTGAGCCATTCATTTTTTTATTCCATGGTTAAGATTAAATGGGAGGTTACAAAATGATGAAAAAGGAAAGAAATCAAATTGAACTAAATGGAGGGTTTGTTAATTTTGGAACAAATTGTTTTTATTTTTGGAAGATAATCATATACTATTTTTGGAAGATAATCATGCTTTATATGGAGTTCGTGTAAAGTTCATAGTGTTGTTTAATCTATGAACTTCGACTATTCCGACTTTTTTACCCAAGTTCACAGGTGAAACAATGATTTTTGTTTAAAGTCCATAACGTTGTTTCATGTATGAACATTGGCTGTTATAAAAAATTTACCTAAGTGCATAGGTGAAACTAGAAGTTGAATAAGATAACTAAGGAAATTCAAACAAAGTAAATGAGAAAATTAAGGAATGTGATATCAATATATGAAAAAGACGAAAATACCCGGTTAACCAAGTTTGTACTAATTAGGCCGTTAACAAAAGAAGGTGGCTCTATATATCAATACATGAGTTGGCATTCGATCTTACACAAGACGAAGAGATTTTAACATTGTTTCGAAAGATAATAATACCTTTCAAGAATTTGATAAGGATCCACAACAAGCTCAAGTTTCCCATCCACCCATAGAGAATAGTGAACATTTGGGAAAAGCCTGTGTAGTAGAAGTTTCGGAACCTACACATATGTACCTTCATTTAGAATATTGTCTATTTTGTGGAAAAAGTAACTACTGCAAAACCTCAAGTAATCGCTCAATAGTTCATTAAGCTAAATAGCCCCTTATCGCACCCACAACATCTAAATAAAGAGCTTAGCTAACATCGGGATGATACTATACCTTTCCATTGCGTCTTGGATCAGTATAAGGTAGGTTGTGGACAACAACAATTCGCCATAGTCCTATCCTCTTGCTATCGTCAAGATCACTTGAATTTCTCAAAAAGCTTGCTGTTTCTTCATCGACAAACATGAAAAAGCAAACATTTTTCTTTGCGGTTTCACTGATGTTCTTGGGCTGTTGAATCAAATCATAAGCACCTGAAAAACTTTAATCATTAGAAACAATCAACAGTTTAGAAGTAGCAACTTTGAGCAGATCGTTATAGGATGATACCAAATATGGCCGACGCAACCACCACTCCCCGACACTCATCCATCTCAAAAAGATCCGAATCATCAATGTCAAATCCTGTATTGCGTCCGGGTTTATCTCCTCTGACAAATCTGTTGGCATTTATATCCATCAACCAAACAAGAATCAGTGAAGAATCAACAAATTCTTTTCAAGAAAATGGTGTTGTTGATTTTGAAGAAAATCATACCCGCAATGCACTGTCATTGACTCTTTTATGTCGTAAGATTCAAGTCTTTGCTTCAGAGAAGGATACCCACCAAATTCTGAGCCTCCAAACTCACTTTTTGTTAGATTTTCTTCATGAATGTAAGTCAGATTTTGGAGGACTGGAGAAAACGATGGGGCTTTTGGCATTAACGCAATGGCTTCTTCCACAGGAAGGTAACACACCGGACATGCTGACAGACAGGGAAAACGGAGATTTTTCAAAAGGAAACAGAAAAGTGAAATCGGAATGTGAGATAGCAGTGGTTTGAAAACTTACGGCGTGGGCCAGTTCTTTTCTTGTCTGCTGGTGGAGGCGGCATTTTGAAGGTTTCACAAAAATGGTCAGGAGGAAGAGTATATCCGGTGAAATAAGCAGGTGGTGATGGTGGTGGCTGTGGCGGTGGTGGTGGTGGCGGTGCAGCTGTGATTCTTTTGTCGTCATCCAAAGTAATCCTAGTTTCATGATTCATCAAGGAAGAATCATTCGCTTTAACGTTTTCTATATCAACACTCATTGGTGAAAAACTTCTGATGGAATTGTTCTTGAATTCTAAGGTTTGGATAGGATGAACTTCTTGTGTAACTTCGCCTGCAAATAACCACACCCCAAACACACTCACAATTGATCAAATTCAACTATGACCAGACAAATGAAGTTAAGACATCAATAAAAATGCTGGATAACAGAAACCCCCAACTAGATTGAGCTCAAGATCAACCAAAATGCAATATATATATATATATATATATATATAGACTTGGGATCATGTGAGACCAGCCTGTTTTCGTGAGACCCGTGAGACCAGCATTTTACACTTGAAACTTCACAGCAAAAATGCTGTGAAGGTGACTTTTTAAAAC
>NC_037539.1:14417931-14458965 GCF_001531365.2 Cynara cardunculus var. scolymus
CTCACGTGAACCCAACCCTATATATATATATATATATATATATATATATATATATATATCATTAAAAATCAAGTTGTGGCTGAAGTCCAAGAACATTTATCAAGCTTAAACTGTACAAAATGCCAGCAAGTTAAAGACCCAGAAACTTGAATGAGTTCAAAATCAATCAATATGTAAGTGCCTGTCTGTTAGCAGCTTCATGAACTTAATGGGACTCGGAGTTTATTCGGTCATCTATACATGATTGTTTGGTAGTGGCTTAACCAAACAGAAATTGGCTTATTCATTAAGCTTTCAGGGGGAGCTTTATGCAAAAGTTTTTTCCAAACCTGCCCCTTCCAACTATGTAAAAACCCTCCAGACAAAAACCTTTCCAATCTATACAACATATTAATCCACAATGACAGAATTATCCATACATGAGTTAAACAGATAACCACCAGCTCCTAAGTTCATAAAAAAATGAACTATTAGTACAGACAGACAAATTAAATTCAGCTAAAACTGTACAAAATGCCTCATGATGAAGAAGGACCCAGAAACTGAATTGACCTCCAAATCAACCGAAATTAAGTGAATTGGTCTGAAGATTGTACAAAATGCAGTGAAGTTACAAACATATAAAGCTGAATTAAGCTCCAAATCAATCAAGATTTAGTTACAATCGATAACAATGAATCATTAGAACAAATCAAGAAAGTAAATTGAGCTAAAAAGATACAAAATGAGTTAAAACTGCCGACACAGAAACTAAAGAGATATCAAATCAAACAAAATACAAGAACCCAAGTTGAGCTAAATCTAGGTATGAAAGGAAAAAGGAGTTGGTAATGGATGCTTGGAATGAAATTGAGGTAAATCATACAAAATTAAGTAATAAATTGATTGATTTCAGGAGAATGAGAACCAAACCTTTGCCAACATAGAGTACCCATAACATAGCTGCTATGGAAACAAGACACAAGAACAGCATTCCAACCTTCTTTCGGTGTGCAAATTTGAAGATCCACATAAGCATATTCTCCTTCTCTTTATTAACAAACATCTTTGAAGTTTTTCTAGAAGCAATTGGTGGTGTTGACTGATTGGGTTTTTGCTGTAATAAGAACACTCCTCCATTTTGAAACTGTTGTTGATGCTGCAATAAAGAACCATAGCTCGATGATCTTAGACCCAATGACCCACTTGTCATTCTTGTCTTTCCTCCAAAATCTCAACTTCCTCTTTCATCTCATTCACCCAATGCCGACAATTGATTAAAGCTGTATTTATTCAAGAGTTATCAAACACTTGTTGCTCTCAATCCAATAAAGATATAAAGCAAGAATCTTTTACCTCATCAAACACCCCCAACTCTTGTTCTTTTGCAGATCTGGATCGTTTCTTGTGCTCTTGATTCCCTATGAGAAGAAACCCACAAAGATTTTGATAATGCTTTGGTCTATTGAAAACTGAATTGGGGTTTTCTTGTTGATTGGATGGAAAAGGAGGGAGAAGGAGCAGTCAGGGTTTGATATTGGGAAAATGGTGAAGAAGAGAAGAAGGAGATGTGCAGAGCATTTTTCAGCTCCTCTGTTATTTTCAGTTGTAAAAGATCCTTTTAAAGATGTGCATAGACTATGGGCAGTGAATCCATGTTTACCTCTCAATTCCATCATTTCAGAATTCACTCTCCTTCCGTCTTATTCTGAATTTCTTTTTCGTTTTAATTTTGGAATTTACTTTAAAATGAAAACAACCCTAACTTTCTATGTTTAATTCTAAATGGTATTGTTGACCATTGGTAAAATTCAAATACTTGGTTGGAGTAATTAACAATGGAAACCAAAATCATTGATAATGTTGGATTTAGAGCAACTTTAACCTTCACACCAAAAACATTAAATATGGTGGGCACATAAACACCAAAAAAAAAACCCAACTCCAACCTTTTGGCAAATTTGCCGTTCATTTCCTTCATCCGGCAAAACTTTGGTGTATTTGGCGTGCGATTGGATCCAAAAGAACGGCAAAACTAGGGTTTTGCCGTTCAATTGGAGTTGCTCTTAGTATAACAAAATTGAATCAAGTGATTATTATAGATATTGGGATTATTTGCTTTGTGGCATTATCGATCCATTTATGTGTCATATGCAAACTTCAATCAGTTGTGGTGACACATTCATTCTATCTCCGTCAATTTCAATTTACTTACTATATCGAGTTATTATACAAATTAAAAAACGGTTTCTTGTATCTCAAGGGCTTTAGATTTAAATCGTTCTTTTTCATATTTTCTTCCATGTCGATCGTCATCCACCACCATCACCATTATTAAAGTATTGACTAAAGCTAAATTAAATAACGATGATACATTTTATTAAAAGAAATGATTTATGTTTTGTTCGAATTGTTGGTTTTAATATCGGTAACACCATTAAATTTTAGTGAACATAAATCATTTACGTAATTAGATTGATTTTAATCATTGAAATTTTTCACATATGCAAGATTAGTACTTAATCGAGGATTTTTACAATGAAGAGACCAAATATTGTATTATTAGGTCTTTATTGATGATTTCTACTGATTGTAAAAGCTCAAATTTGTTATATCTTAATACATTTTTTCTATATTAATATTAAAATACCAAAAATGAATAAATGAAAAGGATTAAAGAAGTATGGTCCTTTGTTGCGGTAACAATTTTATTCCAAACTAAACGAACTCATATGTGTATGGATCATACCAATTAAAGTGGTATCAACTTCATTGGTACTGATTGTTGTCGATTCGTAGTACCGTACTAAGTATGCAAACTTGATTGGTATATGGTATATTAAAAGTTGCATACCTCTGTAGTATCATTTTTTCTGTTTTATTTTATTTTATATAATATAATGAACTTATTTTTTTATTACAACTTAAACTGGAAAAATGAAAATTCATTACCTGTCATTTTCATTTTCGTTCTCATTCTTCTACTTGAACCAAACATTATTTAATAGTCAAACAAGGTCAAAGTTAGTCTAATAAGATTTTCAAACATCCATTACAATAAAACTTAGTTTTCAAGATGCTTCTGTATAACAGTTTATAGAAGAAAAAAGTTATATAAAACGTTTTACAAAACCGAGTTACTTCTCGAGTCTAAATAGATTTTTCAATTTCGTCTTAATGACATATTGTAAACACGTTGTATAAGACGTGCATGTGCTAATCATATAAATTTAAAAATCTCATTAAATACTCTATTTTAACTAGAAGGGTGCTCGCATATATATAGCTATATATATCTCAATTTTATTCTTTTGTTTTTATTATTTATCTATTGTAGATATAATACGGTTTTTAGTGGTTTTAAGAAAGCGATAATGTTTTTATTTCGAATAAAATATAAATTTAAATATATCATAAAAAATTTAAAAATTATATATTAATAATAGTATCAAGTTTACTATTTAAAATTCTGGGTTTTGTGTAATCTCTTTAATTCAATATTTTATTTATAATTTAATTTAGATTTAATAACGAAGTAATTTATTTATCATTTAATAATATAATTTCTATAAAGATAATAATTAAGTATTTTATTATAACTAATGATTATTCTAATTATATTTTAGATTTTTTATATTCAAAATTAAATGTCTATTTCGTATTTGATTATGTTTATCTATAGTTTGTTATAAAAATTCAAAAATGAAGCTTTAATAAGTTGTACTTACGCATAATTTACTTGTGATCTTGAATTTTAAGTAATGTGCATCAATAAACAGTACTTCCTGCATAAAGAATGATTTTTAAGATTTTTGTCAAATGTTTTATAATATAGTACTAGAAGGGTGCTCACATAATATAGCGAGATATATTTTTATTTTAATATTTTGTTTTATTATTTATCTTCATCGATATAATACTGTTTTTAGTGGTTTTGAGAAAATGATAATGTATTTATTTTTGAATAAAATATAAATTCAAAGATATCATAAAAAATTTGAAAAAAATATATATCAATAATGGTATCAAATTCATTATTTAAAATTCTGGTTTTTTGTGCAATTATTTCTTTAATTCAATATTTTATTTATAATTTAATTTCGATTTAATAACAAAATAATTTATTTATCTTTTAATAATATATATTTTTATAAAGATAATAATTAAGTATTTTGTTATAACTAATGATTACCCTAATTATATTTTAGATTTTTTATATTCAAAATGAAATGTCTATCCCGTATTTAATTATGTTTATATATAGTTGGTTATACAAATTTAAAAATGAAGCTTTGAAAAGTTGTACTTACGCACAATTTACCTGTGATATTGAATTTTAATTAATATGCATCAATAAACATTATTTTATACATAAAAAATAATTTTTAAGAGTTTTTGTCAAATACTTTATAATATAATATAAATAGATGATGATAGCCGTCCTAAAATGCTAAATTTGTTTTAGTGTATGATCCAACTCCTTGAACTGATACAGATAATTTCAAACCTTAATTAGAATTGAAGTAGCATCAATCATTGGTGCATAATCAATTGAAGCAATGTATTATTGTGGCAATTTGGAATAAAATTAGACATTTTTATATCATATATATAAAGAGTAAATTACGAAAATCATCCTTGTGGTTTGGGAAACTCTAGTTTTTGTCCTACGAGTTCAATAATTACATCAACAATCCTATGATTTGCATTTGATTATGGTTTCCATCCTTGGCCGTTAAGAACATTAGGAGCAATCATTAAGCATATGTACGTCTTAAAGTATTTAAAGACAACGGAAAATAGAAACCAAAACCCACCCTACTTAACATCTTACTCTTCTTCGTCGGACCCCCTCCGCCCCCTTTCACATCGCATGCAACTCTATCGTCGGAGCACCACCGTCGTTCATTGATTGTTTAAGCTCCATCACCATCATCGCTACTACTGAACGACAAAACAAAATTCTTCTCCAAAAGAGCCCTTGAAGATAGGATGGTGATTCAACATATATTGAGGAAAAATGGTCTTAATCTAACTGTTGTGGCACTCTAACAAGTCCCTTCCAATGGAGGCTGCACGGGCACAATTGTTTCAAAGTGTCGAGAACGGCTAGACGAGTACATTTTGGCCTAAAGTGTCGAGTCCCTATAGTGGTAGACCTAGGCTCTGATATCATGTGTAAATATATGAATTCCATCAAATTATCCTCCAAAAGAGCCCATGAGCAAAGAAAGGAGGTTCCAACATAGACTGAGGAGAAATGATCAAAGTCTAGTCGATATGGAAATCTAACATTGGATTTAAAAACCAAAGAGGAACAATGTTAATATTTGGTTGTCTATATTTTGGCATATTCGACCCAAATAAGAGTCGTTTCCATTGTCTTTGGCCTTAAGCCCCCACCATGAAATATACTTAACTCAAGTCCCAATTAAGTACCACCTGAACATTCATTAACTTTGTGTTTCAGATCAAACAAAACTCCAACAGACTCATAAAGTTGGAGATCATATCGGTTGCAATGGAAGCGGAAGATGGGGGAGGAGCCAGATAAGGAGGGAAGTCGCCGAAGAATAAGATAAGATGCCAAAGGAGGTAACTCGTTGGTGCAGTTGTGCACTTGAAAGAAGTTGGAGGTGGGGATAATAGGTGGGTAAGGATAATTGAGGAGAAAGGTTATTTTTCTTTTTTTTAATGCTTTAACAAGTTATACATACATGATTAGCATGTGAAGACACTTAACGAGAACAACTAACGGCATTAGAGCCATAGACGAAAACCATAACGAAATGCATGCCATAGAGTTATTGCCTTATTGTTGTATCATTGAACCCGAATGACAAAAACCAAAGTTTCCCCGGACCACAGGGACGTTTTTGGTAATTTACTCTTATATAAAGTTATTTTACAAGCTCCCTCGTTATACCATATATAGAAGAAGGCCACTTTTTTATTGATTAGCTTTTCTTAATGGCAAATTCATCCACGTTTTTGGTGCATAGTTATATCCCCAAAAGCAAATGTTGTACAATGTCTCACTAAATTTTAGATTTTTTACTTTTGGGTATCTTTTAATACTGCAAACTTATTTATTATATCATCAACGATAAAAACCGTGATTTCAATATTGGTGATCTTTTGGTTCAATATTGTCTAAATGAGTTTATGATACTTTGGGGTTGTTTCTTTACCTTTTAATCATTCCATTAAGAGTCAGCCTTTGAGTCGTTAAGAAGTTAATAATGTTTGGCAAAAAAAAAAGTTTGTCTTTTAATGGTTCTAAAACTCTCTGAATGATTTTGTATCTTAGGCCTCCCTAAACCATTCAGGGCCCTAATTTCATTTTGAACAATTACCAAACAACCATATTTCATTTTGCATTATATCATAAGAGTTTCTTAATCATTTTGACTACTTAATCATCTCATACCAAATCATTCAGTAACTGTCAAACAGCTCTTTCGTATGCAAACTTAACCTTCTTTAATCACACAAACAATAAAGATCATGTATGTTTCAATGAATGCTTCAAAAAAGATACTGTAAATTAACGTTAAACAAAAGCAAGATGTCTACGGTCTTAGGGGTCGTTTATTAAATGTTTACCCGGTAGGTGTTTACCGGGTAATTTTTTCTCACCGGATGAACACGACAAGACCCAAGAATCTTACCCGGTAAGAGTAATCATAAGGATAGAGAGTCTTACCCGGTAAGTGAGGGTAACGACTCTTACCCGGGTAAGTATTTACCAAGTAAATTGTTGCATATCATTCCATTTTGATGTACTACGATTTTATTCTTAAAATAAATTATAGTGTTAAATTATAACGATAAACACTTACCGGGTAAGCATTTAGGTAAACAGTCCATTACTTTCGTACGTCCTACAATGACTAAAACAAAAAGAAGAATAGTATTAGTGGAATACTAACAAATTTTCTATGGCATTTATATGAACAATGACTTCAACCATGTACGATGTTATTTTATGGTCAAGAAAAGTGTGTTTTATTGCATGCATGTTGACTATTTATTTTATTTTTGAAACATAACAATAAAAATATTTAATAAGGTTTATGTTATTATGTTTAATAATCAAAGCTATTTTATACGGTTGATACGATGTTAATCCCCAAACTTAAAAAAAATGATATAATACATCTCTAACAACTACACTATTTTAGAAAATATTGTTTTGTTAAAGTTTTCTGTAGATTTAAAAGAACAGATAAAATATATAATATATCTGTTGGAGATTAAAAAAACTAAAAATGAAAACAATAACATGAAATTATAAAATATAACACAAAAAGGAGTGCTAAAAACATGTAGATTAATTAATGATTAATCAGTCAACTTAATCATTGAAGATCCCGATTATTAATTTTATTTATTATTTTATGTATCATCTACGAAATGTCTCTCATCTCATCTCATTCCATTCGTACATCTGTATTTATCATTTAAAATATGTAATGCTTTTTTAAATACCTTATTTTAATGAAAATGGATCCTGATGGCTGGAATCTACGTGTAGCCTATTGAATTGGGCACACCTATCTAATGAAATGTTGCTGTTTGATTTAGAGTAAATTATGTTTTTAGTCCTTGCAGTTTGTTGAAATAGCAATTTTCATCCCTGATCTTTTGAATTTATGATTTTTGTCTTTATGGTTTGTATTTCGGTTTTTTGGTCCAAGTCTTGAGAGCATTTGTAATGCAATGGGTCCTATGTATTATTTCAATACCATAATATGAAATATAAAATCAAAATAATATATAAAAACTAATCTCATGTCATTGTGAAAAATCAACATTCTTGTACAAGAACTTCTAAAATGTGCATTTGGCCTTCTAGGAGGTCAGGGGTTCAAACCTCACCATAGGTGAGGAGGGTGGGTGTGTGAGTTTATTTGTTGTATTTGTCGTATATAAATATTACATATTTAAAAAAAAAATCTTCTAAAATGTGGATGACTTGTAAGAGTATCTGCAATTCATGGTTTTTGTTAACAAAAAGTGCAGTATTTTGTAAAAACTACCATTATGGAGAGGTTCTTATAAGAACCTCATGTTCTCTAGATGTTTAATCAAGAACCTTGATTTTTATCATGAAGTTTGTGAGAAGTGATTTTTTTATTTTATTTTCTTAACTTCATAACTATTAATATAATAATTATTGATGTTGAAAGAATTAGTGGGACCCATAAAAAGAAGGTTTTTATAAGAATTATTATTGTAGACTTTTAAGAGAGTTCTTAATTTGATGATGTGGAGATGAGTTGACAACAAAAAATGTAAAAAGGAGGTTCTTATAAGAACCTCTATTGGAGATGTTCTAAGAACTTTCTCCAATTGTAATTCTTATGGGTTACTATCTTTTTTTTTTACTTATAAGAACCTCTCATCGGAGATGTTCTAACTAGGGGTGTTAAAAAATCGTTAGACCGCTCAAACCGGTTAAACCATCTCAAATCTAACTGTTTTTGGGGGTTTGAGAAGTCTGGCGGTCCGGTCCAGTTTGAAAAATAGTCGAACCCCTTGGTTTAGTCTATTTTGCAGTTTGAATATTTTTTTGAATGGTCTGGACCGAATCGACCGCCAAAAAATACACATATATTAATTATATTTAGTTTTCATGTTGTAGGCTCAAGTTAATGACATGATTAAAAAGAGTTTGTCCAAGACGTTATAGTTTTTAGTTTTCATTTCTCAATTAGCCGCATCATCTAAATTGGCAAAATTCTGAATTCCAACAAAAATCAAATCCAAAATTCCAAATCGTCATTCGACTTGCTCAATATTTGTCCAAAATTCCAACTACTGTTAGCGGATTTTCTTAGCATTTTTTCAACTTGCTCAATGTTTTTTTTAGTTATAGAGATAAATGTATCTTTTATAGATCAATATCCTATTTTTAATAATGTTATATTGGTAGAACTTTCATTTTGAATATAAATGTTATGCTTTTTTGAGTTTAAAGCCATAAGAGGTCTAAACCGTTTAAACCGGTCAGACCGGACCACTTTTTATGGTCCGGTTTAGTCACTTGATGTCAAACCTCTTGGTTTGGAAAATTTCGTAAACCGCCATTGTAGTTTGATTTATGATTTAAGGGGTTAAACCGAACCGCAAACACCTCTAGGTCTAACATTCTTTAAAAAAAATTATTAACTATATGTGTATTTTTTTAAAATAATTTTAAATAAAGTCAATCACATATTTGCTGATGTTAATGTTTAACCTTAGAACAAAATGTTGGATTTTTGTCGTTATGCACCCCCTCCCCCAACCCCTTTGGCCTTTGTGGGATGACCCTACACGCTCCATTTGCCAGCACCGACGTTGGTGTTGCCTCTTCCGATCATCTTCTTCTGCAATATCATCCAAAATCTACATCTTTTTTGGACTTTTTGTCCCTCTCTTTATAACCCATCTTCAATCTCCAACAAAACTTATCTTCTTCATTCAAAAACTCGGACGAAAAAACTAAACGACCATTTACCAAATGCTTATCGGTAAGAGACACCATCTTCACTTACCTTATCATGTAACATTTTCGATCATTAAAATTGATTATTGGTAAGCATCTTAAAACCCAATAAACGTTTTCTGGGTAACTCTTTTCCCCCACTTACCAGGTAAAATTCTCGATTCTTGCTATGCCTATTACTTTACTGGTAAGACTTTCAATCCTTTACATGTTTAATCATTAAGATAAGTGATATTAGTAAGCGTTTACCGATAAGTGTTTAATAGACGGCCCCCAAGTTTTCGAAAGGTGGAAAATCGAAGGTTGTACTAGGGGGCATGTCTCCACGTCCATTACAAATCAGGTGGATGAGATGGGTGGTTGGAGAGGGGGGATCGACAATGCCGTAAGGAGGAAGGGGATCGAATAAATGTTAGCTCTTACCTATTAAAACTCAATCTCATCTTCACAACTTATCACACATTCAACCAAAACATCAAAAAACAATTAATTGTACATATCTTTTCTTATATAGAAATGGCATAAAAAGATCATAAGTGCAAGGGTTAGTTTTGCAATTCACTCTTTTTGAAAGGACCAAAACATGTCATATCTTTATGATTTTATTGTTTTCTTCCTATGAAGATTTTAAATGAGTTTTAAAAAATCGAGTCTTTAAAACTAACAATAACAAAGAATAAATTTATATTTTTTACCAACTAGAAGGATACTCATGCAATGAAGCGAGATACATCTTTATTTTAGTATTTCGTTTTATTTTTTTTTATCTTTGTTAATATAATACGGTTTATGTGGTTTTGAGAAATATAATGTTTTTATTTTTGAATAAAAATAAATTTGAAGATATCATAAAATTTTGAAAAAATATATCGATATAAATATTAAATTAACTATTTAATAGTTTTTATTTTTTTTTACAATTTCTTTAATTCAACTTTTTATTATAATTTAATTTGGGTATAATAACGAAGTAATTTATTTTTGACTTAAYAATATAATTTTTATAAATATAATAATTCTGTTAAAAATCAATGATTATCTTAATTATATATTAGATTTTTTATTTAAAATGAGATGTTTATCTTGTATTTGATTATGTTTATCTGCAGTTAGTTATAAGAATTCAAAAAATGGAGTTTTAATAAGTTGTATCTACGCACAATTTACTTGTAATCTTAAATTTTAAGTAATATGCATTGATAAATAGTACTTTATGCATAAAGAATGGTTTTTAAGATTTTTTGTCAAATGTTTTATAATATAGTATATATTATGTTGAATTCTTTATAATTATAAAGCTTTAAATATCACTTGATCTATTTAAATATCAATTATCTTTTTAGTAGAACAAAGATAACCTGAATATATCGATCATGCATGTATCGTTATCGTATGATAATAAAGATTATTATACAAATACTTTGAGTATCGTACGTTATTACCTCCATGACATGATGTTAAATATTAGATATGATTTGACGACATGATGTTAAATATTAGACATGATTTGACCGAACGTATGATTATACAACTATCATGAGAAATAAACACCAACATATGTGATTTTCACATCTAGACTCAAATTTACAAGCAAGTCAACATTCTCAATGATCACGCAAACACAGTGTTCTGATCAAGATAGAAAATCTATCGATAAAAATTATATGCAATATCTTAATAAAATATTTATAACCACTCCATTCAACAAATACAATTACAAATACAAATACGTATTTATTAATACCAACCTCTTCACACATTAAATGGTGATGCATTTGCTATGACCACCAAAATCAACTTCAAGTGACATCACCCATAGTGACACATTTCACCAAAAAGAAAAAAAACTAGTGATATTACCCAAAAAAAACATCTTAAGATATGCAACATTTTCATCCAACAAAAACATCATCATAACTATTTGTTGTAGTTTCATCATATATTTTTGACAATGCTATGATTGGGACCACCATTTTTGTTTCGGATGTCGGTTACATCATATGAAAAATATTAATCTTTTATCTGATTTAAAAGACTCTAATAAGTCGATGAATGTTTTTTTATTATAAAAAGATTAAAAGTATATTGTTTGAAACTATAAATCATTGACCGGATCAATCCATATGATTTGAAAATTTTGAAAGTGAATTGTAATGTTTGAAAACCTAAGCCAAGTTGTGGATTGTAAGCTCTACACTTTCCACATACATGATCATAGGAATAGGATCATGTTGAGTTCATCTTAAAACTTAAGTGTTTACTTGTAGACTATGGAATTTTTTTTTTTAAATAATGTTTTTTCTTTTGATTTTTAAAAATAGTGGATTTTCTATCTCTCTTATCTCAAATGTGACAACCCCCCTCAATTCTTTCTCATTATCTAGCCTCCATGAAATCTCCATCATCATTGAAGAGTTTTAGGTAGTGTTTGGTTCAATTGAAATCCATCAAAGGAATTTGACTTTGAAGGAAAATGAAATGAAATTTGACCACATGTTTGGTTCGACGAAATTAATATTAAAATCCCTCAAAAGATTTGGAATATCCATCTTTGTTTGGAAGGAGGGTGGGTGGGGTGGCTGTTGTGATGACAATAATATTGGCTTGGTGGAAGGTGGTGGTAGGGGCGAGCCCACCCCCCCAATTCCACCAACCACCATGGCACCACTGTCGTCGTCATAGCTACCAGCCCAACCTCCTCACAGGCCCCCGCCTTCACCTTACCCTGTTCTACCACCAATACCATCAGACCACTATTGTTGTCATCACATTTATCCCCTAACCCCATCTCGAACCTACCATCCACCATACCACTAATGTCGTCATTATAACTACCACTATAGCCCTACCCCACCCCGACTCCAAACCCTACCTTGCCTCGTGCGGGGCGTGGTTATTATGACAACGAAAGTAATGGCATGGTGGTCGGTGGGGTGAGTGACCGAGGGTGATGTGGTGCCCTTCACCACCCTCACCCCCGGTCTCCCACCACCTACTAGTTACCTATCGCCCCATCATCCACATGAGTTGGTGGTGTAGGGGGCGTGGTGGTGGACCCCACACCCTACCTTGCATTGCATAGCCTCACCCTACCCCCACCACCCACCTCTCGGGATAGGTGTGGGTAATTTATATAACAACAACAGTAGTGGCATCAGGGTCATTCTTGGGGGAGGGCGGACCGGGCATACACCCAAGGCTCACAAGAGATGGGGGCCCAAAAAATTTTAGTACATAATAGTAGTTTAAAACATTAATAAATAAAAGATACAAATTCTTTTAGTATCTAATAGTACTTAAAAACAATTTAGTATTATATTTAAGGTTCATACATGTTTTAATTGATTACCTTAGGAAAGAAAATATGTAAAAAGTTAATTGATTATATTTTTAGGGATGTCTATTAGCACGTTGAATATGAGTTTTTGGACAGGGCTTCCAAAATTTTGGGGCCTAATTTACTTGTGCTTGTGGCCTAATTTTACATAAGCATCATGTGAACCCACCTCAATGAAGACTTATCTAATCTCTTTCAAAATAAAAAAAAAGCTATTTAATTTTAGAATTTGTCGATCAAAACAAAAATGACTCTTTGTTATTCTTTTCACTTTGTCATTTTATTAATTTGTTACTTTTTTTATATCACAAACTTTTATATTTTATTTTCTTTATTACTTGTTTCATGAAATATATAGTTATAGTATGGATGTAACAGAGCCTCCGAAAAGATTGGGACGACCCTGATATTGTTTATTGTTTTCTCTAAGTTACTTTTATTTAGTATCAAAGTTTAAAACTAGTTGCCTTAATATATATCTCCCACTGATTTTTTTGTTATTTCACCCGCATTAACTATATTTTTGTATTAACTAAGAAAACTCCTAACTTTTGAAAAAAATACCAATTATTTGAGACGACCCAACTTATATATATAGATTTAGGATTTCAAAACAATCCTTATTTTTCCATACATTATTGACTCCTTATTACCTAATATTTAGTTCATGAATATTAAGTAATCTCTCCTACCTTTAAAACAAGAACAAACTCTTAAGTTATAACCGACATTGAATTTTGATTCTAAGATTAATAGTTTCGAAAAAGTTTGTTTATGTGACATCCCAAAAAGGGGGTCAATAAATAAATATGAAAAAGAAAAAAAAACGAAAATAACATAAAATTTGTTTTTATTTTCGTGGGCCAAAAGATGTGAAGAAAAACGTGGAAATGTCGGTTATGTCATTTAATGAAAGTGAAAAGTGAAAGGAAAAGAGCTTATGTTTAATCAGATTAAAAATGAAAGAAAACGTCTGATTGAGGGTGAAAAGTGTAAAGTTGGCCAAAGTATTGAAGTCAAGGGGCTGAGTGTCATTTTCTAAAAGTTTAGGGGCATGGTCAGATAGCGAATTTCTCATACATGAGAGACTTGTTATGACAAAAAGACATATCTGATTATTTTCAGAATTTTGAAAACGTCAACTCCTTTGAAGCTTCCTATTGGTTCGAAGTTTCAACTATTAAGACAAAAAAGTTTCAGATATACATAGCCAACACTTTCCTCTACACTTTTGCTTTAAGAAGATTGGTATTTCATCGAGTTTTGAGAGAGAAATCGGAGGTTGAAGTTCGAGTTCGAAAAGATCAGTTTATTGACAATTGAAGATAAAATATTAAACCAAATTTCGAGTTCTTTATATGGTTATCTTTGTTTTTAGGTCCTCTATGGAACCGTAATAGTCTTATGTCATAGATTTTAGTTTTGGAGGTCCCGTTTTGCATTTTTTTACTGATTTTTGAGTAAATTTAGGACCTGAACTTTAAATGAGAAAATGAGACTCAATACTTGATAGGTTTTCGTGATTCATGTTCTTATGGTTGAGGAAAATTATTTTCTAAAATTTTAGCAAAAAGAATAAGGTGGTGTTTGTTTTTTAAGAGATGCTGAAGCCTGAAATCTGATTTCACTTCTGATTTATAAGAGGTGGTGCTGAAGTCTGAAATCTGAATTAGTCAGACTGTTTGTTTTTACGTCTGAAGTCTGAAATTTGAATCAATATAAACACGAACAAAGTCTCATAACGACTAGAACCAATATTCATTTTACATTAATTGTGTCGCCATCATCCCCTTGCTTATTGGTTTGATCATACTCAGAAAATAACTCATATATAGGAGAGATCGATTTGCATAGATCATTTTGGAGAAATTGATTGTATAGATCGGTAGCTTGAGACTGAGCGAGAGATCGATATGGTGTCCAGATCGTATGATAGGGATAGATCGGTATGATTTGGTAGCTGGAGATCAAACGAGAGAACGAGAGATCGATAAAGGTGTTCTCATGTGTGAATAAGTTCCCATTAAGGGTTTAGACTACCACTTAAAAATTCAGAGGACTATAAGAGCTTTTCAGCTCTTATTTAAAAAAAAAATCAAAAGGTCTGAAAATAAAAACATCTGACAGATTCAGTCTTAAGAGGTATTAAGAGTTTTTTTTATAAAAAAAAAAGCCCTAAGTGAAAACGGTCAAAAGACGAGGTCAAACGGCCTGAAACAGGTTGCTGCTAGCAGCAACACTCACGCCGGGTCATAAACCCGAACATGGGTCGGATCTGGTGCGGTTTCGGATTGGGGCTTGGGTCCACGCCTGATGTATCTTGGGCCAACTACTGTTAGGCTTTTGTTTGTTATGGACCATCAGATTTTAGTCCATATTCTTGTTAGGTATCTATTTCGAGTTTTAGACTAAATGTTTTTCCACAATTCAATTGGTTATTTAGTTGGACTTATAATTATTAAGTTTGGGCCTAAGTTAATTAATTATTTTTATGTTACATTAAGATACAATTATGTTAATTAACTAACTTAGCTTATAAATTAATTAATATAATTTAAATTATTATTTAATTAATATATTAATTTGTTTTAGAATACTCATTAATTAATTATATCTTAAGGAGGTGTGTATGCAATTATTTAATTCAAATGATATATTTTAAGCATTGTATTTTAATTAAATATTATTGAGATGCTTTAACCGGGGCAAATGATTTCTTTAGTGATTAAAAGAATAAACTGACATTAAGAGTAGTTATCGAGTGTGGTACCGAAAATTTTATTAAATTGTTTCGATGATTTAAGAACGGGAATAGAACATCGTATTTTGGGTTAAGCATTTATCGGGATGCTTTAATTTAGAGAGATGAAATTATAAGATATTAAAACGTTTTTTTAGGATGCCATCGAGTTTTAGACTTGGTGTTTGATTAAAGTTAGTCGGGGTTGACCGAGTTGACCAACGGTTGACTGTTGACACGTTTGACCCATGTGGATTTTAATGATGGATCAAATAGAGTTGTTTGAGACATATTAAGATGCTTGAATATGAAGTTTGATGTTAGGTCGGATCGGATTGACCATGATTGACTTTTGTTGACTTTTGAAGAAATTAAGCCATTAATGAAATATTATGGTACGAAATGTGTAGGTATTTGGTCAAGAGCTATCAGTAGTCAATCTACTTGCATTTAGGTGAGTTTTCATGAGACTTACAATAGGATGCATACCTACGTACAAATTTATTTTCCGAGCATTGTATGATTTTTATGGTGATGTGTATGCATGCATGATGTTTTAATTTTCATACATGATACATTATATTTTACATGTATGTTATTTTTATGATTAGCTGCATACTATGTGTTTATTTGGTTTCAAATAACTCTAACATGTTATTTCATATGAAAGTTTTATGATCAATTTTAACGGGTGACATTTGACCAGTAAGTCACACGACAAGTGACACGACAAGTGACACGACCCCGTAATGGGTGTCCAAACAGGTACAAGTCAGACAACTCAGGAAATGTCAATGACTAAATGATTCATACTCGACAGACAATTTATGAGATATCTTTTCTTTCACTGTTGCATGTTTTGTAGAAAATGCACACTATTTGGTATAGAGTTTATAAGTTGATATGTATAATGTGAAATGATTTTTTGTTCATGCAAACCATGAACTCACTGAGCTTTATAAGATGACTATATTATGCATCTCAGGGACAGAAGGTTTCATGTTGGACAATAGGAAAAAAATAGAGATTTCCTAGTCCATTTAAGTTCAATATTTATGTACAATCATCTATGATAGATAAATTTGTAAAACAATTCAGTATGGGACGGGCTGACATTAAGTTATATATTTATTATTTTAAAGTCTTCCGCTAAAAACGGTCTAAAATGTTAATTTAGCCATCATTTTGGAGAATTTGTTTTAGATTACGTAACATTTCTCATGGTAAAATGTGGGTGTTGTAAATTGGTATCAGAGCAGTAGTACAAGAGAAATAGATTATGATCAATAACCTAAGCTTGAATTGTTGGTTGTAAGAATGATGCCTCAACTTTAGATATGAATCAATATCAATATCATACTTAGGTCAGTATCAGCATAACATATGTTAGATGCAACATAACATAACGTAAGTACAATATGACATTGCCCTACAATGCAGTAAGTTTAAGTGCCGTTAGAATTGATCTAATGTCCTTTTCTTAGTGATGCTTAGTATTAACAACGAATGAAAGGTGCTTAGAAGTAAGCATATGCAAAGTATGGTAGAACAACTACTATGGGCTTAGGCTCGAAGATTAGACATGTATGTGTTCAGATTTAGAAACATCAAGGAAAGTCTGGATTTAAGAGCATCAGTAGTTCTAGGCAGAACTTGAACTGGTTCATGTATCAGTTTGTAATTGCCAATTTCAGTCTTTGTTAGTTTTCAGTTATGTATGTTCAGTTGGCTATATGTGTTAAGGATCATGTATCAGGAGTTTTCAATTATGCATGTTCAGTTGGCTATATGTGTGAAGGATCATGTACTAGAAGTTTTCAGTTATGCATGTTCAGTCGGCTATGTGTGTGAAGGATTATGTATTGGGATACCGATAATTCAGGCAGGGAACTGCGAAGGTGCATAAATGATGCATGTGCCACAATCTATACACATGTTTGTTTAGCTTATATACGTAATCAGTATATATTGTGGTTATTATACATGATTGGTTCATATAGACAAATGACCCTCATATTACACCAAGAGAGTCAAGATCTCGAAAGTGTCAAACTTTGTATTTTGTTTAAATGCCAATTGTTCATAGTTTTTTTAGACATCAAATTTATTATTATAGAGTAACTTAAATGCTACAAGCTTTGAAATAACATTTGCCCATATGAACTTTAGTTTAAAATCATGGGATTTCATGTAACGCCATATGGGTTGAGAAACGCTACAATTGCATTATGGACCTAGTGAGCTTAGTGTGTGGAACATACTTAGAGAAGTTGTTATAGTCATTATTTGCAGTAAGCTCGGTGATTTGAGAAATAATATTAAACATGTGTAGTGTTAAAAGTTGGTCCCATAGCCGCTAAAGAAGATAAGTTGCAAGAAAAATAAAATTTTCTTGTGAGTTGTAGATGCAAAAGTTTCTGTCTTTTTGGTCACATAGTTGACAAAAAGATAATCTAAGTAAAAGCCAACAAGCTGAGAGGTTGTGTCAGACTTAAAACAACCAAGATTAATAACCGATGTAGAAGTTTATTTAGGTTACTAGATTATTGTTAGGGATTCATTAGAAGTTCTCTAAATCACAGATTTTAGTATCAACATAGACCCAGACAACACAATGAGTCAGATTGAGGTCAGAAAAACAAGTTTTTCAGTTATTGAAGGCAAAATAAGTTATGTATAAATTTGACGGATGCTAAAAATACTAGAAAATCTTATAATTTTTAGTGATATATCGAAGTTCTAATTAGACTTAGTATTGATGCAGTGTGGCAAGTCTATCGCCCACTTAACAAGCCAATTGTAAGAACATGAGGATGTTATTCCAACACATAATAAAGAGTTAGCGATGTCTTAATTGCACTCAAGTTTTTGACATTTCCAAGATGACTCAGTGTATTATGCACACATCACGATAGTTAAAACTCCATGTTATATTTCAAGGAAATTTTGCAAGCTAGAGATGTCGATTTGCATCATCGAAGAATTATGATGATGAAATTCAATGTGATATAGATAAGCAAACATGGATCAGAGTTGATAAGATGGCGAGTTGCTATGATAGACATCACATTGAGTACGGGCAATCAGACTCAAGTAATTCACTAAGAAACTCTTTGACAAGAGAATAATAAGAAATGAAAAATGATTAACTACCTTGAGTTTCTATTAATATGCTCAGAGGAACTCCGGTAGATTTTAAAACGAAATATTGGAAGGTCTGAGGAATATAATGTTACTAGGATTATGTAAATCATTGTGCCTGAGCCACACCGATAGGGATAAGATATACAAAAATTTGAAAAGCTATTTTAGAATGTCAAAAAAAGGGGGGGGGGTTAAGATGTCAAATAAGTGATAGTAAGTCATGGAAGGCTCCGAGATTCGGCAAGACTAGTATATGCCTGAGGGCCTATGTACGAAGTCAAATTACTAAAGTAAGCATTGGTTCGAGATCTTTCAAGCAAAAGTAAGTGATGCAATATGTATTCCCTACCAATACCATATAGAGAGATGGTAAAGCAAGGTAGAGCATGTACTATAAGTTATGATGCAATACCTCAACAATATTTAGTATGAATATTATTTAAGCATTAATGTGTTTAGCAACTATCAATGTATGCATCAGAGTATCAACGAGAACCCTAGCATCGTGTATCACGTTCAATAAAGTATTCTGATTAATACTTATCTATCATGCATCTTGTTTGATGAATACTTTCAACAATGTTCAGTTATGGCATGTAAACCATGAAAAAATTAAGTTATTTCTTCCAACTTCAGTAAAATAATACAAGAGACTCACTTGATATCCGAAGTCATAAAAATCCTGCTTCTAAGGCTAACCAAACTCGCTACTGATAGCCAACACCTGTATAATTGAATATCCTTAAAAATAATCCAAAGTCACCTTAAACGAGCCTTATAACTATTGAAATCCAAATATGGCTCTACAAGCCCATTCGTGACCATTTGTCATGAATGCTAAAACAACGACTTAATTTTTAGTTATAACGATTATAAGCCTATGGATCAAACTACCTCATGACACCATCAGGATTACACATCATACTCCTAATTAAATATTAATTATTTACTTATCTAACTGTTATTGAATTTCTATATGATATAGGTTTCCAAGCTCACCTGAAATGACAATGACAACCGGTAAACAAAGAATGTGGTACCGTTTAAGTTTAGAAGAATTATCTAAGATAGAGGGCCGAGTTTGCCAACTTTGCAAACCACTAAACTATAACACGCGAACATTGACCCAATTTAATAATCCTCACCAACCATGGTTGAACTATTCCAACATTTTTCCTAACCCAACACAAATCCTAGGGTGCGTTTGGTTTGTAGAATCGATTTTGAGGGATTTGGAAGGATTTGGATTGGAATAGATTTAGGATCTTTTTATGTGTTCGGTTTGTAGGATTTGGAATAGATTTGAATTTCATTCCTTTATAAATCATGTTTGGTTAGTAGGATTTAGATTAGGATTTAATTTTTTCTTTTTTGTAATTATTTGTTTATTTTATAAAGAATTTGTTTTTCATGGTAAGTTTCCTTTTCGTTAACGATTTTTCTAAAATTGTATATTTAATCAACAAATCTCTTTCATTTTTCCATAACTATTTAATCATCTAATTTGTTGTTCCAAAAGTACATATTTAGTCATCTAATTCATTGTTCCAAAATACATATTTAACCACTTAATTTGTTCACCCAAAATACATATTTAACCACTAAACTTGTTCATCTGAAATACATATCTGGCCACCAAACTTGTTCATCCAAAATAAATATTTAACCACCAAATCATTCTTCAAAAACCATATTTAATCACCAATTTTTTTCATTGTTTCAACCTACTTCATGAAAGCTTCTCTATCTGCTTCTTGAAGTCCCAAAACATGTTCACTCTTTCAGTGTCTTATCTTATCATCGAAATTACTTTAAACTTCTCCGATTGAGTCAATGACTGCATTTTTGAAATCTCAAAAGTGATCATTGGACGTTTATTATCAAGTTCTTATTCTCGTTTGATACACCTTTGTTAAGTTTGTTCACCATTTTCCCCGGACTTTTTCCAAGTTTGGTAGCAGCATTATTGAATCTGTCAGCCATAGGATCTACTCGAAGTTTTCTCTTCTTACCACTCCGACTTAAAGTTTTTTCAGATTGCATATTTGCGTTGTCATCTTGAATAATGCTCACGTCCACAGACTTGTCATACATCTATTGTGTTTGATCTTCTACATTCACCTCGTCTTCCAATCTCTTGAGTCAGATCTTTGCCAAATACAATACAAAGATCCTCATAGAAAGGAAATGCTTTGTTTTTTCATTTTTCTGCCCCTTTATGGACCTATTTCATAATACAATAACATATAAATCTATACTCCTAATAAATAAGTAACTTTTGGGACACGTTCATGTTTCTGTGCGACATTTATTAATTTTTCCCGCCTAAACATGTATCTAGACACAATTTTCACTTACGGTTCAAATAGGTCTATTTAAGTGACATGTGTCCCTCTACAYGTTTATTTTCCTTTTTTCGTGGTTTAACTGATTTCCCAGACTAAGTAGAAATCTCTGATATGTTTTCTATAGTTTTAAATCTCAAAAAGAAGACTAAAATATTCATCTCCCAGACTAATTTGAGGTCTTGCGGGAAAGTCTAAACCATGTGCACATTCCATGGGAGTATGGGCATAAGAGGCTCTGTGTCTGATGCAGAGCCTCTTAGTCTGGAGTGAAGCTCCACATCAAGCACTTAACCTTTTTGACGCTGAAACCTTGATCTTCCTTGGAATAAAGCATGGACTCTATATATGAGGCACTTAACTCTTGAGTAAGAGCTCTGCCTCTTGATATATTCCAGATTTTGGCTCCAGACTTAGATGAAGAGGACTAAGATATTCATCTCCCAGACTAATTTGAGGTCTTGCGGGAAAGTCTGAACCATATGCGCATTCCATGGGAGTATGAGACTAAGAGGCTCTGCATGTACTATGCAGAGGCTCTGTGTCTGATGCAGAGCCTCTTAGTCTGGAGTGAATCTCTATATCAAGCAATTAAGCTTTTTGGCACTCAAGTCTTGATCTTCCTTGGAATACAGCACATGCTCTGTATATGAGACACCTAAATCTTGAGTAAGAGCTCTCTCTCTTGATGTCTTCTGCATGAGAGTTGTAAGTCTGAATTTAACTCTGAAGGGGCCTTCAGACTTATAACCTAACTCTGAAAAAATTCAGAGTTGTAAGTCTGAATTTAACTCTGAAATGATCATCAAAACCGGGTTTAAAATTTCAAATTTGGATTTTTGAAGCATTTTTCACAATGCAATATTACCCGGGAAAAAATTTCCAAGCTCGACCCCAGCCAGGGGCTGCCGCACCTTGGACCCACCACCAGGGGCGCTGCCCCCGGACCCTCGTCATTTAGGAGCTTCTCCTCTAAATCAAAATAAACTCAAACATGACTCTGAAGTCATTAGATATTTGTTATTTATCAGACTTACAACATAACTCTTAATTGTTCTATTCCAAACTTAGTTCTATAGTTTGGGGACACATGTCATGTTTTTGAGTTATAAAAAGTCAGAATTTTTGTGACTCAGAGTTATGCTCGTAGATAATTTCTAGACTTAGAAGACAACTCTGAATTCCTCTTATTCAAAGTTAAGTCCAGAGTTATTTTCCAGCCTAACAATAAAACTCTGATTTTTTATGTTTTAGAGTTAATGTTCAGAGTTTTCTTTTATACTTGAGGAAAAGTCTCAACTCATTTTCCTCATTTAAAATACCCCATGTAATACACGGGGTCAAGCCTAGTGTGTGTATATATATATATAACTATAATTACATTATGTAAATTTAATTAACAAAAAGAATTCAACATGTACCTGAGGTACGACTCCCGAACTTGGTCTTCGGCAACCACACAATGTTGTACACTATCGTATCCGAAGCCAATAGTGTATGAACCACTTAACATGTCATGCACAATCATCCTATCTTTCTTTATTGTTTTTAACTTTGATTCAATGTGTGGTTTCCCTAAAATACCGAAGCTCGACAATGTTTCTTTTAAAGCTTGTTCAAGATATGTTAAATAACCCGATTTAAAGCCATTATTGGCTTTAAATGCTCTTCTATTCACCATGATAACTAAAGACTCAACAAGTTTTATTTCTTTAATATTCGTCCAAACTCGATAATTTCTATTTTGACTCATCAGACCTATAAACATAAATGAATCATTTGCTGTACACCAACATTTAATTATGCACATCCAAACTCTTGATACCATAATTTGCAACACCCTCATTCTACAAAACTTAAGATGAGACATATCACAACAAAAAACGGATCAAAATTCTACCATTTAAAGTATAGAGCTCTAATGGAACTCCCAAAAGATAACATTACAACCATCAGAATTCATAGCAATAATATATTTACATAATTACATAGCATAAGCACTAAATTAAACTGCAAGTTTTTTTACCATCCTAAGTCAACTCGACCGTTTATCCTGCCTCTCGCTTAGATTCTGAACCAGCCGAGGTAAAACAAAATAAACCTCGGTTGAGCAAAATTACCCAGTGAACGAATAATAACAAAAGCAATACCAGACATGAAATAAATAACTAAAAGGAATTCATTATGATAAACATGAAATCAATTTAAGTGTAAATCTCAAAAAGTTGAAACTTATATAATTAAAATTCAAGGTAAGAAGGTCAATCGTATCATTAGGATACGTTGTTCCTGATGGATGATCAGTGCACCCAGGCGTCGTATTATAAACAAACGTTTGAAGTTTGAATTAAACAAACATTTGAATCATACATATTATCAATTGGTAGAATTCCAAGAAGCAAATATAGATTGTGCTAAATTATCTCTAAACGCAATCCACTCATTTGAAGTCAACAACATTTTATTATCCCCTTCTTTAACTCTAAGGTCTTCGGTTCCATTATCCACTTCACCTTCATTGTCAAATGGATCTATTGGCATTTCTTGCATCATAGAATTATAGAGGAGACAACATGTCATCATGATCCTAACTTTTAAATCAATTGGATAATATGAGTTATCTCTTAAAATTCTCCATCTTCCCTTTAACATACTGAAACATCATTCAACAACATTTCTCGTTGATGAATGCTTCATATAGAAAAATTCTTTGGCAGTGGTAGGTTGGTGTTCATCATGCCAATCATTTAAATGATATCTTTGACCCTTATAAGGAGCTAAGAAACCCTCTCCATTTGTGTATCCGACATCAACCAAGTAATAATCTAATAATAAATTAAGTCACTAGACCATCAAGACTTATACTTATTAATATATAGTAAACTATCAAAAATTATGCCCAGTCTTGGAACTTTTAATCCATGAAGCCTAAGAAGAGCATCTCGATGCACTCTACCATCAGCAGCCAACCCCTCTCATCCCGGTAATACATATATAAATTGCATATCTTGTGAGCACACCCTTAACACATTTGTCGCAATATCATTCTTTCTTGTTCTATATCTAAGTTTGTCTTCTTGTAGAACTAAGTACTTTATGTAGGTTCCATCTAAAGCTTCTAGACAATTCTAGAACCAAGAAAAAATGATCATTATATTTTCATAATAATTAGACTTATTTAGAAATAAGTAAATTTAAAAAAAAAAGTGGAAATACCTCCAAACAATTTTCATCTTTGATCAGTAGAGTTATCAGGAATAGGTTCGGGTTTCTTAACAAATCGTGGATGTAACCTTATTACGGCATTGCAAACTCGAGCAACAACTCTACTGATTTTTTTTCTCCAAAACGATGAAAACGACATATCATAACCCGATTCTTAACATTTTGAGCAATATTATGAAGAAACATGGCAACTTGTTCTTCAATATTCATAAGCCTGGTTGTTCTTAACCATCTGTATATTTCAAGCATGTCATACAACTTTTTGAAACACATTCCAGTCATCCTAGTTTGTGATATAGACATAGTGTCACTCTCATAAACATACCTATACAATATTGAAGATCGATCAACATTTGAAGAAGAATATCCAATTTGTGGTTTATCCCTTTGTCTTTTGACAATCATCATCCTAAGTGAAAGAACAAAGGATACAACAACACGGACAACTACGTTAAACCATTCCAATGAGTCTTGTCTCCTTTGCCTACGTAAATGTGTTGTTAAACGAAGTTGGTCCATTTACTGTCCAGTTACTCAAATTGTTAAACATATATTCAAATTACAAATCTTGTACAACCTTTAATTACTCAAATTCTTATATTCGGAATTTTGCCAAATAAATCAAAACAAAAAAACACAAATTCAATATATGTTGGTAAAATATAAAGCATGAAAGTTGTAGAAAGCATATGCATGACTGCAATGGCATTTAGTTCAAATAACACTTCTTCATTGTATGCCTAACGATGTTTAATACAATTGGACAAAGGTCCTAAATACAAATATACTACCTTTTCAATCGAAACAAACAAAAAAAATCTATAAATCAGTAGTCATAGCCATGGAAAAAGGATTATTGTGCTAGCAGTAACAACCACCCTTACAGTTGCCAACCAAGTAGTGCAAACCCATAATCAATTAGTATGATTTTATTATATTCTCACATGTCTATTTATGGTATAATAAATGGTTCCTTTAATGCAGAAAAGTAGTGTTATCTCGGTGAATTGGTACATTCATAGACATTAAGCTCCAAATATAATCATGCTAAGAAGAAGAAAAAAGGCAATTTGAGTTCATGCTTGAACAAGATTTCATTTGGACATTTTATCAAACATCTTTTATGCATGAAACCAGGTAGGAAGGTTACACCATTCCATTGGTAAAGTGAGCCACTAAAAAGTACAATGTTAATCAACAAAGGTCAAATCTTTAATAATAAACAATACCTATAAATAAAAAAATTGATTAAAAACAACTAGAGAGTTGAAAGCGAGAAGATCGAAAAGAAAAACATTGAAAGGGGATTGTACGAATTGAGAGAGTACTAACTTAACTGTCGAGCGATGAGAGAAGACGGTGATGCGGGCAAGGCTAAGGGAACTACAACGAACCCAGATGCTCCTGAAGCATTATTTGAGGTCATAAAGCTTTTGGATGATAGAAAGTATGAGTGATTGATCAATTATAACAAGATGGAACTAAAGAGATTCACCGATAGAGAAAGGAGAAAGGCAATAACGTCAATAAGGGAGGATGGCAACAATACAGATAACGGAGGAGGGGGTAGGGATGACGACGAGAGCAGGGATGGCGAGGAGAGCACCGAAGAACAAGAACGAAGAGGAGATGTCGTGTTTTTGTTCAAAGGATTTCCAAGGGAATCGAGGCAACTAAAATTAGGGAGGATATGGATTTGAAATACCAACCCTTTCCAAAGGATTTCCAAAATCCAAATCCATCAGTTACTGGATTTTAAAGGAATACTTGGATTTCAAATCCTGACAATCCTGCAAACCAAACATGAAATTAGAAAAAATTTTAAATTTAAATCCTCTCAATTCCATTCCATTCTTACAAACCAAACAGCCCCTAAGGAGCATTTGGTTCGCAGGATTCTAAAGGAATTGGAATGACCAATTCTGTTGACCAAACTCCTGTTAGGCGTTTGGTTTACCAATGGAATGGAATTGAGTTCCTTATATTCCACCATTCATGGATTTGATCATTCCATCACAATTAAGAAGGAATTCAATTCCATTCCATCTCATTTTCTCTAAAAGATAAAATTATCCCCATCTTTCCTACTTGATTTACCCAAACCCGTATGACCTCCATCTGAACCACCATTGACTACCACTGTTCTGAACCACCGCCGACCACCACTAATCTAAACCACCTCCAATCTAAACCATCGCAACCACCACCATTCTGAACTATCGATCTGAACCACCATTGACACCATCGACCTGAACCACCATTGTCCACCACCAATCAGAACCACTATCGACCATCACCAATCTAAATCACCATCGACCACCATCGATCTGAACTACCGTCGACCACCACCGATCTAAGCCATCGTCGACCACCACCATTTTGAACCACTACCAATCTGAACTACAACCGGTCACCACCATTATAAAATGGGTATTTTGGTCATTTATCATTTATTCATTCCAATTCCGAAGCTACATTCTTACCAACCAAATAGGCATATTCCAAATCGTTTAATAGATCCCATTCCAATTCATTCCAACCAAGCACACAGTCAAATTCCATTTCATTTTCTTCAAAGTCAAATTCCTTTGACATATTCTATTTCCCTGGAAAACATTCTATGAACCAAACCCCTAAGCTTCCTATCTCCCTCCCGTAATTTTCTATCTCCCTCGGCTCTGTTTTGCTCTAGTGACCACTGTCATGCACCACTACTCCATCGATGGAGAACCATGAACAATCATCCGATATCGTTATTCTCCCACTCAATATCGACCTCAACAACTCTCTATATCTCTCTCTCGATCAAAAGATGAACACCGTAGATCGCCTTCTCTCGCTCAACCATCGATGAATCAGCCGAACTCCGAACCTCCATCATCGCCACCGCACTCGAGGCTCACTCAACGGTTGCGAGACTCAAAAACCACACTGACTGTTCCTCTCTCTCACTCAAACTCAAGTGAACACTGTTGCCAATAGAAACGACAACTCGAGATAAAGGTTGAAGGTTTGAGTGTAATGCATCAATGAGTTAAGGTTCTAAACAATTAATTTCATGATATGTATGGTTCTAAAAATGAATATAATAGCCACTACAATAGGTTTCACATAATTTGTTCTTCTCTCTCAATTTCTATACCACTGCACTCTTCATAACAAAATGTCGAAGAACCATCAATTTAACTTCTCATCAGATTGGCTTATCTTAGAGATACTCATGGATTCTAATTTTATAAAATAAGCTTAGCAGTTATCACTACATAATAGATATGTTTTCCCACTAACCTTCTCTGTTCCAATTTCGATTCATCGAGTTTTGTTCCATCTCTAATAACAGGTGATTAACATAATACAAGGTCTACGATAACCTTTTGGTTCCAATTCTGACCTCAAATCAAATTAAGCTCGTCTATGCAAACCATTACATAAGCTAACCAAAACTTGTAGGTTGCACACTTCACCAATAATGAAAGTCACAATGTATCTTGGATCTCCTTGTTTCCATTCGACAACCCAACTTTTTCCACCATGCAACTTATCAGTTTCTTTGGGTTTTAACCATTATAGAGCAACCATTAAAGCCTTGATATAATATTTTCCTTCAATAAAGTTAGTGGTTGCTCCATTTAACATAAAACAATGACCAGACTAACACCAACAAGATTCAGAAATTTGTTGCAACTTTCCACGGTTCTCCAAAAACAGTCTTTTTTAACTTCTAAACTCTCAAAACATATCCCCAAATTTGTAACATTCCCTACTTCATGATTGATAATGACTTTAGGGTATTACACTTGAGTAGTGGTTTTATGGAATGGGGTGAAACAAATGTCTCCAAATCTATTACAAGTTATCTAGAGATTGGGTGTTTGGAAGCTGGAATACTTCTAAAGGTATTCAAGGTTCTATTTTTTCCCTTTGGAGTTTTGTAGTCATTTCTCCACTTATATTTGTTGTGTTTAATGTATCTTGTTATAGGTTTATGGTCTACTTCAGGTTTGTTGGAGATATAAGGTGGATTTGTTTTCTTTTAATGATGTGTTGGGTTCAAAATGGTTTTTGGTGTTGAGTGGGTATAAAGTTGGTTAGAGGTTGTGGTTTTCTGTTCAATTCCTTTTTGGGGTTGCTTTATATTGTTATTATTAACCACAATGGTGGTGTCTGATTGATTTGAGTTTGGGTTCCAAATGTCAAAAATGCCTAGAGGTCCCATGTTCAAATCCAAGGAGGAATAAAAATCCCCCTGTGGCCACGGAAGTTCAAATGCGGTGACTCCGGGTTACCCGCAAAGCAGGTGGTCGCCCTGGGATTGTTCCGGTTGGATATCCAGGTCAATAAAAAATAAATATTATTATTGTTTGGTCTAGCCTTGAAAATATAGTAGGAGGACCTTTATGGATTAATTTTTTGGTGGAAATATGGAGAAACTGCATAATGTGTCAAACTAACAACAATAACATGTTTAAGCAACAACATAGTAATTTATCTTCAAGCAACATGTTTTAAGTTGCCTTCATAACTATTCACCTTTTCAATTTTTAGTTTGTTTGTAGATGTTGTTGATGGCATTTGTAATTTAAAATATTTTGTTGTAATGTATGGTTTATAGGACTTTGCAATGTATTTGGTTTGGTTACTGTATTTCGACTTGATAATTAAATTGAACCTTAAAATAAACATATAGAGTTTGACATCCTAGCAAAGTCACAATGTCTTCAGTTTAAACAACATATATTTTCTTACAAGCTTAAACAAGTCTAATATGCTTTTCAAGATAACACAAGTTGAACAAGTTTAATATGCATGTATGCTTAATCTTCGAGTTTAGGGGAATGGTGCACAATTGAGTTGTTAAAACCGTGACCATTGGTTACCTTTTAGCCATATGGATCTATTTTAACCATGAACTTGGATATGGTTATATCGCTAAGGTTAGCAACCGGTAGGGTATGGATAGACTAAGGGTTATTTCATTATCCATCCATTTAAAATAGGGGATAACGAAACCAGTAATTACCAATCTCATTGACCTATTATCCATATCATATCATACCCATTAAAATAAGGGGTAAAAAGAATGCATATTCGAATCTTGCAATGACCTTGTCTTTGAAAAAAAAAAGGTATAGAAAATAACACAAAATTTAAGCTAAAAAGTAAGAAATATAGATTTTGTATCCTTTAGACATAAGGGGAACATGCTAACTATCTCTGGCATAAAAAATGTTGGTCGTGGAAGGGTAATGACTAACATAGAAAGTGTTTGTAGAAGTGGGTTGAACACAAACAGAACATATTTTCACTGATTATTTTTGTATGCTTATAAAAACAAAAGAATCATATATTTATTGTGGAAGTTATGGAGGTAAGACCTAATCCTAAAAAATCTGTCTAGTGAAAAATTTAATAGAAACTAAAAGAATAAAAGAATGTAATCTTTCAGATCTGAAGAACTGAGATGGTCTTCAGATGTTGACGCCGATTTTTCCTAAAAAACTATCACGCATAGATTCATATCAAAACGATGAGTTGTAACATTTGACAAAGGTTGTCTTTTTATAGCCACCATGCACTAAATGCTCTTATCCAACTTTAAGTGTGTCTTTATTTGATTTGCTGATCAGCGCATGCTCGCACTTTTCATTTCGGTCTTTTAAGATTGATGTAGACGTTTGTTAACACAACCATCCTTCTGTATGTAGAGGGAACAATAAACAAAGTATGGTACTAATAAAATAATACTTTTGAACTTACTTAGACTAACATGTTGAACATGTTTCCATACTAGGACAAAAGTTGGTAGAGCTGGTAAGCCAAATTTGCTAGTTAAGTTTGCACTCAGAAATTGTCTCGCCAAAAGTAGTATTTGTCATACTATCTTTGACTTTATCTTATACCGTTACTTCAATCGCCTAAATGACAATCCAATGCACACTGATGACTGTATTTCCTTCACTATTCAACTAGTCTTCGATTTAGTTGAAGGCATTTTGCATTTGGACCGGTACAAATAATAATAAGCTTTTACAAACAAAATCTTATTCTATTTAATCTCTGAAACTGAGCTATATTTCGGATTCCAGTAAGATTATAAAACATTTGAATCTAAAAAGGATTTTAGGATTAGGACCTTTATTAGAATTATGTTAGAATCTGAATCCTTCATGCTTTCGGATTTTAGACTGATTCAAATTCCATTAAGATAGATACGATTGATTATATTCGGATACCTATCCCAATCCGGAATATGGAGTCTATCGCCATATGTATCCTAATCCGGATGTTATAGCTAGATTATATCCAGTAGCGAAATTGGATTTTAAGGCAGAATATCAAGACTATTTCTAAATGTTGGATCAGATCTATATGTGTTTTTATCAAAATCAAATAGTTGAGACCAACAAAAGAAATGTATCATTAAGTAGTTTTAATACATATTAAGTTTCATCCAACGAAACAATACGATGACTCCATCATGACTAAGCCATGAAGTGGTGACATGTGTCATCATCATATGCTCTTAACTAGGTCCACCGCTGATTAGGTGAAACATTCAACTTATGTATTAGGGTCCATATTAACGGAAGTCAATAGTTTTTTTGTTCTTAATTATTTATACATATAAATTACAAATTTTCTTTTCTTTTCTTTTCTTATGATAAAACAATGATATGTTTAAAAAAAGACCACTTTTTTACACAACAATACTTTTTATGTACTTTAAAAAATAGTCTCTATAAATTGGACCTACTTCATATTTGTTTTTTTTTATATATATTTTCTATTATCTAATAAAAAAATAAGTTGAAAATAATCTTATTTGGATCTTTATTAACATTTTGACTTTTGTAGCCAAAAACTCTCATTTTTCCTTTTGTCACATTGAATATTTGTGTAAACATTATATCCTTTTCATCTCATTAAATTTTGCAATTCATTATTATGTGTATTTTAGAATATTAATATACTTCCACAATGCAACGAGATACATTTTTATTTTAATGTTTTATTTTATTTTTTGTCTCTGTTGATATATAATACGGTTTACATGGTTTTGATAAGATAAAATGTTTTTACTTTTAATATTAATATCAAATTAACTATTTCAAATTTCTCGTTTTTTGTATAATTTCTTTAATTCAATTTTTTTATTATAACTTAATTTAGGTCTAATAGTGGAGTAATTTATTTTTGGCTTAACAATATAATTTTTATAAAGATAATTATTTTGTTAGAACTCAATGATTATCCGAATTATATTTTAAAATTTTTATATTTAAAATGAGATGTTTATCATGTATTTGATTATGTTTATCCACGATTAGTTATACAAATTCAAAAATAGAGTTTTAATAAGTTGTACTTACGCACAATTTACTTGTAATCTTAATTTTTTTTTTATAAACCACAAGGGTGGTGCCTGATTGGTTTGAGCTTTGCTCCAAAGGTCAAAAGTACCAGGAGGTTTCAGGTTCAAATCCAAAGAGGAATAAAAATCCTCATGTGGCCACGGAGGTTCAAATGCGGTGACTCCAGACTATCTGCAAAGCAAGTGGTCGCCTTGGGATTAGTCGGCTCGCATAGTGGGTTGGATATCCATGTTAATAAAAAAAATAGTTTTAAGAGTTTTTGCAAAATGCTTTATAATATAGTATAGATGTAAATATTAATAAAATATCTAACGATAAACATGTCAATTTTTTTATAAATGATTAATGATATTACAAATCAGCAAGCAGAGATCTTAGATGTGTAGTATTATTTCTAGCTCCTGGATCTTAAACACGTCTTTGACATTATTTTATACTATATTATAAAATATTTGATAAAAATTCTTAAAAACCATTTATTATGCATAGAGTACTGTATATTGATGCATATTACTTAAAATTCAAGATTGCAAGTAAATTATGCATAAGTACAACTTATTAAAGCTCCATGTTTGAATTCGTGTAACTAACTGCGGATAAACATAATGAAATAGAGGATAAACATCTCATTTTATCTATACTATATTATAAAACATTTGAGAAAAACTCTTAAAAACCATTTCTTATGCATGAAATACTGTATATTGATGCATATTACTTAAACTTCAAGATTACAAGTAAATTATGCATAAGTACAACTTATTAAAGCTCCATGTTTGAATTCGTGTAATTAACTGCAGATAAACATAATCAAATAGAGAATAAACATCTCNCATTTTAAAATATAAAAAATCTAAAATATAATTAGGATAATTATCGAGTTCTAACAAAATAATTAATTATTATCTTTATAATAAATTATATTATTAAAACCAAATAGATTAATTATTTCATTATTGAACCTAAATTAAATTATAATAAAAAATTGAATGAAAAAATTACACCAAGAATAGGAATTTAAATAGCTAATTTGATACAAATATCGATATATTTTTGTCAAATATATATGATATTTTTAAATTTATATTTTATTCAAAAATAAAAACATAATCGCTTTTTCAAAATCATATAAGATCATACTATAACATCGACTGAGATAAAAAAATTAAATTAAATATTAAAATCAAAATGTATCTATTGCATTGTACGAGTAACCTTCTACTATTTTATAACACATCGTTTCACTTGCTTCACATAATATATGTTGGGGCTGTTTGGTAGTTGCTGAATGGTTTGGTGCAAAATGATTAAGTGGTCAGAATAATTAAGAGGCTCTCATGATACAGTACAAAATGAAATATAATTGTTTGGTCATTGTTTACAATGAAATTAGGACTCTTAATGGTTAAGGGAGGCCCATGATACAAAATCATTCAGAGGATTTTAGAATCATTCAGGGGCAGACTTTTTTTTGCCAAACAAGATTCACCTCTTAACGATTAAGAGGTTACCTCTTAATAAAACTATTAAGAGATAAACAAACAACTTCTTATTCATCTTATATAACTAGCCAAGTCTGGTATGACTTTTTTGGTTTACAAGACATTTTATTTTTCTTTCCCATTTGTTGACTTTAAACTCCCCTTTGAATATAGAACCAATAATATTATTGTACATCATAAATTATGTTGACGGGTTAAGTTATAAGGGTATACTGAGTCATATCGTGTTGCAGGTTGTTTAAGTTCGATTCAAAAAATATAACATTAAGCTCGAGTTCAAGTCCAAATAAAATGTTAAAATAATGCTCGAGTCGTATATTTTCCAGTGTCTGAGCTTAAGCTCAATGCTCGTTCAACAATTACGAGTCACATACAATTACTTAAAATTTAAAACTTTATAAGTTTGTTTATGACTCAAACTCGATATTGATAATCTTGTTTATCAACTTAACCTCAATTAACTCATTTATTTCTTAGTGATAGTAGCAACTTTTTTGAAATTTTATATTGTAATGGTATAATTTATGAGCATGCTCCTCTCCAAAAAAGTGTATGTCGATACGACTCAGCTCAAAATGACTCGGAAAACTTATCGAGTTTTCAAATAAGCCAAGTCAAACATCCATGTTATGGAACTCGACTCGATAAGTTAAACGAGCTAAATTTTGTATTCAAGTTCGAGCTTAAAAATGACTAACGAGCCAAACATGAGTAATTCGTTAAATACTCGAATTATTAACACCCGTAGTACATTCACTGATTATCCCACCTATATATATGATTTAATAAAATAATACATTCTTTGTATGTTTTGGTAAATAAAAAATTAGATAAAGTAGAGAAAGAAAACAAATTCCAACCAAATTAATCGTCTTTATTGATTAATTATCAGTTCTACCGAAATTATACACGTTAAGATCCCGTTCGATAATGATTTTGTTTTTGTGTACGAATTAATATGTGAAGTATATGAGGTTGTTTGAGATGTCGATTATTTATTCGATAAAAATATTTAAATTATTGACCTATATTTATAAATATGTGATCGTTATTTTGTTTGGGTATGTGATTAATGTCTTAATTGATTGTTTGAACGGTTCTTTCTCTCTCATAAATTTTTTTTCGCTTCAACGAAAATATAATCTTGACTTAAAATCATATAATAAATTGCATAAGTAACATCATATTTATTTTAAGACGTAGTATAAAATATTTAGATAATGCAACAAGGTATAATATTTTGTTCTAAATGAATAATGAAAAGTTAACGTATTCTTTTATTAATTTTTATAAAATTAATATTTAAATAGGATAAAAATTATAATTGATGATTGAACATGTGTTATTAATTTAAAGACTTGTTAAACAATTAATATAGAGAGAGAGGGGGGAGGGATCAATTGCAGGGATCAATTGCAAACCATCCTCATTTGTAAAAACCTTACAAACCAATCTAATCCATCCATTTTCTTGATCAATGGTCAAGATTAGATTAGTTTATATTAGAAAATGATAAAAATTTATTTTTTAATTGAAAAAATGGTAAATATGTAAAACCTCCAATATGATTACATGTGCACTAATCAACAGTTTCCTTTATTCAAACCCCTTTCATCGCTCTCACCCCTTTCAATTAGGAGCATATCTCTAATCGATCAAGGATTATACGCTTACCAAAATCGACCTGTGTGGAGTATATTGAAGAAAATGGCGGGCAATAATGGAGGTAACAATCTTTTATGAACAGAACAATGAAATCGATGGCCATTTATAAGTTATGCTTTTTTCCTTGACAGGTAGGAGGCGGTTGAGTGATCGAATAAGGGACTTCTCCAAGTTTACTAACAATGCAGAGAAACCAATTAAACTTGATGATAAAGGGGTGGACATTGACTTTATTAATCAACAAAAAGAAAAGGGGGAAGAAGAATATAAATCAGGACTCTAGAGGTAAGATTGCATTATATATCTTTTTACTTGGAAAATGGCATAATATGTGATTTGGGACAAGTGAAAAGTAGAATTTGATGAAACCCTACGTTTTATGGAATTCAAGCGTGTATTTAAAAGGTTTCACTATTAAAACAAGTTCATATGTATGATAAACAGTAAACATATGTATGAAACCCCTGTTACTATCATGCATCTTAAAAAGAAGTTCATATGTATGAAACTTTTGTTACTGTCATGTATCTTAAGAACTTAGACAGTAGGTAATTTGGACTATATATTGCACTATGTATCTTTTTACTTGGAAAGTGTCATAATATATTATTTAGGACTAGTGAGATTAGATTTTGATGAAACCCTACGTTTATGGCATAATATATGATTTGGCATAATATAGGTTCATATGTATTAAACTTCTATTACTGTCATGCATCTTAAGATCTTAGACATTAAACAAGTAAGGCTATGTATTGTACTATAGCTTAAAACCCCTAACAGTAACTGTCATGGATCTTAAGAACTTAGATAGAATTGGATGAAACCCTACGTTTTATGGTATTCAAGGTTATATTTAAAAGGTTTCACTGTTAAAACAGGTTCATATGTATGAAACCCATGTTATTGTCATGCATCTTAAAAAGAAGTTCATATGTATGAAACTTTTGTTACTGTCATGTCTCTTAAGAACTTAGACAGTAGGTAATTTGGACTATGTATTGCACTATATATCTTTGTACTTGGAAACTGTCATAATATATGATTTGGGACTAGTGAGATTAGAATTTGATGAAACCCTACGTTTATGGCATAATATATGATTTGGCACAATATAGGTTCATATGTATTAAACTTCTGTTATTGTCATGCATCTTAAGATCTTAGACATTAAGCAATTAAAGCTATGTATTGTACTATTGCTTAAAACCCCTAACAGTAATCGCCATGCATCTTAAGAACTTAGACAGTAGGCAATTTGGACTATGTAATGCATTATATATTTTTTTACAACTGGCAAGTGAAAGTAGACTTTGATGAAACCCTACGTTTTATGGTATTCAAGCGTGTATTTAAAAGTTTTTACTGTGAAAACAGGTTCATATGTATGATAAACAGTAAACATGTGTATGAAACCTCTATTATTGTCATGCATCTTAAAAAAGAAGTTCATATGTATGAAACTTTTGTTACTGTCATGTATCTTAAGAACTTAGACAGTAGGTAATTTGAACTATCTATTGCACTTTGTATCTTTTTACTTGGATACTGGCATAATATATGATTTGGGACTAGTGATATTAGAATTTGATGAAACCATTCGTTTATGGCAATATATATGATTTTGCATAATATATGATTTGGCATAATAAATGATTAGTCATAATATAGGTTCATAATAAATGATTTGGCATAATATAGGTTCATAACATATGTGTTGTAAATTCACATACACTAATGCCATGTATACTTTCAGATATTGATGTTGTTCAGGACCCAAACCTTGGTAAGATAAAGAAATTGAAGATTACTGCAAACAAAACTTCCTCATCGAGCCATGGTAATACAAAACCTGTTTCCCCACATAAACCCCTGGTGAAAATAGCAGAAACCAACACTACAGAGAAACTAGTTGGATTTGCTGAAGAGGGGGTGGATATTGAGTTCAATGATCAAACCACGAAGAAAAGGGGGAATAAGATTGTTAATCCTTTCGTCAGAGGTAAAATTACATTATATTTCTTTTTTCTTGAATATTTGGCGAAATATATATGATTTTGTACTAGTTAATGGATATTTAGATGAAAATTGGTTCCTGACTGGTTCCTCAACCAACTACAACAATAAATATAATTTGAAACCTGTTTCATACCATTCTGCAACCTGTTTCATACAAGCTTGAATATTGTCATTTGTTGTTTCATTGAATTTAATTCCATTGATATATCTGTCATATCCGGTTGATAACATATTTTCACATACTAATGTCCAACACTATTATTTTTTAGGTAAAACTTCGTTAAAAAGGGTGAAGGATGCATCACAAGAATTGCCCAAAGAATTAGATGGTATGCATCTAGTATAACATACTCATGCAGTTTTAGTTGAACCATTCTTTTCAAATTGGTTCACTTCTTCAAAAATCCGTGATGAATTTATTAGATTTGGTTTGTTTTTTTTTCTTTTACCATAATATTAATATAAGATATAACATTTTTATGATTATTACATGAAACTTAATATGTTTTAATTTTACATACACTAATAGATTGTATATCTTTAAATAGTGATTTTGTTCAAAACCCAACCCTTAGTATGCTAAAGAAAGTGAAGGTTACAACAGCCAAAAAAGCCTCATCGAGCCATGGTCAGACGAAACTTGTTTCCCACATAAAAAACCGGTAAAAGTAGTAAAAATCAATAGAGGACCTTAGCAGGCAAAAGGTACAATAAATCTTACACTTTTCAAAATTTTGAAAGTACATACACATGCTAATTAATATATGCATGAGCTTTGGATAACCCAACATGTAGTGTGAGACAATGATAGGATGCACAATGAAGCAGATAAAAAAGGAATTAATCATGAGCTGGACAAGGGCATTGAAGATGAATCATCATCTGATAAAAGTGAAGTACAATATCATGTATTACGAACTAGGACATCTCCAAGGACACTGCACAAAACAGTGCACACACTTAACGATTCCTAATGAGATGCTGTTAAGAGTATGGGATTAGGGAGTCTATTGGACATTAAAATAGACGGGGTCCCATCTCGATTGGTTTTCTATGTTGTAGACAATTTAGACACTACGAATATGAGGCTGAATGTTAGACACGGTTCAATTCCAATTACAATATCATCCATTCATGACTTACTAGGCTTGCCGACTGGGGGGATTGATATACTTAGTACTCAACAAAAGAAACCTGAGACAAATCTTAATGACATGTTTAGGAAGCAATTCGTTAAGAAAAAGATGAGACCAAAGGATGTGATGAAACTTATCCAAGGTACTGGAGATGCATCCGGTGCATTAAAATTCAATTTCTTGGTTTTGTTTGTGAACTTGATGGTAGATTGTAATCTTTATTTTTTGTCTTCCATTAAGGATAAGAAAATGATACCAAAGATTGACTGGTGCAAATACATATTTGATATGTTGAAAATGAGTAAGGACAACTGGAGCAGAACCAGTGATATATGTTTCTACGCCGGGCCACTAACTTATTTGGCCGTAAGGGTATATACTTTTTTATTTTGCATAATCTTCTTGAATTAAAGTCTAAATATCAGTTGGTATTATTTTTTACTCAGTTACTATATGTGGAGTCAACTATATGGCCAGATGAAGTAGTTGACCACATAAGGCCAGCTACAAGCGGATGGAGCTTCGAGATGTTAAGAAAACGGGAGGCTTGGGAGATTGCCAATGGAGGATTAGGATCGGCTGAACTGTTGGAAGAGACAAGAGAGGTGGAAAGAGAGGTACTTATATACCTTTAATGCATTACATGAAATGTTTGATGATGAGTAAAAAAAGAAGAATGAAATGGTATTAAATAGTAACTTAACAGAAGGTAGTATATATGAAACATGGTCAAATGAACCATTATATGAAACTTTTTCAATTGGTCAACAAACTTATTATGCATTATATGAATATGTTCCAGTTGCTTATTATGCATTATATGAATTTGTTTTCAGTACATGAATCTGTTTCATTCTTATGATAATGGCTTTAGTATATGAATCTGTTTCAATAGTTGAATTTGTTTCAATCTTATGATAATGGTTTTCAGTATATGAATATGTTTCAATAGATGAATATGTTTTCAGTACATACATTTGTTCATTGTTATGAAATGGTTTCACTGTTTGCTTCGTATAAACCTGCTTCACAGCATTAACATATGAACCATTATAAGAACCATTACATGTATCTATTTCACATAAATTATTTGCTGGTCATTATTCAACATGAAATTAATTTCATTAATTATCCCACATATTTATGTCGATGAAACTAAATCAGAATTCATATTGTCATATAATTTAATAAATAACGGTTACATAACTTGAAACAAAGAATACAAGAACATAACTAAATTCTGTCATCCTACGAATTAATGACTACACAAAAATTTACTACGAAAAACATTCAATATAACAACCATGACAAATATTAGCCAAACATTATATGAACCAATAGTTACTGTCATGATTCTTGAATTGCGTACAACTGTTGCATACAATAAACTATTTCATATATGACTTTATTGAAGCCTGATTAGGCAGTTAGTTATTTGTAACCAAATTGATTTTATCAGCTGTGATAACGGATCCTGGTTATCACCCAAGGTAAATAATATGTGATTATCTGATTAAATGATTACGTGATAGCATGATAAATTATTACGTTTGATCATGCTGGGATGTGAAAATGTGCATAATATGAAATGCATATGTCATATATTTATATGTATGCATGGTATATATATATAGGGACAAGATCAAATGTTAACCAAAGTTTTTGTGTTAACTTTGCAAACCGATCTTGGCCATTCAATCTTTTAATAAACGGTTGTGATTAATCATGATAAAAACTTATTTTTTTTAAATTTAAAATTTCATAAAGATAAGTGAACAAAGTTGAAAAGAGTATTTAGGTAAGAAAAAAATTATGTAACTCTCATATCATTAATTGGGAGTTACAAAATCAAAAAATTCTATGATTTTTGTTAATTTATATTTGTTAATGTAAGAATCATATGAACACAACTATATATATATATATATATATATATATATGAACTATTGTGTCAAATACGAACAAAAAATTGACATATATATGAACTTGGACTGCATAGCATTTATGAACATAATAAGAATAACTGCTATACGAAAGGAACTAAATAAAAAAAAGGTATGAACACGATATGAACAGCTTGTGAACAATAGTTCCTTCATTATAAACACATTGAGGAGCGATCATTTGTCAATTGGAGTTTTATACATGCATTGCATTCACACCGTTTAAGGTTCACCCCTTGTTCATATATGTTTATGGTCTTATGTGATTGTTCACCTTTTGTTCATATCGTGTTCACCTCTTGTTTATATCGTATAAAATATATGAACACATAACCCCGATGTTATGAACACCGGGTGCAAACACTTACACAAATATAAAGATTTGGTATCAGGCTTAAAAAATAACACTTGTGTTCATATGACAGAAGTAACATGAACACAATGGTTCATGATTCAAAAAATTCGGTAATATGACAATATGAAAATGTGTCGTGCATATACTTCCATTTGAACATTTGAATTAGGTACGTATTAATAATTAAAGAAAAAAGTTATCAACGCAATATGAACTACAAAAAACATAACACATCATAATAAACATAATTTCGATTAAAACAAGTCTAATAGTTTATTAATCCATTATCAAGACATTCACTTTGATCAATTTCTTCACTTTCCGAACTGGATCTCCGATTGTCACCATAAACCATTTTAATTTTTCTCAATGTTGTCGGTTTTTTTCCAATGCATTTATCCATAACAGCTTGAACAATACCGAAGATTTTACTACCGTGTTTCCTCCACGAATCAAAAACTCATAAAACAATAAAAATAGAAGATCAAGATTAAAAAATAAATAAAAATATCAATATTATAAATGCATGTTTTTAGGAATTTTATGATTTTGTAACTCCCCTTTAATGGTATGGGAGTTACATAGCAAATGAAATTACTTCATTACCCTAGGCATTAAATTGTGAACATGATAGAAACCTAATAGAGGAATAAATTGAGATTAGTTGACATTCTTTGCAAAGTTAACACAAAAACTTTGGTTAACATTTGATCTTGTCCTTATATATATATATATATATATATATATATATATATATATAGTGTTGGGTTCACGTGAG
>NC_037539.1:14460280-14463901 GCF_001531365.2 Cynara cardunculus var. scolymus
TTATTTCTTTGTGATTTAAAGATTTAGGATCAAGGTTCTTATTGGAAATCATAGTCTGGATGTTATTGAGGAGAAAACATCAGGTTTGGCCTGAATCTTTATTTAAAYCTTGTTTTGATTTGAGAAGGTTTAAAAATGGCATTATATGAGACCTGATTGGTTCAGAGGTATGAGATTTGTGTAGTTGAATGCTTTGTTTGATAAATGTAAAGGATTTGGGTTTATGTTCCAATTTGTTCATATATTTGTATACATATGAATAATTGTTTTTCTTAAAGATTTTGGTGCTTTACACCCTGCAATAACATAAATAGGGTATCTCACTAGACCTTTTGGTCTAACCCTCGTTTTATGATTTTAACTATGTGTTGCAGAAGGTACGGACAGTAAGAGAAAGGGGAAAATTTAATATTTTCCTATATGCATTTCTGCTTGAAGATCTGTAGTGATGTACAGTTTTGATTGATTAGTACAAGAAATGTATTTGAATTTTTGGACCTTGTATTTGGTCATGTTAGATTCTTGTACTAAAGGACCTGAATGGGATAATATCATGTATTTCTTTTGTATGAAATATATGTTACATGCAATGTATGGTTTGGGGGTGTTACAGAATGGTATCAGAGTCTGAGTTTAAGAGATTTAGGTATTTAACAAGCATGATACCTAGACTTAAACTGTTTTATTGCATGTTAAGAGTCCCGGACATAGTTTGCACCATTGGAAATAAATATGATGGGTTGAAAGAACAGTGTGTAAGGTAAATTTTAATTACATCCGGTCAGTGTAATTATGAATTTACAGGTACACATCTGAACTTGAATACTTCATTATATTTGGGAATGTGAATACATGATTATTAACGCTAAATTCTGCAGATGTCTAGCCGAACTAGAAGATCTGAAAGAACGGTTCGTCCAGAGTTTGAAAAAAGGGAAGAGTCACCTGTTAATCTTCCAACTAGCACGTCCATAAATAGAGGTTGGGGAAGACCAAGGGGACGAGGTAGAGGAAGAATTCAGTCTCAAGGAAGAGGTCGGACCGAAATACATTCTGAACATGAGGAATCCCACTCTGGGAATGTTCAGGAAAGGTCGGTACCACACCCAGAATATATAACCAGAGATATGTTGGCAGAGAAAATGGGGAAATTGTGGGAAACTCTAACGTCTATCATGGGAATACCGGCTAGGGTGGAAACGGAAAGAGTAGAAGTTTATCCCTCTGCTCCAATCACGCACAACAAAGAAGGAGATATTAAGATGTTTTTAGCATGCAAACCACCAACCTTTTCTGGGGAGAGAGATCCAGTGAAAGCTATGTGTTGGATTAAAGAAATGGAATATGTGTTCAACACCATTCGGTGTCCGGAAACAGATAAAGTTCGATTTGTTGTTTATGTATTAAAGTCAAATGCTTTATTTTGGTGGGAAGTTGAATCGTCTACCAGAACGGATGTTTTACAGACTCTGTCCTGGGTAGAATTCGTGGATAGATTCAAAAATCAATTCTGTCCTAAAACAGCAGTGAGACAAATGGAAGAAGATTTCGTGAAATTAGAACAAGGAAAATGGAACAATTCGGGAGTATACTGAAAGATTCATTGAATACTCTCGCTTCGCTAAACATTATGTTTCGACTGAATCCAGGAAGATAGAGAGGTATATTTGGGGTTTGAAACCCTCAATTAGAGAATTTGTTATTGCTATGAACCCCAATACCTTTCCATTGACGATGGACGCAGCTGAAATAACCGAACGAAATAAGAATCGACAATCAGAAGGAAAGATTGTAGAGAAAAGAAAATGGGAGGGACCTTCATCTTTTCGAGGGCCGAAAACTGTTAGATATGATAACAGATCTGAGCAGAAGATCAGTGAGAAAGTCTGCTCACAGTGCCGACAAATTCATCAGGGTGAATGTAAGATGGATCTAAATAAATGTTATAAATGCGGTGAAGCAGGTCATCTATCTAGAAATTGCCCAACTAACCGAAGGTGTTTTAATTGCAATTCACCGGACCATATTCGACCAAATTGTCCCTTGTTAAGAACTCCACAATTAACAATGGGGAGTAACGCGTCGGGTACTTGGGGAAAGCCTACTGTAAACAGAGGAGGACAATGAGGAGCGCGGGGACGATTTTTCCAAATGACTAAGAACGAGGCAGAAGCATCACCGGATGTAGTAACAGGTACATTTCTTCTGAATTCAATACGTACTAAGGTGTTATTTGACTCTGGTGCAAACTTTTCGTTTGTATCACCATTGTTTGCTCAAACTACATGTTTGAATTATGTGTTACTTGATGATGAGTTAGTAGTTGATACTGCTAATAGTCAGGAAACTGTTACTAGTGTGTTCAATAACTGTATTATTGTTATTGAGGATTGTGAACTTCCAATCCGGTTATTTTCCATGCCAATGAAAGAATTCGACATAGTAGTGGGTATGGACTGGTTGGCAAAGTATCAGGCTAACATTGTTTGTAATCAGAAAATAATCAGAATTATTCTGCCAGATCAGAGAACAGTTGTTATTTATGGTGATCGTCAGAATCATCAAACTAGTATTTTGTCAGTAATGAAAGCCCAGAAAAATATTCGAAAGAAGTGCCAAGGATGTTTGGCATATGTAATTGACTTGAAGAAAGAAAAGAGAAAAGAAGAATCGATTCCGATTGTTAGTGAATATCCAGAAGTGTTTCCAGAAKACTTATCTGGATTACCACCAGATAGAGTCATTGAGTTCCGAATTGATTTAGTACCAGGGACTGCACCAGTAGCAAAGGCACCGTATCGTTTAGCTCCATCTGAATTGAAAGAACTGGTTGCACAGTTGAAAGATTTATCTGATAAGGGATTTATTAGGCCTAGCACTTCACCTTGTGGTGCTCCGGTCTTATTCGTCCAAAAAAAGGATGGGTCTATGCGAATGTGTATAGACTATCGTGAACTAAATAAGTTGACAACCAAAAACAAATATCCTTTACCAAGGATTGATGACTTGTTTGATCAACTGGTAGGAGCAAGTTATTTCTCCAAAATCGATTTGAGGTCAGGATATCATCAACTTAAAGTCAGGGAAGAAGATGTTGCCATAACAGCTTTCAGAACAAGGTATGGGCATCACGAATTATTAGTTATGCCATTCGGTCTAACTAATGCACCCGCAGCCTTTATGGATTTGATGAATAGGGTATGTAAGGAATATCTTGATAAATTTGTTATTGTATTTATCGATGATATTCTTATATACTCTAAGACTGGAGAAGAACATGCAAAACATCTTCGTCTGATATTGGAATTGTTGAAAAGAGAAAAGATATATGCTAAATTGTCCAAGTGTGAGTTATGGTTAAGAGAAGTTCAATTCCTGGGCCACGTCATTTCAGAATCGGGGGTAAAGGTTGATCCAATGAAAATAGAAGCAGTTGAAAAATGGGAAACTCCAAAGACTTCGTTTGAAGTTCGTAGTTTTTTGGATTTGGCATGTTATTACCGTAAGTTTATTCAAGACTTTTTTAAAATAGCCGTGCCATTAACCAAATTGACTCGAAAGAATGTTAAGTTTCAGTGGGAAAAAGAACAACAAGAAGCTTTCCAACTATTAAAGGATCAC
>NC_037539.1:14464166-14465765 GCF_001531365.2 Cynara cardunculus var. scolymus
CAAAGTGCCAGATTTACACAGATCACAAGAGCCTACAGCATTTATTCAGCCAGAAAGATTTAAATATGCGACAGCGTCGATGGATTGAACTTGTTAATGATTATGATTGTGAAATCCTTTACCACCCAGGAAAAGCCAATGTGGTAGCTGACGCTTTAAGTAGAAAAGAAAGGAGCGTGACTATTAAAACGGTGGCAATGAGAATAAGTTTAGTCCCTGATATTCATAAAGAAGTTCTGAGATGTCAGAAGGAAGCTATGAAAGAAGATCTTATCAAATCAGAAAGGTTGGGAAAGATGATCTCAATCTTGGGACAGAATAATGAAGGGTTAATGTGCTTTCAAGGACGAGTTTGGGTACCATATTTTGGAGATATCCGAAATATGATATTAAATGAAAGTCATAAATCTCGATACTCTATTCATCCAGATACCAATAAGATGTATAGAAATTTAAAACCTTTTTATTGGTAGCCAAGATTGAAAAGAGATATAGCTCGGTATGTGGAACAGTGTCTGACATGTTTACAGGTCAAGATTGAACATCAGAAGCCTTATGGAAGCCTTCAATATTTGGAAATACCTGTATGGAAATGGGATCACATCACCATGGATTTTATTATGAAGTTACCACGAACTCCAAAGGGGTATGACGCAATTTGGGTAGTTGTGGATCGTTTGTCTAAATCTGCTCATTTTCTACCAATAAGAGAGAAATACTCTTTAGAAAAGCTAGCGCAGATTTACATCAAAGAAATTGTTACCAGACACGGTGTTCCCTTGTCTATTATCTTTGATAGAGATAGTCTATTTACTTTAAAGTTCTGGGGAGGATTACAAAAAGCCTTGGGATCTGAAATCCGATTAAGTACAGCTTATCATCCGCAGACTGATGGGCATAGTGAAAGAACTATTCAAACTCTCGAAGATATGTTGAGAAGTTGTATTATTGATTTCGGGGGATCATGGGAAGATCACTTGCCATTAATAGAGTTTGCGTATAACAATAGTTACCATTCCAGTATCCAAGTGGCACCGTATGAAATGTTGTATGGACGCAAATGCCGAACGCCATTGTGTTGGAATGAAGTGGGTGAAAAACAGCTAACGGAACCTGAAATTGTTCAAGAAACTTCTGAAAAGATCGAACAGATCCGTGAAAGAATCAAAACAGCACAAGATCGCCAGAAAAGTTATGCAGATAATCGTCGAAAGCCAATTGAGTTTGGTATATGTGATTTTGTGATGTTAAAAGTTTCACCATGGAAGAGTGTTGTCAGATTTGGAAAGAAAGGAAAGCTCAGTCCAAGGTATGTGGGGCCATTCAGAATATGTAAGCGAATTGGGTCAGTAGCATATCAGTTAGAGCTGCCAGAAGAGCTGAGTGTAATTCACAACACTTTTCATGTGTCAAATCTGCGGAAATGTTTGGCTAATCCGAGTTTAACTATACCGTTGCCAGAAATTCAATTAGACAGTAAGCTAAATTTTGTGGAAACACCAGAAGCTGTAATTGACCGAAAGATCAGGTTGTTAAGAAACATAAGTCTGGTGAAAATTCAGTGGAAGTTTCACAAAGGACCGGAAGCAACATGGGAAT
>NC_037539.1:14468749-14469080 GCF_001531365.2 Cynara cardunculus var. scolymus
TGTATGCATGCACGTGGCTATATGAAGTTAGTCGACTTTCCCTAAAAGGAAAGTATAAAAGGAGGGCTTAGCCTCCGTTTTCTTCTTCTTGCCTTTTGAAAAAGATTGTGTGATTTAAAGAAGAGAGTTGACTGGATTGCAAGATCAAGCTGATTTCAAGTATTTGATTCCAAAAGATTGATAAGGTGAGTAATTTCTAAACTCTTTTGCATAAAATTATTACTGATTTTGTATGAATCTTGTTTATTTTTGGGAAAAAAATCAGTCTGTTGCTCAAGTCTTTTATCCGGGTATTAAACCAGACAAGGCTTGTCCGGATTGTTTTAAATCG
>NC_037539.1:14469305-14476006 GCF_001531365.2 Cynara cardunculus var. scolymus
TTTTAAATCGGACAAAGGTTAAACGATGTATTATCCGGATTGTTTTAAACCGGTCAAGTATTGAGTGAGTTATTGTCCGGACTTGATATCCGGACAAAGTTGATTTTTGATTCCAAGTGTTAAATCGATCAAGCTTTATGCGGTGTGTTGTCCGGACTTGTTATCCGGATAAAGGTTGATTTAATTCTAAGTGTTAACCAGACAAAGCTTATGCAATGTGTTATCCGGATTGTTGACCGGAGATGAAATCCGGCTAAGTTAAGTTGACCGGATTTGAGTTGTGCCTTGTGAAATTGTGATTTTAACATAAAATGAAGATTTGATATAAATGATTTTGGATTAATAAATAATAATTCCATTGGCTACGGTCTGTTTGGAATTGTTTTATGAAAAGTTTTGATGAGGAAATCAGGGTGGCATATCAAGGAGAGGTGTACCATGGGATAAGGGTGGCATATCAAGGAGAGGTGTACCATGGGATAAGGGTGGCATATTAAAGAGAGATGTACATTTGGATATAAGGGTGGCATTTGCATGTGTGTTGTATGATATAACTCTTTCTATTATATCCTTTAAGATTACCGTGGTCTGGATTCTTTATTTCTTTGTGATTTAAAGATTTAGGATCAAGGTTCTTAGTGGAAATCATAGTCTGGATGTTATTGAGGATAAAACATCAGGTTTGGCCTGAATCTTTATTTAAACCTTGTTTTGATTTGAGAAGGTTTAAAAATGGCATTATATGAGACCTGATTGGTTCAGAAGTATGAGATTTGTGTAGTTGAATGCTTTGTTTGATAAATGTAAAGGATTTGGGTTTATGTTCCAATTTGTTCATATATTTGTATATATATGAATAATTGTTTTTCTTAAAGATTTTGGTGCTTTACACCGTGCAATAACATAAATAGGGTATCTCACTAGACATTTCGGTCTAACCCTCGTTTTGTGATTTTAACTATGGATTGGTTAGCTAAAAACCAAGCTAACATAATTTGTGATGAGAAGATGATCCATATAGACTTACCAGGAAAAGGAAAGGTTGTGATATATAGGGATCGACGGGATCGTTACTCCAGTTTTATCTCAGTTTTAAAAGCTCAGAAATATGTACTGAAGGGATGTACTAGTTTTCTTGCCTATGCTATTGATCTCAAGAAAGAGAAAGAAAAGATAGAAGATATCCCAGTTGTAAGGGAATTTTCTGAGGTATTTCCGGAAGATTTGATAAGTCTACCTCCGGATCGAACGATAAAATTTTAGATCGAATTACTTCTTGGAGCAGCACTCGTTACACGTACACCATATAGATTAGCTCATTCTGAGTTAAAGGAGTTAATGTCTCAATTGAAAGAATTGTTGGATAAATGTTTTATCCGACCAAGTACTTTCCCGTGGGGTGCGCCGGTGCTTTTTGTGAAAAAGAATGATAGATCAATGAGGATGTGCATTGATTACCGGGAGCTGAATAAACTTACAATTAAAAATAAGTATCCTCTCCCAATAATTGATGATTTGTTTGATCAATTGGTTGGGGCTACTTATTTTTCAAAGATTGATTTACGGTCTGGTTATCATCAATTGAAAATTCGGAATGAAGATGTGTCGAAAACAACATTTCGTACACGTTATGGTCATTACGAATTTTTGGTTATGCCATTTGGACTCACAAATGCGCCTGCAGCATTCATGGACATGATGAATAGGGTGTGTCGTCCCTATCTTGATAAATTTGTGATTGTCTTCACTGATGATATTCTGATATATTATCGATCGGAAGAAGAGCATGCCCATCATTTGAGATTACTTCTGGAATTGCTGAAACAAGAAAGATTGTATGCCAAGATGTCAAAGTATGAATTTTGGTTGCGAGAAGTTCAGTTTCTGGGGCATGTTATCTCAAAAGAATGCATTAAAGTGGATCCTTTGAAGATTGAAGCCATTGAAAAATGGGAAGCCCCAAAGACTCCAACGGAAATCAGAAGTTTTCTGGGATTAGCTGGGTATTATCGTAAGTTTATACAAGACTTTTCTCGTATAGCTACTCCATTAACAAAGTTTTCTGGGACTTTCAGATGTTAAAGAACAAGTTATGCAGTGCACCAATTCTATCCTTGCCAGATAGAATGGAAGATTTTGTAGTATATAGTGATGCGTCAAATATGGGTTTGGGTTGTGTACTAATGCAACGTGGAAAGATAATAGCTTATGCTTCTAGATAGTTAAAAGATCATGAAAAGCAGTATCCTACTCATGATATGGAATTGGCGGCGGTAGTATTTGCTTTAAAGATATGGAGGCACTATCTATATGGAACGAAATGTCAAATCTTCACAGATCATAAGAGCTTACAACATCTGTTCCATCAGAAATATCTGAATATGCGTCAGAGAAGATGGTTGGAATTGGTAAGTGATTATGATTGTGAGATTTTGTATCATCCAGGAAAGGCAAACGTAGTGGCCAATGCGTTAAGTCGACAAGAGAAAAATGGAACTATCAAAGCTGTAGCTTTACGAGTTGAGTTGTTACCTAGTATTCAGGAAGAATTACGAGAACTTCAGAATGAGGCAATGAAGAAGGATAAAGTTAAACAAGAAAGATTAAGTGGTTTGATATCTGATTTGGTGAGAGATGACAGAGAATTCTAGAAATTCCAGAATAGAATATGGGTACCATGCTATGTGATCTCAAGAAACGTATTTTGGGTGAGGCACATAAATCACGTTTTGCAATACATCCAGGTACAAATAAAATGTATCGGGATTTGAAGCAACACTATTGGTGGCCAGGTATGAAGAAAGATATAGCTAAGCATGTTGAGCAATGTCTAACATGTCTTCAGGTAAAAATTGAACACCAACGCCCTTATGGTAAGTTGTAATCTTTAGAAATTCCAGTGTGGAAATGGGATCACATCACTATGGATTTCATAACTAAATTGCCAAGAACATCAAAAGGTTATGATATTATATGGGTGATAGTAGATTGGTTATCCAAATCTGTACACTTCTTACCTATGAAAGAGTCATATTCAATGGAGAGATTGGCAAAACTGTACATTGATAAGATAGTGATACGTCATGGTGTTCCTCTGTCAATTGTTTCGGACAGAGATAGTCGATTCACTTCTATGTTTTGGAAGAGCTTCCAGAGAGAGATGGGTTCACAAATTAAGCTAATTACAGCTTATCACCCTCAAACAGATGGACAAAGTGAACGAACTATCCAAACATTGGAAGATATGTTGAGAGCATGTGTTATTGATTTTGGAGGGTCATGGGAGAGTCATTTGGCACTGGTGGAATTCGCGTACAACAATAGCTATCATTCGAGTATTCAGGAAGCACCTTTCGAAGTTCTGTATGGACGCAAATGTCGAACTCCTTTGTGTTGGAATGAAATAGGTGAAAAAACAGTTAGCTGGGCCTGAGTTAGTTCAACAAACTACAGATAAAATTGGAGTAATTCGAGAAAGAATGAAAGCAGCACAAGATAGACAAAGAAGTTACGCAGATAAACGTCGGAAGCCGATTGAGTTTCAAGTAGGTGATAGTGTGATGTTAAAGGTATCACCTTGGAAAGGAATGGTCCGTTTTGGGAAAAAAGGGGAAACTAAGTCCAAGGTATGTTGGACCATTCCCTATTATTGAAAGGGTTGGGGAGGTGGCCTACAAATTAGAACTTCCTTTAAAGTTAAGCGGGATCCATGACACGTTTCATGTGTTGAATTTAAGGAAGTGTCTAATAAATCCAGATATGACAGTACCGTTACCCGAAATAAAGGTGGACGAGAGAATGTGCTTTGAATAAACCCCTGAACTAATTACTGACTGCAAAGTGAAAACGTTGCGAAATAAAGAAATCGGGTTAGTAAAGGTTCAGTGGCGATATCATAAAGGATCAGACGCCACATGGGAATCAGAATCAGAGATGCGGAGGAAGTATCCCTACCTTTTTGCTTGAATAAAATTCCGGGACGGAATTCTTTTAAGGAGGTAATGTTGTAATAATCGGGTTACAAGTTTTGATTTGAGATTCTGGAATATATATATATATATATATATATATATGAGAGTGTGTGTGTGTGTGTGTGTATGTACATTTTTTAATTGAATTAAAATTGAAGGGAATAGGGGAGTCGGCAGTGAGTCCCCCCCCCCCCAATGGTTTCTTCTCTTACTATAAATAGTAAGAATGAAGGATAGAGAGAGTTTACACACACTTTCTAAAAAGGGTTTTTGAAGGAGATTTTTGGAGAACTAGATCAGATTCAAATCCGGTCAACATCAAAAGTTTAAGGTGAGTGTTAAAATGTTTTGAAGTATTAGATTGAATATATACAATTCAATTGCTAGTATAATTGGTTTACAACGAAATACATTTCATATTCTATATTCTATGAAGATATCCTTAAAACTGGACAAGAGATGACCGGGGTATTACTTAAATCGGACAAGGGGTGTCCGTTTTTGCTTTAAACGAAGCAACCAGATATCCCCTTAAAACGCTCAAGTAACAACCGGGTTCATTTAAACCGCTTGAGTATCAATCGGGGTTCAAGCTAAACCGCTCAAAAGACATTTGATTTAAAACTAAATCGCCCAAGAGTTGGTCGGGGAACAGTCATGTGTTGTCCGGATTAGATATCTGGACAATGTTGACCGGATTCCTTATCCGGCTAAGTTGTCCGGATTCCATATCCGGGTAGTGTTGTCCAGATTCCAAATCCGGTTAATGTTAATTTGGCTACATCATGAATTAAAGTTTTTAAGAGATGTAATTGCGGTGTAACCGCGAGAGAGATGTAATGGCGGTGTAACCGCGAGAGAGAGATGTAATGGCGGTGTAACCGCGAGAGAGAGAAGTAATGGCGGTGTAACCGCGAGAGAGAGATGTAATGGCGGTGTAACCGCGAGAGAGATTTATTGGCAGTGTAACCGCGAGAGAGATGTATTGGCGGTGTAACCGCGAGAGAGATGTAATGGCGGTGTAACCGCGAGAGAGATGTAATAACGGTATAACCTCGAGAGAAACAGATAAACATATGTATCTGTACAGGTTTGATTCTAAACTAATAGTTTAGAATGTAAATTATTGATATGAGATTTGTACACTTACTAGACCATTTTGGTCTAATGCTCAGTTGTTGGACTAACCTGTTTTGCAGGTCATCATACAACGCAGGACAAAGGAAAGAGAAAAGTTTAAACGATGAAATTTAGTTACTCATAAATGTATTGAGAAAAGTTTTTGTTATCCCATGTTTTGTAACAATATCACAGTTTGTGTGTTATATGCATATTATGTGAATTATCTGTTAGTGGAAATTGTGGGTTGTTACAACCTCCCGATCTTTAAATACAAACAATTCGTATAATTCTAAAACAAGGTAACAAGATCATGGATATCCTAATATTAATTAAACAAAATCATTATTTTAAAAACTCTATCTATCATTTTAAAAACACCACTTTTTTACACAACAATATTTTTTATGTACTTCAAAAAATAGTCTCTATAAATTGGACCTACTTCATATTTGTTTCTTTTTTTATATATATATTTTTCTATTATCTAATAAAATTTTAAGTTGAGAAATATTGTTATTTGGACCTTTATTAACATTTTGACTTTTGTAGCCAAAAACTCTCATTTTTCCCTGTGTCACATTGACTATTTGTGTAAACATTATATCCTTTTCATCTCATTAAATTTTGCAACTCATTATTATGTGTATTTTAGACTACTAAAAGGATTTTCTTACAATGTAATGAGATACATCTTCATTTTAATGTTTTTTTTAATTTTTTGTCTTTGTAAATATATAATATGGTTTATATGGTTTCGATAATGATAATGTTTTTACTTTTGAATAAAAATATATCTGAAGATATCATAAAAATTTGAAAAAATATATCAATATTAATATCAAATTAACTATTTCAAATTTCTCGTTTTTTCGTACAATTTCTTTAATTCAGTTTTTTATTATTACTTAATTTAGGTCTACTAGCAAAGTAATTTATTTTTGGCTTAACAATATAATTTTTATAAAGATAATTATTTTGTTAGAACTCAATGACTATTCTAATTATATTTTATATTTTTTATATTTAAAATGAGATGTTTATTCTATATTTGATTATGTTTATTTGTGAGTTATACGAATTCAAAAATGGAGTTTTAATAAGTTGTACTTACGTACAATTTACTTGTAATCTTAAATTTTAAGTAATATGCATTAATAAAGAATACTTCATACATAAAGAATGGTTTTTATGAATTTTTATCAAATGTTTTATAATATAGTATAGATGTAAATATTAATAAAACATCTAACCATATACATGTCAATTTTTTTATAAATGATTAATGAAATTACGAATCAGCAAGCAGAGATCTTAGATGTGTATTTCTATATCTCCTGGATCTTAAACACATCTTTGACATTAGTCTATACTATATTTTAAAGTATTTGATAAAAAAATTAAAATCCATTTTTATGTATAAAATATTATTTATTGATGCATATTACTTAAAAATTCAAGATTGCAAATAGATTGTGTGTAATTACAACTTATTAAAACTTTATGTTTGAATTTGTGTTATTAATTGCAGATAAACATAATTAAATACATGATAAACATCTTATTTTAATTATAAAATATCTAAAATATAATTAGAATAATCACTTAATT
>NC_037539.1:14477471-14479089 GCF_001531365.2 Cynara cardunculus var. scolymus
ATTAATGTTTAAATAAGATAAAAATTATAATTGATGGTTGAACATGTGTTGTTCATTTAAAGACTTGTTAAACAAGTATCATATCATATAAATATAAATATAAATATATATATATATATATATATATATATGTTTAATCAAATCAGAACTAGATAGTTTGTGGTAACTGTGAGGTCCAATATAAGTCAATCATTTTGAATAATTAATGTTATTTACTAAAATAAAACAAAGGGTAAATTGGTAAATATATATTATAAAACACAAGAATCAAAACCTAAATCCTTTTATCTTCTTCCAAAAACCACACCACCGCCTTCACGTCTCTATATCCCAATATTCATCTAAAATGACACTCCACATCCCAATCTTTACCATTCTCAAGAAATCCAAACCATCTTCTCCATAACCCATCATAATCTCAACACCCTAGTGAATCCACGAAAACCCTCTTCTCAATTACCTTCAAAATAAACAAAAATCAAAAAAAGATCACAGATCGTAGACGATTTCGAACGTGCGAAGACATCTAAAGAAATAAACAAAGCATTTGAATCCATGGATGCTTCTTTCGATCACCACGAACTTGGCTTGGCTTCCTTGAAAATCAGGCTCAAACTCGATGAAGAAGGTGAGTATCCAGAAAAAGTATTCGATTACGCCAATAAATCTTTAAAAATCTTGGATGAAATCGACAATGATACGTCTTTACCACTTGCTATGAACTTACAATTGTTGGGTTCTGCTTGTTATAACTTAAATAGGTTTAATGAAAGTTTAGGGTATCTTAATAGAGCCAATAGGATATTAAGGAAACTAGAGGAAACTATATCTGATAATGATTTCAATATCTGATAACGGGTAAGGTGCAAGAATCGGTGTCGTATTTGGAAGATGCAACTAAAAAATTGATGGAAAATTTTGGTTCTAAGCATTTTGGAGTTGGATATGTGTATAATAATTTGGGTGGAGCATATTTTGTTGAGTAATTGTGGATATCCATTGATGTCCGTCCAAACTGTATAAAAACCTGGTGAAGGATCATCAGAACTCTTCCATGATGTCAAGTTCCTGTGTGTATCCGCCAAGGTCCACACCCAGTTTCATTCCTGGTAACAAGGTGTCTCCAGGATGATCAAAACTTTGCCAAATGAGGTTGCCACTAATCTCATATTTGAGGACAAGATTTCCATCATCCAAAAGTTGTGCCACCGGATTACAGTGTGTACTTTCGATGTTTTTTAAGGTGTATCACAATGTATTTTTGTTATTTTATAAAGTGTATCACAGTGTATCAGGTAGTCTTATTTTATGAACTGTATCACAATATGCAATTTCATTATTTTCATTGTTTTATCAAGATGTATCACAATGGATTTGATTTTGTTTTTATGGTTTAAGTTGGTATCATAGTTGGTATCACAATAGTATCACAGTATATAACAATGGATATCACATAGTGTATCTTTATGATTACTTGGTACGTGCCAGAATAATGTTCACCGGAGGCCGGAGATTGGAGGTCGGAGAGAGAAGAGAGGAGTTTTTTAAAAATACCTAAAATGCCCTCTAATTATAATTTTAACTCAAACTACCATAATTACTAATTTCCTTATTTATC
>NC_037539.1:14479454-14491887 GCF_001531365.2 Cynara cardunculus var. scolymus
CTTCTGTATATTCAGGAGCCAACTCTGTTGTATGTACATGAACACCCATGAACCAAGGTCTAGGGCTGTGTGTTTTCATACATGTTCACAAGTTTTCACATGTATTGTGTGTGTGTGTGTGTGTATTCATATGAACATCTAGTGATTTGAATATACATGAACACTTATGAATCACGGCATTAAGATTGTGTGATTTTTGATGTGTTCATATGTCAAGGGTGAGAACTGTCGAACATGAACACGTATGAAACCCCAATGTCAATATTGCATCATGATCAATTGTGATATTTTCAAATTTGTAAATCCCAATAAATTATTTGGGAGTTACATAAAATGACAAATTACTTAAATACCCTTATATTTAATATATGAGTTACATTTGAACCAAAGAAAACGATGGAATATGATTGGTTGAGCTTGGTTAACATAGTTAACACAAAAAAATTTGTTAGTATTTGAACCAAGCTCTCTCTCTCTCTCTCTCTCTCTATATATATATATATATGTGTGTGTGTGTGTGTGTGTGTGTATCAATGGAGAGATACATCTTGATTTTAGCATTTCGTTTTTTTTGTTTCAGTCTATGTTATAATACGGTTTGATGTGATTTTGAGAAAACGATAATGTTTTTATTTTTAAATAAAATATTAATATGAAGATATCATAAAAAATTGAGAAAAAAATATCGATTCCATGCCAAACTAATTATTTACAATTTCTCATTTTTTATGTATTTCTATAATTCATGTTTTTATTTTTGGTTTGATAATATAATTTCTTATAAAAATAATAATTAGGTATTTTTTTAGAAGTTAATAATTATCTTAATTATATTTTAGATTTTTTATATTTAAAATGATATGTTTATCCTCAATTTGATTATATTTATCTGCAGTTAGTTATACGAATTCAAACATGAAATTTTAATAAGTTGTATTTATGCACAATTTACTTATAATCTTGAATTTTAAATAATATACATCAATATATAGTATTTCATGTATAAAAAATGATTTTTAAAATATTTTATCAAATACTTTATAATATAGTATATATAAACAAAATCCAAAAACCAAAAATAAAATAAAAATAACAAAGCTAAGGGACTAAAAATAAAAATATGATACCGACAGAAATGACCGGCTGCATACACATCCGTACCAAGTCATCTCTGTTTGCTGACGACTTTGAAACCCAAGGGCCAAGAACAAGTAGGCATACAAATTGTCAAACTTTGACTCCTTAAATTTAACCAATTTTGCTTCTTTACCTTCCATTCTTCTTCAACCACCGCTTCTCTCTCTCTCTCTCTCTCTCTCTCTCTCTCTGTCTCTCTGTCTGCCATGAATCACAAACACGCATGTTTTTATCTCCTGCTCCTCTTCTTCCTCCTCCAAAATCCGCCGTCCTCCGCCGTCGATTTCGTCATTAACTCCTTCAACTCCACCACCGTCTCACTCTATGGCAGCGCCACCATCCAATCCAACATCCTCACCCTCACTAACACTACTGCCGTCCAAACTGGACGTGCTCTTTATCCAGACAAGATCCCCACCAAGAATTCCTCATCATTACTTCCCTTTTCTACCTCCTTCATCTTCGCCATGGCGCGCACAAGAAACGTTCTTCCCGGCCACGGGTTAGTGTTTCTGTTCACCCCTGTCACCGGGATTCGGAATACAGACGCAGCTCAGAATCTTGGTCTTTTTAGCAGAACGGTTGATGGGAATTCAAGCAATCATGTGTTTGGTGTTGAATTCGATGTGTTTAGAAACGAAGAGTTTCGAGATATTAATGATAATCATGTTGGGATTGATGTCAATTCTTTAACATCTCTTAATTCATCTGAAGCTGGGTATTATCAAGATCAAGATGGGGTTTTCAGAATATTACAGCTTAACAGCGGTAGAAACTACCAAGTTTGGATCGATTATAAAGATTCCATGATTAATGTGACCATGGCTCCTGTTGGGATTAAAAAGCCCACCAGGTGTTTGATCTGTCTCCCTTTGAATCTTTCTGATGTTTTTGAAGATGAAATGTATGTGGGATTCACTGCTGCTACTGGGGCATTGATTCAAAGTCACAACATCTTGAGTTGGAGTTTTAGCAACTCAAATTTCTCTTTGAGTGACTCTCTGATCACAGAAGGGTTGCCTTCTTTTGTGCTTCCAGGTGAGCCTATTTATCGATCAACCGGATTCATTGTCGGTTTAACATTAGGGGTTTTCTTTATTGTTGTGATTTGTGGTTTGGTTGGTTTTCTTTGGATCAAAAGAAAGAGGAGAATAGCTAAAGAAAAAGCCAATATGGAGGATTGGGAATTGGAATATTGGCCTCATAGAATACCTTTTCAAGAAATCGATATGGCAACAAAGGGTTTTAGCGATGAGAATGTGATCGGAATTGGTGGCAATGGGAAGGTTTACAAAGGAGTTATAGGTGGCACAGAGATCGCGGTCAAACGGATCGCTCACGACAACAATGATGGTGTGCGAGAGTTCTTGGCCGAGGTTTCAAGTCTTGGAAGGCTAAAACACAGAAATTTGGTGGGATTAAGAGGATGGTGCAAGAAAGAAAAGGGTAGTTTGATCTTGGTATACGATTATATGGAAAACGGGAGTTTAGACAAAATGATATTCAATCGAGAAGATACCAAAATCTTGGAATTTGATGATAGAATGAGGATCTTAACAGATGTAGCAAATGGGATTTTCTACCTGCATGAAGGGTGGGAATCCAAGGTTTTACATAGAGACATCAAGTCAAGCAATGTGTTGCTTGACAAAGAAATGAATGCAAAGTTGGGTGATTTTGGGTTAGCGCGGATGCACCAGCATGGTCAAGTGGCTACCACCACTCGCGTGGTTGGAACCGCAGGGTACCTCGCACCAGAAGTGATCAGAACAGGCCGAGCCTCAACACAAACAGATGTTTTCAGTTTCGGAATCTTGATTCTTGAAGTTATATGTGGAAAGAGACCAATAAAAGAAGGAAACATCCCTTTGCTGAATTGGGTATCCCAAATGATGGAAAAAGGCAAACTTGTTAACGCCATAGACCAGCGGCTAATCGCAAAGGGTGGTCTGGACCATGAGGAGGTCGAAATAGTGTTGCATTTGGGGCTGTTATGCGCGCACCCGGATGCGAAGGCTCGACCAACGATGAGGCAAGTGGTGAAGACTTTAGAAGGGAGGAACAAGAACGAAGCAGATGAATCTGAAGGGGATGATGATATGGGAGTTTATTTGCTGGAAAGGATGAAATCCAAAGATTTGTGGTCAAAATATTCAGAAATATTAATGAATTCAGGATCATCATCGTATTCACATCCAAAATTTGGGGAGGTTAGAGCTGGGATTTCTTCTTCTATGTCACTTACATTATCTGATATTGTAGAGGGTCGATGAGTTTGAAATTGTATACATATATAACACTTGGAAAAGAAAGGTTTTTTAGGTGGTTTTGTGACATGGGTTTTGCCTGGATTTCAGGGGTGAAAGTGGAAATGGATGATTGAGGACAGGGGCAGAACGGGATTTTGCTTTTATTTTTTGTATTCTTTTATTATTGTAATTACATATAGTTTTGTGTGTTCTTGGAAACATGTAAATTACCTTCATGAATGTAACAATTCCTCCAGGTTTATTTGTCTATATCTAATTTGTTCATTTTATACAATTCCTCCAGGTTTATTTGTCTATATCTAATTTGTTCATTTTATAAGTCTGGGTCTGTTCTAGGTACATTTTACTTTTTTGATTAATCTGGATATCCAATCCATTATACGAGCCGATTAATCCCAGGGCGACCACCTGCTTTGTATCGCATTTGAACCTCCGTGGACACATGTGGATTTTTATTCCTCCTTGGATTTGAACCTGAGACCTCCTGATACTTTTGACCTTTGAAGTCAAGTTCAAACCAATAAGACACCACCCTTGTGAGTTTGTAAATTTTACTTAGAAATCATCATTTGTGGGTTTGCTCTTAGAAATGATTTTTGGAATTTTGAGAAACTTTTTTGCTTCTAATAAATTCTCCAAAACTGTTATTCAAAATTAGAAAGTAACCTCTAAATTTACATAACTCTAAAAAAATGAGATCATGAGACGAAATATCATTTTGTTATATTATTTTCAATAATAAATTTTGAAATCAAATATTTAGAAAAGATAAATAATATTTTATTAAATTTATGAAATATTTAATAATATAGTTAATGTTGTAATCTTTAAAATAAGAAATTGTTGGAATTGAATATGGTTTGGTCGCAATTTACCAAGCTAGACTACAAAAAGACGGTATGGTCTGGCCGATTTAAACGGTTTGGAAGTCTTATGGGTTTAAACTTAGAAAAACATGAATATATTTAAAAAGAAATTTCCACCGGTATAACATTATTAAAAAATAGGATATCGAATTATAAATGATAGATCTATCTCTATAACGAAAAAAATAAATCCAACAATAATTGGAATTTTGGACAAATATTGAGCAAGTCGAAAGACGATTTGAAATTTTGAATTTGATTTTCAACAGACTTGGGAATTTTGTCAATTCATATAGACACGGCCAACAGAGAAATGAAAACTAAAAACATAATATCTTGGACGAACTTTTTAAATCATGTCATATAGTTGAATCTATAACATGAAAGATAAATATAACTAAGATATGTGTATTTTTGGTGGTCGGTTTGGTCCAGACCACTTAAAAAACGTTCAAACCGCCTTGGAGCATATCGTGCCGAGCGGTTTGACAATTTTTTAAACAGGACCGGACAACTATAGACCGTTCAAAACGCCAAAAATGTTCTAGTTTGATTTAGTTTAATCGGTTTAGACAGCTCAACGATTTCTTTAAATACTCTTATGAGCATAACTATGCACCCGGCAGTCAGATTAAGGAAGATTGGAGTGTATATGGGAGAATCGGATTGTCGAAGGAATAAAAAGAAATAGAATCAAGTATAAACAATAAATGAAAAATTAGGAATTGAGATGCGCACGAAATTTAATTTTAAAAATTAGATTATAAATTGTAACCAATCTATACTATATTATAAATCATTTGATAAAAACTGTTAAAAAATCATTTTTTATGTATGAAGTACTATTTATTGATGCATATTACTTAAAAATTAAAATTATAAGTAATTTTGCGTAGGTACAACTTATTAAAGCTCCATTTTTAAATTCGTGTAACTAACTACAAATAAACATAATCAGATATAGGATATACATTCATTTTAGATATAGAAAACCTAAAATATAATTAAGATAATCATTGAGGTCTAACAGAATGTTTAATTATTATCCTTATAAAAAATACATTATTAAAACAAAAAATAAATTACTTTATTATTTAAATATAAATTAAATTATAATTAAAAATTGAATTAAAGAAGTTATACCAAAAAAAGAAAACTATTAAATAATTAATTTGATACTAATATCGGTTTTTTTTTCAAATTTATATTTCATTAAAAAATAAAAACATTGCCGCTTTCTCAAAACCATATAAAATCGTATTATATCGATAGAAACAAATAATAAAAAAGTAAACATTAAAATGAAGATCTATCTCTCTGCATTATGCGAATAACTTTCTAGTTATAATAATATATTTATATTATAATATAATATAAGACAGATGAAATGGGTATGTCTGCTTTTTTTGATTGTTTGTTAGTCTTAAAGAGGTAAATCCAATCCCACCTACTTTGTAGAACAGTTTTCCAAATTTGTTTTCCTAAAAGTGAATTTAACGGGTCCATAAACGACGCTAACTTTGTTCACATACTAAGTTGGTTTATGAGAATTTGTGTATATATGATATTGTTTTCAGACCATCGTTTATGAATGAATATAATTTTGTATTAATTAAAATATAAACAAATATAACTTTATGATAAGGATTCTTGTTTGGTGGAGTGGAGGCGACTAATGCAACAAAATTCAAACTTGTCTTGTTTCAAATTGCTTTTTAAAAATACATTTGAAAATTTAATATACACTAATTCTGTCAAAGATATATATATATATAAAGAGGACGTTTCAAATGCAACCAATTTCATTGGTATAACCAATATAACCCAATCAATTAAGATATCTATGAAAATGAGAAGAGTTCATTTTATTATGATTTAAATATTTATGCAAGATGACTATGATTCATTAATTATGATTAATACTTTATATTAGGAAACGATCCAAACTTTTATGAAATCACATATTCATCAAATTAAATAGACGGTTAAGATTGAGTTGTATTAGTTATATATATATATATATATATATATATATATATAGACTTGGGATCATGTGAGACCAAAGGTTTTTCGTGAGACCCGTAAGACCAATTCTTAACCCTTAGATTAGATCTATATATATAGGTTAAAGAAAGAAAAAATATATAGGTGAAAAATACCCCTACAAGTTTAAAGTTTAATGCTAAATTTTAACCATTGGATCATTAGATTATAAAATTGATCAATGAACATAAATTGGTCTTACGGGTCTCACGAAAAATCATTGGTCTTACGTGAACCCAACCCTATATATATATATATATATATCCTGTTGACTATACGTAGCGTGTACATCATTACTATATCCTTTAAAAAATGAAATGATTGATTTGGAATATGGTTTAATGATATTGTTTTGGTACTCGATGATTATGTAAAATAAAGTGAAAGATATTGAATTTAATTATGTTGGATCATATCATTATTTATCGTAATAAAAAAACACTTTATCTAATTCAAATATATACGAAGATAGACTAACGTTTACATTCGTGATCTCCAGATATTTGTGGTCCAACATGGATGAGGGTTGCTTGGTCCACGATTGAGACGAATAAGAGACATGATAACGTGATAATTAAAGAAATGACAAAGAAAAAAAAAATGAATTTGCTCTGAATCGATTTTACCCCTTGAACAATTGGAGCTAAAGCATAAATCGGCAAACTTTGAAAATGAGTTCAATAAACCTTTTATTGATATTTGAGTTGGTTACAAGTAAAACACGTATGTTAAAGGAAAAAAGAATATACAAGTATGAGTGAATGGTTGAAAGAGAACGACGACGTTAACCATAGTTCAAAGCTTCCAGTGTCGACCATGGTCCTACCCCTTTCCTAATGTACCCTGCGAGTTTCATGGGTCAGTGGATGCGAGCCAGAAGAGTTATGGTCTATGTGACTATATATTCCTAGCTTATAACTGCCAAAATAAAATCAAACCCAACACTAAAAAATTGCATCGGTTTAACATAAATCCCAGATGAAATAACTATAACGGAACATGATAGAATAGAGGAAACCAACTGAGATGTAAGAAAAGAAGCACAACTAACGACCATAATTAAAACTAATGCCTTAGATGAGATTCATGCAAATTATGACCATCATGGATTGAAATTGTCTAAAATGGGTTTAATAGGATATCACATGGCTTACATGTTGTATTTTATCGATTCAAGAAAATGTCATCCCATATGGGTTTAGAAAATAGAAAATTGCATTAAGAATAAACGTACATTCATTCAATTCATAACATGGTGTACATGCTTTTAAAAGACACGTTTAACTGTCTAGTTCAAAAAACACATGATTAAAGGCCTATAGTTTGAAAAGGAAGTAAACAATGCACGATCAAGTTTCACATGAATCACTGGATACCAGATAAAAAGATCTTTAATTTTTAATGCATTTTTCCCATTAGAAAAAACAAAGTCGGTGTTGGCATATAGCTTAATAAAAGTATTTAACAATTGGCTAGATATCTAAATATTTTTAAAGTGTAAAGTCCACTTTTGATCCTCTGGTTTAATCGAAAATTCGAAAACGGTCCAGTTGCTTCAATAAGTATACATATAGTCCATAGAGTATGCATCTGGCTCCTAAACCAATCATTTGTCTTAACACCATTAACGAGGAGTCTGTTAACTGAGGGGCATTTAGGTCTTTTTACCATTTTTATCAATTTCTTTTAAAAAAGTTCATTATATTTGTTAAAAAATCTAAAAACCTCCCCCACTTCCCCATGATATCCTGAAACCACTTCGGTCACCCTCACTATATTATTTCTCTCTCAAACTTACCTATATTGTTCGAATCTATGTTTTGGGTTTAAGTCTTTGAGGTTCGTAATCAGGCTCAATTATATTTCTTGAATGGTTTGAAATAGAGAGGGACGTAAAAGTTGAAGAAAATGGATCGGAGTGGGATTGGTAGGAAAGGCGTTCAAGCTTTCAAAAGAGATTTCTTAGCGGAGACGAAGGGGGAGGGATGAAAAAAGTGTAAAACACATATCGAAGGAGGAGGGGGAAGGGGATGAAAACTCGGTCAGGTTGCCGAAAGAGGCCTGTAACTCACAATATAACGAGAACAAGAAATACAGATGAGCGGAATTGAAAAGGGTTTGTCTTTTTTTTTTAATATTAATCACTTTTTAGGTAAGGAAAAAATGCACAAAATTTGTAAAAAAAAGTAATTGAAAAACTTATAAAAGTAATTGCATTTTCTTAGCAATCCAAAATGAAATATATCGATTTTTATTTTAAATCGAGAACTGTTTTTTATTTGATTTGGGTATAAAATAGAAGTGTATCTGGATTGAGTCGGGTGGTTTATGACATTTACACAACTTAACTTAATTATGGCAGTTTGGAAAAATCTTAATCAAATTCAACGCATTTAAAAGTATAACCCAACCCATGCGGGTTGGTGCGGGTAGTAGTTACAAAAAATTGACGAATGAAATACTTTGTATGAACTTATAAATAAGTTTATAGGATTGAACTATAAAACATCTTTTGTAAAAGTGTTACAATAGGTTTATAGGATGTTTTTGGACGTTTAACAAGTTTTTTAAGACGTTTTTTTAAATAAAATGTCATATTAATTATTTTATAAAACAAATTTAAGAATGTGTCATATAAACTCATCTATTTATACGGTACTTGTGTTCATATGACACTTTTGCAAACAGTGTCATAAAATAACTAATACGACACTTTCTATGTTAAAATTCCTAAAAACTTGTTAAGACACTAAAAACGTTTTATAAACATATTGTCACCCTTATAGATGGGATGTTTTTTGTTTCGTCCTATAAGCTTGAAACCTATAAAGTATCATATTAAAACGCTTAGACATTTTAGCCGTTTTATAAACCTAATATTATTGTTGTGAAATGTTTTAACTATAAGCATTTCTTTCCAACAAAATAAAATATCAAATGGAGTCTTTGGATTGATAGACTCGTCAACCAAGTAGAAGTGTGCATTGAGCGGGTTTGGGTGGACATCTGATCGGATTTCGAATATAGAAACCAAGCCTTGAATTTTGTGTTTCGGATATCGGATTGCTTCCGGTTCGGGTTGGTGGGGTTTTGAGTTGAGATCGGTCCGGTTCAGATATATTTATAATGAAAAAAATATATATTCAATTGATTTCGAGGATGAATCAATTGATTTTGAGGATTTATTAAATCGATAATAGATTTATAAATTTGAAAAGAGCACGACCGACTAGGCTCTAGAATTTCCAAAAGATAACTAGATAAATAAAAATATATTTATATAATATTTAAAAAAATATGTATATATATCGGGTTTTCGAACGGATCGGATGGCTAAAAATCAAATCCAACCGGAACTTAAATATCTCCACAAAAGTCAGTTTCAGATTTTTGAATTTTGGGGAATTTGTATTTTGCACAAACATCTATTTTCTGCTCGGGTTCCGATTCGGATGTCGGACTATTCGGGTTTTACACACCCCTAAAACCAAGTATCTATCGACATCATTCATATTTTCCGATGCATCCATTTGTTGCCACCGCAATAACGATTCCAATAATTTTCTTCTATTAGATTGTTTGCCATTTTTGGTGGTGAATCTTTTTTGGTAACCTATACTATAATCTATATCTATATTAAAAGAAGAACCATGAGTGTTTGAGGTGGCATTGTTGATCATCTCTCTCAGTGATTTGATGATAATCCCTTTTAATCTATCGATGTAATTTTGTTTCTGTATTTTCAGTTCCAGCGATCAGACACTGAGTATGTTCAGTGATCGCTGAGGAACTTGCTTTGTAAATCCAGAGACAAACAATACTTCAAGAAGACAATACTCACACCAAAGAACCTTCAGCGAATGTCGAAGACTGAAACTGAAGATTAGAGACTGGCGAGTACGTGATCTGAAGCGGTATTCAGTGATACGAGCCTATCTACAAATGTGTGAAGACTGCTCTAGCTTCAGCGAATGATGATGAGACCTCCAGGTTATTCCAGCATTCAGCGATCAAAGGAAGCTTGCTTAGCACGATTGTTGTTGTATTGTCTTTATGCACACAAAAGACAAACCCATACCCTTACTAAAGTTAGTACGGTACGGAGCCGATTAGTCGACTCTTTGTCCACCAACTTTAGGTAAGGATGTCTGCTTCGAAATAGTACTTTTGTACTATTTACTGTTGCAAAGGACAAACCTTCCTCTTAAGGCTTGACACGCACTCTATACCCTACCTTATTGCATTAAATGTTCATTTAATGCACTGGGAATAAATATAAGTGTTTTCTTCTCCATGCAACAAAGCATGTACGTGCGCATCTCTCTGCTATCCCATTCTTACTTCAAGCATCTTCTTGCTTAAGTAAAAGATCTTTATTTTCTAGCATTATCTTTTCTTGTATTTGCTAAAGATCTGTGTGTAACCAAAGGTTGTTTAGATATGTTTTCTTTACCTTATCTTTCCGCAAACAATCTTGTAAAATCTGTATTGATCTTCTCTATCAATATATATTTTAAATTTGAAAACTCTGTGTTTGTATTCATCCCCCCCCCTCTACAAACTGTGTCTTATCTTGTAGACCCTTTCGGGACCAACAAGTGGTATCAGAGCAGTGTTTTCTCTCTTTACTTGTGTTTTGTTGTTTTGTTGTATTAATTATCTCTTCTTAGATAACTTACTGCTTTCAAATGGATTTACAAATTACAAACACACACACACAAGACAATGGCTCTCTTGCCAAACCTCCCCGRTTTGTCCGTGACAACTTTTGTCTCTGGAAGAACCGGATGTCCCTCTTTCTGGAAGGTGTGGATCCTGAAATTCCACACTATATAGAAAATGGACCATATCTTCCATTTGCTATTGTTCCGGCTGTTCCAGCAATAGCTACGACTGCCGCGATTCCTGAACGGCAGATTCCAAAGCTTCCACATCAGTGGAGCGATGAGGACAAGAAGAAAATAGCTATAGACACGCGTGCTCGATCTATAATAGCTATGTCTCTTCCTGATGAGATTTATCACTCTGTGATGAAACTCAAAACTTCTAAATCCGTATGGGATACTCTATGTGTCCAATATGAAGGAACCMCTYRGGTTYAGRAGACTAGAAAGATCAATCTAGTAAGACAGTATGAAAGCTTTCTCTGTGGAAAGTCTGAAACGCTGTCTGAAGTACATCAGAGATTTAATTGCTTTCTTATTGATCTTAGGGCTGTCGACAGGGAATATTCTAATTCTGAAACTTTTACTAAGTTTCTAGAATGTCTTCCTGAGTCTTGGGACACCTTTTTCATGTGTCTCAATATGTCAAATGACATGTCCACTCTTTCTCTTTCGTCTTTATACGGGATTCTGCTTAACCATGAGCAATCTCGTCAACTGAAAAGGAATCTTGTAAAAGAATCCAGGGAAATGAAAAGCTCTCCTTTAGCTTTAATCTCTGAATCTTCTTCAGTTGATACTTCTACTCCTTTTGTTTCTTCTCTACCTCCCGTGATCATCATGGAGATGGACTCTTCTGAGGACATTCCAAAATCTGTTTTAACAGATTTTGTGATGAGTCCTTGGCACTCCTAACTAAGTCATTTAGGAGGTTCGCCAATAAGAGTAAATTCCGCAGATCTCCTCAGCTATCCCTAAGGGAGATGCCAAAGTCTGAAAGAATAGACAAGGCTTCAGCTGTCTACTATAATTGTCACTGGCCTGGACATTTTGCAGGTGAATGCAGATCGAAGAATACTGTGACGCCATCTTCTAAAGCTCCTTCCTCCTTCAGGACCGTAGATGAAAAATATTCTAAACTGAAGGAGAAGTACAAGAAGATGAAGAAAAACCAGCAAAAGTCTAAAGGTCTTGTTTCTGAAGAGCATGACTGGGCTGAATCATYTGATGAATCATCTTCTGATGAAGAAGATAAAGCCTACGTCTGCATGATGGTCATTAATGCTGATGAAAGATCTTCTGAAGCATCCACCTCCTCAGAGCCATCTTCTTCTACTCAGGTATGTTTCCTGAATGAACCCTCTTCATCTTCTTCTAGTCTTTTTGCACTAGATACTCTGACGGTTGACCTTTACAATGCCCTTAATGGCAAATCAAAAGCTGAAATGCTTTA
>NC_037539.1:14491987-14503881 GCF_001531365.2 Cynara cardunculus var. scolymus
TGTTAGCTCTCATTTCATTCAATGTAAAAGTATGGAAAAAGTAAATACTGCAAGTGTTGACAGAAGAGGTTCAACCACAGAAGACCACAGAGGACCAACAAACAGAAGATGCTCTATCATACAAGTGAAGTGTGACAGAACCTCTGTTRTCTATTACAGAGGTTCTGGAAACTGGTCCTCTGTAATCTAAGCGTACAAGTCAAAGATGACAGAACCTCTGTTGTCTATCACAGAGGTTCTGGAAGATGTTCCTCTGGAATAAAGTGCTCTCATGTCACATCCAGCAGAGCCTCTGGGATGGCTCATAGAGGGTCTGCAGTTTTATCTTTTGTGAAGAACTTCTTTACTGTTTTACTTAGTTTAGTTAGCTGCTCGTGCTTATCACGTGACTGTATGTAATTTGCTTTATTTGAACGGCTTAGATTAATTTGTACGTCTAGGTCATGTTAGAAAAGCCGTTAGGAACGAGTATAAATAGCAACTTAGGCCTTTGTAATTCAGTGTGCTTCCATATAGTATTGTAAACATTTTCAATCAATTGAAAATCATTTGAAGCTTCTCTCTCGTGTTCTTCATTCAAYTGTGTTCTTCATTGATTATTACTCTGTTTGTTCTTATTGCTTCCRCTGCACTAATATTGTCAAACAGATCATCCAGAGTAAGTGATTAATATCCAAAACTGAGTTAATCGATCCTATCACGATATACACAACTATTACACCCTTTTGTGGGATAAATATTCAAACCTTCAATCCTTGCGATATGTCTGGATCTTGATGAAATAGAACTTGAAATCACAAAAATTAAACTCACAAATCATGATTAGACCTTGATTATCATCCTCGAATTGTGTACAAAAACAACTTTAATAAAGACACTTATCACAAACTTGAATCAAATAACAAAAATTGATCAATTTGCGCAAGAATAGGGACTCGAGTTCAAACAGTCCAAAAATTCACAAAATCTTCAAATTGATTGATAAAATCTTCAAATTTTTTGCTAAAATCACAGGATAATCTATGTAGTTAGTCGAACAAAAGTGCATCAAAAGATCAAACAAAAATCATTAAGATCATCAAAATCAGATTCAAAACAGTAAGTTTTTCAAGAAACATGAAAAAATTAAAAATCTTCAAATATTCATCAAATCAAATCGAATTTGCTCTGATACCAATTAATAATCCAATTTCAAATAAGGTAAAAATGAATTAAACAATCTGGAGATCAAATCATCATGTATATTGATAAACTCTCTCAATACATTTTTCTCTTTCTAACTTCTCTCTCTAGAATATATTTTTGATGTGTTCTTTCTATATGCATTTGACTAACAATTACCATTACAACCTATTTATACTCTTGACTAAGTCAAACTACAATTAAGCTCTAAGTTGATTAATCTTGACATGTTGACTTTATGCTTTTATCCCTCCAGTCTTCAATGATCGATGATATTGGATATAATAATATTGGACCTAACAGGGTTCCAGCATACGGTCTAGTAAGGAAATCCCTGTCAGTGAAATAGTTACAATAAAACCAGTTCATACCGAACTTTTCCAATCCATAAACATATAGCTTGCACTCAGGTAGAAATCCAGTTAGTTGGAAAAACATTTAATTCGGTTAATCATAAATTGGCACCTAGGCTCAACATCCCTCACAGGAAACTAACCATAATAGTTGCCACTAAAAACCGCATACACACCAATAAGATTTCAATCAATACCGGTTGTGGCCCCCGCATGCAACAAATTCGTGGGAACCCCCCCCCCCACACACACACACGGACCATCTGTAACACGCTTAAATATTGAATTAACTCAAATTATCAAGTCTAAAATTATCATCAATGTAAGATAGACAAATCCTTACATAAAGACTAAATTACGACCAGGTGTTACTATAACCCAAAAACTGTCGTTATCTCCAAAAGTAGAAGACATCAACGATAAGCTAAAACCTTCTCCTGCAACTATCTAGCACTCATCTCATCACGGTGTTGCTACTACCATTCCCCATGGACCTGATGCACAGGCCGACAACGAAAAGGTTAGGCTTAAAATCTAGTGAGCTTAAGCAGTTTTCATAATAATCATAAAACAGTAAACCGAAAGACTGCTGATTTAAATCGTAATTTCGTAAATGAAATTTCATTATCATAAAAGCAACATATTTATAAAACCCAACATTTCCCTGATGAAAACCCATTAATCAAAACACTCATTTAAACACAACCAAAATATAATACTCACATAACCAAGAATAAAGCCATAAAACGTTAAAATGGAAAGCATAACTTTGATCAAGTCACTTTGTATAATTAGATTATATTTACGCTTGGAACGGTGTAAGACATCATAAGATGGCGGGGGGAAACTGATTTGCCATTGGTTGTGATGAAGTACAAAACTAAGCCACAATTCAATATTATATAAACATCATTTATGAATAAACAAACATTGACATCAATCTTATACGGGTCTTTAGTCAAATGGGTTAACAAACTTAACTATATCCAAGTCTTTTGCTTTGGGAGTCACCAAGTTCAACTCTATCAAAGTCTTTACCTTGGGATCTCCCAAATACAAGTTAAGTTCGTTCACTAGAAATGATAGTCATTACGGACTACATGGTTGTTAGCTCTCATTTCATTAAATGTAAAAGTATGGAAAAAGTAATACTGCAAGTGTTGACAGAAGATGATCTGTCACAGAAGACCACAGAGGACCAACAGCAGAAGATGCTCAAGCGTACAAGTCTCAAGTGACAGAACCTCTGTCGTGTCTCACAGAGGTTCTGGAAACTGGTCCTCTGCAAAGACAATGCTACAAGACAAAGACGATAGAACCTCTATCATGTCTCACAGAGGTTCTGGAAGATATCCTCTACATCAATGTGCTTTCAAGTTATATYCAGCAGAGCCTCTGTGATGTCTCACAGAGGGTCTGCAGCCTGTCTTCTGTGTAGATCTTCTTTAGCTGTTTTACTTAGGTTTATTAGCTGCTCGTGCTTATCACGTGTTCTTGTCTGTAATCTGTTTTAATCGAACGACTTAGATTAATTCACTTTAGGTCATGTCAGAAAACGGTTACTTGCTTGTATAAATAGCAGCGTAGACCCTTGTATTTTAGTGCGCTTCAGTATTGTAATTGTTAACATTTTCATTCTATTGAAAATCATTTGAAGCTCTCTCTTGTGTTCATCAATCTTCATCACTGTGTTCTTATTGATTTCTGCTTTGGTTGATTCTTATCTTTTCCGCTGCATCATCACTGTCAAACAGATCATCCAAGTAAGTAATTAATACCAAGAAACCGAGTTAATCGATCCTACAATGGTCATCAAGTTCAACTCAATCCAAGTCTTTACCTTTGACACCCCTACTACGGATCATATGGTCATCGAGTTCAACTATATCCAAGTGTTTACCTCGAGTCATCTTCTGATCCGAGTCTCTAGCTACAATACATGGAATACTATCCCATTCCAACCCAACTCCTATGCCTATAGATCCATTGCATTACAATCTAAAATTACATGACACAAATGAATGACTAACACACCCAAAACGTGTAAATATCAAATAAATATGCCATAACCACATATAATTCCAAAGGCCCAACATAGAGCAAATTAAATCGGAAAAATGTCCCCAAGACTCATTTAAGTCAAGACTGAGCCAAATGCTTAACAATTTTATTGACTATAAAATAAAGTCATCAAAAGGAATAAAACGTATTTTTCCAACGATTATGCAAACACATGCTCCAAATGTATAATAACTCAAAGACCCATAAATGGTTAAGACAACTATTTTCCAAATGAAATCATATTCTTAATTTTTCCCTAATGCCTCATAACATGAAAACTTGCATTTTCCAAACGGTTTATAAAACCAAATACAGCAAAATGCATTTATATCAAATAATTTCCATTGATACAATTAATCATGTAAAGAACACATTCTTGATATATATATATATATATATATATACATACACATATATAGAGAGAGAGAGGGGAGCGATCAATTGCAAACCTCCCTCATTTGTGAAAACCTTACAAACCAATCTCATCCATCAATTTTCTTGATCAATGATCAAGATTAAATGTGCTTATATTAGGAAATAAAAAAGAAAATGAAAATAAAAGTTTAATTTATAATTAAAAAAATGGAAAAATTGTCAAATTTTTAATTTGTATGATTTTGTAAACGAGATAACAAGATCGTGGATATCCAAACATTAATGAAACAAAATCATTGTTTTAAAATCTCTCTATATCATTTTATCATTACAAAGATTTTAACCAAAAATGTTAGAATAATATGACAATGTTTGGTAAAAATTATCTTCATTTTATGACTAAATATTATAAATAAAATAACATCCACATTAAAAATAAATCCAAGTAAGAAGCAATGAAACTAGGTATATCCTAATAAATTATGAAACATAAAAACATATTTTAATCAACAAAAAATAATGAAACCTTTTGAATACTAAATGAAATATTTTGTTTCATTAAATGAATGAATGAAACTGTTTCACCGTTTATGTTATGAACTTACGTGACTCCTTGTCACCTACAATGAAAGATGGACCATTTGACATGTAATAGTGAACGATATATGAAGCTATTTCATTAACGGTTATTGAAGTAGGATTGGACTCTTAAAAATTTCTAATCAAACTAATTTTAAAACAAGGGATATCCTAATAAACGATGAAACATATAAAGAATGAAACATTTATTAAAATTGAATGAAATATTTTGAAAACTGAATACTTTATTTTCGTGAGTGAAACTTTTTCATGCATAAAACGTTTCGAAAGATTAATAAATTAAATTCATCAGTGAAATTGTGTTCATGGTCACTATTGACCATGACATTCGTTTCATTACTCAAACTATATATATTTTTTCAATGAAACGAAATCAGATTTCATATTGTAGTGTTTTTACAATTCATATTGTAATAAGTATAATTTAATAAAATAATAAAAACTATTAATGATAAAAAATTTATATTAAGAAAAAATTGATTTACCACCTTCTCTATTTAATGTTTCTATTATTACGTTTCCATAATTAAGATTAATTATTACCTTCCAATATTAACCAGTATACAATCAAATGACTGTTATACCCTTACTTATTAAAATTAAAAAAAAACGGAATTTTTCTATTGGTCGAAAATGGTTTGCATAGTTTTCATTAATTGGACGGTTTGTAACGTAACCCGCCTTTATATATATATATATATATATATATAGAGGAGCGATCAAATAAAAACCACTCCAATTTGTAAAAACCGTAAAAACTACTCTCATCCATCGTTAATCTTATGAAATTTTTCATGAAATTGTTAATCTTGTGAAATTGTTTCATATAATACTTTTTTTTGATGAAGTTGTTTCATATGTGGTTATGAAATTGTTTCATATACCACTTAAGGAAATTTTAATGAAACTATTTCATGTATTTCTCTAAAATTAAAATAATGAAGATGATAATATACATGATTAACACCCTTCACAATAAAAATGGTTAATCAACCTCTCATAATTACAAAAAAAATGAACAAAATGAAAAATTATGATTGGTTGAATGAGGTTTTCACGGTTTTTACAAATTGAGTGGTTTTTATTTGAACTCACCCCTATATATATATATATATATATATCAAAATGTCCAAAAACCTAAATATAGGCATTTTACAAGATTTATTAAACCAATTTACGAAATATCCAAATTTTGCCAAATACTCAACACATTTAATAAACATCAAATATGACAATTTAATACTTCAAAATATACATTTTGGCATGTACATAGTTTTCACAAACCAACTTAAACTCACCTTGCTAGATTTAGTATAAATCTAAGTCTTACCCCAATATTGAACTTCCTTTGGTGAAGGCTCGTAATCCACAAGCTAGAACTCTAGATCCAAGATGTAAATCCCTTGAGAACACTTCCCTTTGATCCCAAAACATATACAAAGAAACCCCATAGGAAATTGGAGTTGTTAGTGCAAATGGTTCAAACCTAGGCTTAAGAAACAAGGATTTAGGTCTTACCTTTCAACTTCTAGGAACCCCAGATAATCAAGTTAACTTTAATCCTCAACATTACCCCTTTAAATATATTCAAAATACGAAATTCTAGACTCCAAAATCGCTCAAATCAGATTAAAAACGAGTGAGATATGACCAAATGAAGAAATAGCCCAAAAATCAGGTTTAAACTTATTTGTGAGTGCAAGGCCACTTTTGGGGAGACTTAAGCCGCACCAAGAGTTCGCCTGGCCCATTTCTAGGTCTCATGGCCTTGCCAGGTGGCCCGGTCGACCGCCTAGCTATTCCTGACCGTTCCTTGTTCGTTTTCAACCGTTTTCCCGATCGTCCTCCCAACCATTTACCAAGCCATTACTTGAACATTTTTCTGGTCGCTTTCCAAAAGTTACGGATGTTACATCCAGCTTCTATTGTGCAAGTCTCTATAATAATCACCACCTATATTAACTTCTAACAACAGACATTCAAAAATCGTATCATAGTTAACGGTAATATTTCAAACATACAATCTGCTATAACATGGAGGTAATAACCATTTTTATAATATATGCATTTCAATTTAAAAATGGATAAAAGAAAATGCGCCTTGATATTATATACGACGATAAAACTTTAATTGATACGAAGTATCAAAACCGAACATGAATCTAAATCAAAGTAGCATGGATCACAAACTAACCAATTAAATTCGATCCATAACTTTAATCAACCTATTAGGATCTAAATGATATACTGAAAGACTCCAAAATGATACAAGACAAGAATTGAAAAACACAAAACGGAAGATATTATGGCTTACCACACGACTTAAGTTACAGGAAATTCACGCCAGTCTCTGGATGGGTCTTCTCCCTTGATTTTCAACCTGTAAATCCAAGATTTCAAAACTCATTCTAAAAAATTACATGAATCCGGATTTTTGAGTAATCAAATTCGTAAAATGGCATTTTATAACTATCACAACATCCATAATAAAAAAAACCATCATGAATCGATTTCTAAAATCCAACAAAATATTTAGACCATTAATCAAACTATAATACCAAAAATATTAAAAATCAAGAACTCACAATACAAAGTGATGATTCTCAGATAAAACTTCATATAAAAGCAAGATGATTAAACCTAACTTAATCATGGAAGAAATCCATATCCATGAAGATGATCAAATTGAACCCAACGAAACTCAACTTTCTAATTTTGCTAAAGAAACATGAAAGATCATTCTTTTTAAATAGGAAAAAAAACAATCCTTTAAAGCAATACACACACACACACGCGCACTTTACTTGCAGGAAAAAGAAAAGCAACTTAATTGATGGAGACGTAAAGAGGTGTAAAGGAACCTCTGAACTGAACTAAGTCCCTCTACTAAATAACACTTTAATCCTTTAACCCCTTGAACCCTCTAACTTACCAAACCTTGATGAACCAAGGTATTACACAACTCCCATAAGGATATCCATTTGAGAGACCTTTGTCTCAGGTACCGCTCAACTATATCCCTTTTGATTCACCTCTTCCTGAACCTTATAGAGAGTTCATCGTTCCCTCGGAACCCATCGCATGTACACTAGACTCGATGTGCCTATCCATCTCTTGTGGGGATTTTGAGTGTGAGAATCAAGAAAATGAGAGTGATCATGAGAGTTCTTAACATCTCCGCCCCCCATCTGAATGGCAAAATGAGATTAAGAGCATAAATAAAGATGCCCAAGATGGCACATCAGAGCGAGCTAAGCCGAATCCAACTCGAGATAACATAAACACTGATCGAACATCAAGAGATATTGAAGAAGGCCCTCAACTCAGCTTATTAATTTGTTGTCAACCCAACCAGCCACTCAATCCCTTCTCAACAAGGAACTGTTTTATTAAATCACGGAGATCTTCACACTCTGATACTTCTTCTCGACAAGAAGTACTCGTTGAACCTAATGTCCCTTCTCTCCATGACACTGACCTGTTGTATACACAACCAGAGGTATTTGTTACCTCTGATGAAGTCCTTGAGCCATATTTTGGTCCATCTAAGGCACCAATTCATTCTACACATGCACATACCACCATATTTGTGTTGGATATGGCACGACGCCATCATATAACTTTTCAACTCTCAAAATTAGATTAATAGATCTCTAAAAACCTTACAACAACTACCATAGTGCCATCTTCTTTAGATGCACAAGGATGGGTAGAAAGTCCTCTCGAACCGAACATCAACACAAGTTCAAAAAGAGACGCGGAAGAACTCGAGGTTGAACTAGAGACATGTGGGAAAGATACTTACTTTGATTTGTTCACAAAGGGAAGAGTTCAAATCTTTTGTTGACTCGATTAGCGGTTCCTTGGATGAAGTAAAACTCACAATCTCTTCCAGACTTGAGGTTTCTGACCCCTTCTCTGAAATATCATTAATCAGAGCCTCGGTATCCTTGTTGCAAAGACCAACAAGCCCATCTTTGAAACCAAACGTTTGTTAACTCTTCACAAGTTCATAACAGATGCTCATATATTTGAAATTACTAAGGCCTTTGATAAGCTCTGCAATTAATTAAGACATCTTCCAATCTCAACTAGAGATCATCTTTATGTTATTTGGTGCACCATGGAAATCAAGTCATCTACCCTTTGTTCCCATCTTCACTAGATATCCTTCAAAACGATCAAGACAAAGGACAGAGGTAAATACCAGGGGTGTCAATTTTGTACCAAGACCTTCCAACCAACCGATTCCCATACCAATTTAATTGGTACCAATTTATTCCGTTGGTAGTACCATGCTAACTATCTAAACTTGGTTGGTACGTGTTATTATAAATCGTGTACCATGATAATATTCTACTGTACCGTTATTTTTTTTTTAATTCTTCATTTCTTAAAGTTTAATCAATAATACAACATATTTTGACTTTAAATTTTAAACTATCTTGTTTTAAGTTTTCCTAAACTATGACATGGATGAATACATAGAACATGATTGAATTCATATCGCCTAACCTAACAATCTTACTATCTCATCCACACCTAAACCGTTCATCACCGCTCCTTAATGTCCGCTTGTATTAGACTATTAGTGATGCTTGTATTATACGAATATTATTTGAATGATTTTATAGGTAGGAATAAAAGGTACAACACATCAACATGTTATTTGAATGATCGATGATTTTAGAGCATTTAGATCTAGTTGGTAAAGATGTCAATTCAAATAAATTTATAACTTCAACTTTTGCGATCTTGATGTAAAGCCGTACCAACCAAAAAAAGTTTGTACCAAGTGTAGTTGATTGGTGCATGGTATAAAATTTTGCATACTAATTATAAATTGTTGGTACACGGTATATGAAAAAGGAAAAAGAATAAGGTGTCACCCCTAGTAAATACTTCCCAATCCGAGAAAGCCTACACCTGATTGAGTTTAAGAGATGGTCAACCAACTTGACTCTTTGAGAAGACCCATTGAACCCACTTCTCAACCTAAAAAAACCCATAGTTCTTGAAAACATCCATAGATATTCTTATTGAAAAAGAGGATTCAGAAAGTTTAGCAACTCCAATCATTAATCTAGAGTTACTTGGAGGAATGTAGGCCAGATACGCTTAACAAGTGCAACATCCAGAGAAGGTTTGGACGGATGAGGGTATCAAAAAAGGTGATTGAAATTAAGACTAGAACCTTTGCCCACAGGGCAATTACACATCTGGAATATACTATTGAAAGGGCTCAGACTCAAGTATACGTATTCTGTGATAATGACATGGTGAATCTCAATCCTTGGGATCTTCTTAATTTGCTTGGTTACGCCATCAATAATGATAATAAAGAGAGAGTATAGCATGGCAATTGGAAAGATCAAGCAAGCCATGTCAAGTCGATTTTCAGATTGCTATACAACTTGGTTTCTAGAAACTCTCAGTGGGTGCTTCTATTGAACTACTTAAAGATCTCGGAAGGTATCCCTCTGCCATAATTCTCACTAGACCTGAATTTGAACTAGTATACAAAAAAAAAAAAAAAAATTAAAGGAAAATAAATTCTTCAAAATGGAAGAAAGCTTAGCTTCAAATACTCAGATGAGACGCTAAACTGGCTAGATTTTCATATCAGTAAGAGAATTTCTTCTAAAAAGCCCAAAAGACTTGGGGTAGAAGTTTCTCAATGAAGTATCAACACTTTCGCAATTCATTGAGTTGATAATCTGCTTCTAGAATATCTAAATTGATGCACCTGACTCTAAAATGTATATGTCTTTACATTCTATTCTTTGATGTATTTTTTTGCTAAGTCATTTAATGTAATTCACTAGAGGAGGATGTTATCCTTGTGCTTTATTCAAAATTAGCTCCTCATTTCTTCTTCAATACTTGGGGAAGATTGTTAACCCCATGTTTATTAATGTAAAAGAAACTTAAATAGTTCCTAAGCATTGAGTTTTTGATCAGTCATACCAAAGATACTTATAGCTTTGACAAGCCTTTCTAGAGGACCCGGCTACCTCTATAGTTATCTCTCTGAGTTCCACATTTATCTTTTGCTCAAGGCTTTGAAGATCTAAGCTACAATCGTTCCGGCCCAATTTTTAATGCACCTTTACACATGGAAGCTTTCTAATGGTGCATTGACCTTTCTAGCCTATAAATAGTATCTTCATTCCTTGTATTTTAGTAAGCTTATTTACTATAAATGCTTTTAAGTAGATTAATCCATTTGATACATCAATTGTAATTCTTCTCAAGTGTAATTCTCGTCTTTGAATCAACATATAGATGGCATGAGTTCCTGGTGAGATATTACAGATTCTATTATTTGATTACTTCTCAAATAGATCTTGCTTATGCTTTCGCTATATCATTCATGTTATGATCTAAATTGAGAGACCTCGACTCTCAAGCGACTCTCATGAAACTCTCAGGGGGTTTCTTCCCCCTCTTAACGCATCCTTCTCCTCAGTCACTCAAGGTATGATCTTTGCCCTAGTTTTCACTTTTTCATCACAGAATTTTGGGCCTATGTGTGATGTCTATTGTTAGTTGTATATAAGAAGCACATATATATAAGCCCGTGGGATTTTAGGTTTAGGGTTTAGGCACTCTGTACTATCCTATATAAGTATCTTAGGTTTTCTCCTTTTCTTGTAATGTTCCAACAATATTCATTCAATACGAACGGCAATCTTTTGGCCCTCTCTTTCTCTTATTCTAACATGGTATCAGAGCAATAGGTTGCTCCTCTTTTTTTCTCGATTGTTGTTCTTGATTGTGATCTCTGTCGCTCCTATACTCGATCTCCAAATCTGTCGATTTCAAGATCTCGACATTTGCGTCTCCTGTCACAGTTTAGCATCGTTTTGCATCACTCAGCCTCCATCGCCGATTCTCTGCTGCCGCCGACAACCGTTCCTCCTCGACATTTGCGTCTCCTGCATCACCCAGATTTACCCGGATTCACCCGGACTCTACTTACCCGGATTCTGATTTTTCAAGTTTCCAATCAACCTACTATGGCTTCCAATCCTAGTCACTCAAACCCAATCTCGGTTGTTTTCAATGGAAACAACTATATCTTGTGGCAACACCACATGACTATCCTTCTCAAGTCTCATGGCTTGTATTCCTATGTGACTGGTAAGTTTGTTGCTCCTACTCAACTTACCAATGAGAATGTTGTTGATTTTGTCAAGCGCACGAATGAATGGGACATCAACAACGCAAAGATCTTGAGCTTCATTAATGCCTCAACCACTGCTGAAATCAATCAGCAATTCCTTGGCTACACCACTGCTAAGGGACTCTGGGATTTCTTAG
>NC_037539.1:14504181-14506087 GCF_001531365.2 Cynara cardunculus var. scolymus
GACAAATTTGAGAATGTCCGTGCTTCTCTTCTTCACAGACATCCGTTGCCCACTCTTGAAGATGTCATTACTGAACTACTAAGCGAGGAAACTCGTCTTAATTTGCGCTATCCTATACCTACTGAGACGGTGTTGCACACATCATCCTCAACAAGGCCAAGAGGTAAGTTTAACAATAATTCTGGTAAGCCTAATCACAATGCCAAGCAAGTAGGAAGACAGACTACCGGTGAATGGAAGCCAAACACAAATAAGTGTACCTTCTGTCACTCTACATCTCATCTTCTCTTGGACTGCCCCGTTCGTAAGTGCCGCTACTGTGGAGTTACACAACCACGTCATTACCAATCCGATTGTCCTCAGAATCCAAATCCAAGAAATTATCAACATCGAAACCAATCCGTTGCCAGATCGGTCACTCCAAGTGAACCTTTTATCAGTCCCTGTTGCAGGATCGGTTTCTTCATCTCCAGATCTGATGGACCTCATGCGTAGAAATCAAGAGCTCATGGAACAAATTATGACAGGTTCTCTTGGTGTGAATTCTCAACACTCCTCGACATCAGGTACTATGTGGATATTTGATTCTGGTTGCTTTAACCACATGACACCTTGCCCTGATGGTTTTCTCTCTAMGCAACCTTATCACCTTGCATCTGTTAAAAYRGCAGATCTTACTCCTTTACCTGTCTTATTCAGTGGTAACTTATCCACTGATACTRTTCAATTAYYTGATGTCCTAYATGTGCCACGGCTAGCCTTGGGTCTAGTCTCTCTTACTYAACTCCAGGAACTTGGTCTACTAATATTATTTCATTCCTCTGGTTGTCTTGTGCAGGATCCAAAGACCAAGCAGATCCTTGGTGTAGGCMGTAGAGTTGGACGGGTGYTTGAAGTGGTATATATGCGTCTTCCCTTGCAATCACCAAATTTTGTTGCATCTGTGTCTAGTACAGTTTCATTTGATCTATGGCATGCTCGTCTAGGTCACCTTTCCCCTCATAGAATAAAAGTGTTAGCTAGTTCAGGGTCGTTAGGAAATGTTTCTTCTGAAAACATTTCTTGTCTATCTTGTAAACTTGGTAAACACCATGCCCTTCCTTTTAACATTAATGAATTTACTTCTGCTTTACTTTTTGATCTTATTCATTTTGATATATGGGGACCAACACCACATCCCTCCATGGGTGGTGCTCGGTATTTTGTTATTTTTGTGGATGATCATACACGCTTCACTTGGATATATCTTATGAAGCATTGGTTAGAGTTACCACATATTTATATCACTTTTGCCCGTATGATTCTAACTAAATTCTCCAAACCTATTAAGATTCTTCGAGCAGATAATGCTATGGAGTACAAAGAATCTTCTATTCTCTCGTCATGTTACTTTCTGGGAACATGTTCCCTTCTTCACCATGCCAAACTCGGCGTCTAGCACCCTCACTACTCCCTTCTTTACTGACTCGTCAAACTCCTTAGATGTCCTTACTCCTATTTCAGACGCTCATACACCAGTCACTTTCCCTGAACCAACTTCTATACCTCCTCCGGATCAAGCTTCCGTACCATCTCAAGGTTCTACACCTGAACCATACGTGGAGTCTGCGAATCCTGAATCTTCACAATCCGAGAATGTTCGCCGCTCATACAGGGTAAGACATGTTCCTTCTCACCTTCGTGATTACCACTGCTATGCAACTCTTTTATCCAATCATGAACTGACTTCCTACAAGGACGCTTCTTCTAGTACACATTGGCAGGCAGTTATGCAGGAGGAACTTCAAGCTCTTGATAAAGCTCAAACTTGCGACACTGTTCCTCTTCCTCCTGGTAAGAAACCGATTGGATCTAAATGGGTCTTCAAAATTAAGACGAAGTCTGATGGCTCCATTGATCGGTACAA
>NC_037539.1:14507257-14521012 GCF_001531365.2 Cynara cardunculus var. scolymus
TATACCGACAGTTGGTAGGTTCTCTGGTTTATCTCACTGTCACTAGACCTGACATTGCCTATGCAGTTCATATTGTCAGTCAATTCATGTCTACATCGTGCTCTGATCACTATGCCGCTATTCTGCGCATTCTAAGATATTTAAAAGGGACCATGTTTCATGGTCTGTTTTTCTCCTCCACGTCCTCATTGGTTTTACGTGGATTTTCTGATGCTGATTGGGATAGCGATATGACTGATCGTCGTTCTACTATAGGGTTCTGCTTCTTTCTTGGTAATTCTCTGATTTCCTGGCGCAGCAAGAAGCAGTCTCTTACTGCTCGTTCTAGCACTGAAGCTGAGTACCGAGCCCTTGCAGATACCTCTCAAGAGCTCATCTGGCTCCGCTGGCTACTCTCTAACATGGGTGCTCCTCAACTCTCACCAACTGTGCTATGGTACGACAACACCAGTGCTATTCAGATCGCTCACAACGATGTCTTTCATGAGCGTACCAAACATATAGAGGTTGACTGTCACTTTGTCCGTCAACATGTTGCGCGCAAGACAATTCAACTTCAGTCTATCTCTACGGTTGAACAGCCGGCTGATATTTTTACCAAAGCTCACCTTCCAGGACGGCTTCGGGAACTTGTTTCCAAACTCAACCCGGGTCTTTCTTCCCCTGGTTAAATTTGAGGGGGGTGTTAGTTGTATATAAGAAGCACATATATATAAGCCCGTGGGCTTTTAGGTTTAGGGTTTAGGCACTCTGCACTATCCTATATAAGTATCTTAGGTTTTCTCCTTTTCTTGTAATGTTCCAACAATATTCATTCAATACGAACGGCAATCTTTTGGACCTCTCTTTCTCTTATTCTAACATCTATCATATCGGGTTTATGGTCTTTGATAAATTCAAGATTATATTCTAAACCTGTGATAATGATGTTCTTTGTTTCCTGTTCATCAATTTTAGTATTGAGTTGACATTGGTTTGAAGCATCCCCTTGGAACTATTTTTTGTCAAAATTAGGGCTCATATGTGTAAACTGAGTTGTTTTTGTGTTATTCTTGCTACCCTAGGGTCTCCATTGTTGAGGAATCAAGTCTTTTGTATGTGGGGTAGTTCTTTTTTCATACATTTCAATATTGCCTACTAGAACTTAAATTGCACGACTGAAAATTGGATGTTCCACATGTTCTCTTGTTTTGTTAATAGGATGGGTTGTTGTAACCAAATCTTTGAAGCTCTTGTTGAGTTGGAACATACTCTTAGCATGACTAGGAATAGGTTCTTATGTTGAAATTATTGTGATTCGCATGACTAGGAATAGGTTCTTATGTTGAAATTATTGTGATTCGCATGACTAGGAATAGGTTCTTATGTTGAAATTATTGTGCTTCATGTTCCACACACAAAATGTTGGTTACAAGTTAACTCTAATAAGCACATAGACTGTACTTGATTTATAATGATGCATATATGATGCTTGATTCTTAACCTAAATGCTAGTTGGATTCCTAACATCATCTACATTCGGGGATTTAGAAGAGAATACGTTTCATTTGTAAAAGGCACTTGTGTCTGCAAGTGGATTAAATATGAGTATGTATCAACAAAGTCAAATTTCACTTTCCTCATTATGCGCCTGGGGGGAATTCAAACCTTGGTTTGGACTGCCATATCATTCGAACCTGACATAACTGTATATATTCCCAACCTAGGCCACAGCCTAGGGTTAGGAACTTGGTTCATCATATAGAGTTCATGTCCCAGACTGCATGCCACACTTGGTCCCTACCTAGGCCACAACCTAGGTTCGGGATGCTCTTTTTGAATTTTAAACATTATAACCCACTTGTGGATTTATTTGGTTTTGTAGGAAAATACGTTAGGCTAAATCTACCATCAGCATGTCCCAATTTCCAGACTGTGACAAGTTGTTGGCCACTACCATGGCCTTACCTCAATAGAATCATAGTAGTGACTGAGACTCTAGGAGGCTGGTTATAGCACATCAGAAAGTTTGCTCAAAGTGGGGATCAAACTCCGAGGCCTTCCAGCCACCTCTACCATGCCAGCACTGTCCCCTAATTCGGGTGGGAGTAATACATAAAAACACCAAGGGAGTACATGTCGTGGTAGTTAGAGAGTTTTAATCCTACTTGCACCCGAGGAATTCAACGATTTTTCTACAGTTGTCGTTTATGGCTGCATGGTCTACATTTAAGTCAAGGCCATAAATGCATACTACCACTAAAGGGTATACAGAAAGTCATCCAATCCAATTTAAACCGACTAGTCCAATTAGAACCTACCAACTATAATCGGATATCCAATTGTAATTTGATCAGATCGGATCTAAAATTCCAACATCCAAATTGGATCGGCCTATTCTTTGATGGAAGTCCATCATCAAACCGAACTGATCCAATCTGATTACTATCCTATTATCATCTAACTCCACCCAATTTTTAGTTGTTATTTATATGCATTGGTTTTTGATAAATAGATGATTAATTGATTGAAAGTTAGTTCAAAATATTGGATGAATCCAATCTAATCCAATGGATAATTAATAATAGTATCCAACAGATGGAACCAAAACGATCCAATCATCCATTGGATTGTATCAGATATCCAATGTTAGTTGAATTGGACTGGATGACAAAATCCAACATCTAATGGATGATTGGATTAGATCCACCTAAATCCATCAATTTTTCAACCGATAAACACCCCTCTACCACATGCCTCAACCACAATCACTGGGCATGGTTTGCATGGTTCCCGCAATTCATGGTGTTGGGTCTTCATAAGAGCACGACCCAATCATAGCGAGTCCCTCTGCCAGAACCGTGATGAATGGGGGATGATGGAACATGGTATCAAAAAGAGCGAGCTTCACCATGACAACTTTTTGGATGATGTTTGTCAAAACGAGCCTTGAAACATCATTGCATTACATGTAAGCAGATCCAGTGGTGGCACGTGAACTATTCTGCATTCAGCATGACCTACCATTTGCCATAGTCCACATCATATACTTAGAGATCATTAATACCAGAGCCAGTGCCGACAAGGAATACATCATTTCCCCTATTTGACTACTCATTTTTGTGAGTTAGTAAGAGTCCCTCTATATGGCCTTGAGTCACCCTACCATGACTTTGACCATCGTACGTACCAGACACAAGTCTCATTAGCAACTAAGCTTGACGTGAAGGCTACTTAGGACGCTAAATATGTGTAGATTCCTAAGCTAATAGATGTCCATGCGTGATCGATGACAATGTTGACAAGGATGATGATGACTACATGACCAATGGTGATGTCAGGCCTGCACTACCTCCAACTTCCCAACACACGAGCCAGGAGACATCAGTGTGGGCGATAAATTTCATGGTGAGCACAGATGCATTAGTCGACGGGATAGAGTATACGCTCACCAGTATTTAGGACGAGGTCCAGAATGGTACCAAGATATGCGAACCAGCATCATGGACATGGAGAGGCGAATTTCAGAACAGGATCGGAGTAAAGGATATCTGACGGGCGAGAAGCATTGTGCATGATGTCGTCGGCAGCTAGAAGGGTCTCCTCCCAGGACGTTGATCCCAGTTGGAGCTCTCTCCCACTTTAATATTCCTTTCATTTGTTCAAATTTCCTTTATGTCAGATGAATGTACCCTAACTCACATGACCTGATCACTACTGTACATGATATATCTCAGTTATTTGCTCTACATTACATGATCTACCTTACTATCTACACTACCTGCACAGTAGAGACAATCCATGGGTAAGGTTTTGGGGTTATCCATATGGGTATATGAATCTATTAAACTGTATCAATCAAGTATTTTTTTTTTCATTTACATGGTTACATACAGTTTAGATATGTTATTATACTTAAATCATGGTTGTTGAAAATTTTCATTGTTTTAAGAATTGTTCAAACAGAGATATAGTTTCGAGGGATAATTTTCAAATGCGTGACTAGGAGACGTTTGTAGAGACCACTCGAGAGATTCTCTAGCCTATGTGTGTGACTAATTTTTTTTAGGGATACAATTATTTCCTAGTCTTATACACTTTAATTTTGTTGAAAAGACTCGATTCTAGTGTATCTCACTATTTTCTTGCATCAAGTAGTCCACATCAGGATACCTAACAATTTTCTATTTACAGATAATGTGGACCTTAAGAAATTATTATAGGCATTGTCTATTAATGTTTATTGTTGAATTTAGTTGTTCCCATTTGGCTTTGATTATGTGCACCCTAACCCGTTTGCGGCCATAGACTAAATTTGGTTTTCATTTTCATCACCTAATTTTAAATCTCAGCCTAAACACAAGCCAACCCGATGTCTAAACGTATGTCACAATTTGGAGATGGAAAGCAACTAGTTGGCGGAAAACAAGGGACGTGAAAGAAACATAAACTGGAGTGGAAAAGAAAAAAAAGGCCCAAATGGGTCATGTAGCTATAAAAAGGACTAGTTTTGCTTAAAGGACAAAGGTGTAAAAGGCTTCAAAACACACCAAAAGGTGTAAGGACGAGAATGAATAAGTCAAATCAGATAAAAGGGATATCAGTTAGACCAGTACAAAGGATTTTTGCTCTAATTGACCTTTGGTTCTTAGCCAACACACCTAGACCTGTTATGACCTAATAAAGACCTGGATGATCTTTTGGAAGATGTGGTGAATGTAGACTGTTCATGCTAGTATTACTTGTCTTACTATATGGTTCCTATCTTACATTTGTTCGTCTTTCACATTATGTACATGCAAATATGCGTTGGTTTTTAGTGTGTATAACTTTCTACTACATGATGTATTATGTGATAACCTAGGAATCAAGTGTATTGAGAGTATTCAGTAAAGTAGGGTCGAGGAAAAATACTCTCCAAAATTGTGTTCAATTAGTTTGAACACATCATAGTGTCACTATTTTTAGTTTGATCCTCAATGTTTATCTTTCAATTATCTGCATTCAAAGTATAGTCATATATCATTTTCTTACAACTTCGAAATCTTGTTTTTACACAGTTGTTACATATGATAAGTATACCCATATGACATGTAATATGAATTATACTTGTTAAATATTGTCTTTCTTTATTGTCGCCAACTTTCTTAGGGACAAGGAACGCTTAGTTTCGGTTGTTGATAATGCCTATTTTGGCGTCACTAAAGTACCATATTATGGGTTGTTTTGCTTAGTTTCCAAGAAAACATGTCGTTATTTTAACAGTTTATTTCCATGTTCAAATATAATTTGATGTTTCAAGAGAAAGGAGAAAAGTGGAATTTGGACGAAATTGGGAAGAATATGATCAAACTTGAAGAATGAAGTCAACCGGATGAAAAACAGTAGTCCTTGGATCGAAATGCAAGTCAAAAGTGCGAAAATGCACCCAAAATAGTGGCTCATGCAGTTTTAGCCGCGAGTTTGGAGGGCCTAGCGAGTTGGAGTTTCTCGGCAACTTGCCACACGGCTAAAGTCGTGTGGAAGGTTGCGTAAGCCCCTGTTCATGATTGATGTCTTTTTCCAACTAAGGTTGAGGCATTCAACATTCTATCCTCAAAAATACTACTATGGGCAATTTGAGAAATATTCTTGATGACTTTTGGCGGCAATTTAAGTCAAAGAAACACATCGGGAGAGAGTATTAACGAATATGCAACCATTGTTCGTGGTATTGAACTACGAATCTGTAACCATTATTTCAGAGTAATGTTTTGTTGTTTTATTGGCATTTTATTATCTTTTCTTCTCTAGATAATTTATCCCTTTACAAATGGCTTTACAAAACACCAGCACTCACTTTCAAGACAATGGCTCTCTTGCCAAAAACCCCCCATTTCATTAGAAACAACTTTAATCTCTGGAATAATCAGAAGTCTTTATTCTTGGAAGGTATGGATCCTGAGATTCCATACTACATAGAAAATGGACCTTACGGTCCATATGATATCTCTCTAGTAGTTTCTTCAACTACTACGACTGTCGCGATTCCTGAACTACATATTCCAAAGCTCCCTCATCAATAGAGTGATGAAGACAAGAAGAAGATGGCTTTAGACACTCATACGTGGTCTATAATAGCCATGTCTCTTCCTAACAAGATATATCACTTAGTGATGAAACTCAAAACCTCGAAATCCATGTGAGACACTCTTTGTGTTCAATATGAAGGTACTACTGAAGTACAAGAATCGTAGAATATTAATCTAGTACGGCAATATGAAAGCTTTCTCTGTGAAAAGAATAAATCGTTTGAAGTACATCAACGTTTTAATTGTCTTCTTATCGATTTGAAGACAGTTGGAAAAGAATATTCCAACTCTGAGACTCTGACAAAGTTTCTTAAATGCTTTCCAGAATCATGGGATAAATATACCATGTGTCTCAAGATATCCAAGGACATGTCCTCCCTCTCTCTTAGTTCTCTTTATGATATACTACTTAATCATAAGCAGTCCTGTCAGCTGAAAAAGAATCTTATTAAAGACTCTAGGGAAATGAAAAGCACTTTGTTAGCTTTCATCTCTTAAAGCCCTTCAGCTGACCCTTCTATTTCTTCTGTTTCTTTAACTGAGTTAGACCCTACTAACTTTGAGGGCTTGTCAACCTCTGATCTTTCAGAGTTTGATGAGTCATTGACCCATCTAACTAAATCCTTTAAAAGGTTCGCCAAAAAGGGTATTGGTACCATTAGGGTCTACAAGATGTGTATAACAATTTGTAGAGGGGGGTGAATACAAACATAGAAAACTTTTCAAATTTAAAATATACATTGATAAGGAAGGATCTATACAGATTTTATAAGATTGTTTGTAGAAAGATAAGGTAAATAAAACCTATCTAAACAATCTAAAGTTACACATTAATTCTTAGCAAATAAAGAAAAAAATTGCTGTTAAAGACTTAGAAGACAGTAAGTTCTATCTGGGAAAGAACTATTTAGAATACAACAAAGAGATTCTAACTTGCTCTTGAAGATGAGCTATTTGTTTTTAGATGTGTGTGTTCTTTTATTTAAGCGCAAGTAACTTCAGAGTGAGGAGTGAGAGTACCTCTGCATGGAGATAGAACATATTTATTTATACTCATTGCATTAAATGCAATGTGGTAGGGTTAGAACGCGTGTCAAGCCTTAAGAGGAAGGCTTGTCCTTTGCTACAGTGAATAGTACAAAAAGCCTATTCATGAGAAGACATCCTTTCACAAAGTTGGTGGGTAATAGAGTCAATTAATCGACTCCGTACCGTACTAACTTTTAGAAAGGGTATGGGTTTGTCTTTTATGTGTTTAAGGACAAGACAAAAACAATCATGCTCAACAAGCTTCTTTAGATCGCTGAATGTTGGAATAACCCGAAGGTCTCTTCAGCATTCGCTGAGGCTTGGGCAGTTTTCACACATATATAGACAATGTTGTAATCACTGAATACCGCTTCAGATCACGTACTCGCCGATCTCTATTCTTCAGTTTCAGTCTTCGACTTTTGCTTAAGGTTCTTTGGTGTAAGTTTTTTTCTTCTTGAAGTATCATTGTCGCTGATTGAATTTACATTACAAGTTCTTCAGCGATCACTGAACAGACTTAGTGATGATCGCTGGAACTGAAAAACAGAAACATAAATACTTCATATAAGGTAAAAGGGATTATAATCAAATCAATGAGAGAGATGATCAACAAAGGGTAATTTCCGCAGATCTCCTTCGCTGACCATTTCTGAAAAGCCAAAGTCAATTCTATTGACAAGGCTTCAGCGATATGCTACAACTATCATCGCAAAGGTCACTTTACAAGTGAATGCAGGTCTAAGAAGACTGTGATGCCATCTTCCAAACCCCCATCCTCCTTCAGATCCAGAGATGACAAATATCTAAAGTTGAAGGAGAACTACAAGAAAATAAAGAATCCTCAACATAAAAACAAAGGTCTTGTCGCTAAAGAACATGATTGGGTTGATTCTTCTGAAGAATCATCCTCATGAAGAGGAAGATATGACCTATCTTTGTCTAATGGCTATTGATGTCAAAGATGAACCATCAGAGAAATCATCCTCCTGTGATCCCTCGTCATCTATTTCTACTCAGGTATATTCCCTGAATGAACCCTCTTCTTCTACCTCTAATAACATATTTGTACTAGATACGCTGACGATTGATCTTTACAATGCCCTGAATGGCTAATCCAAAGCTAAAAAGCTTAATCTTGATCTTCAAGAACAATTAGAGAGATGTCATTCTATGATCAAAGAACATATTAAGATTGAAGAAAATCTTAAGGATCAGGACATTGTAAACCAAACCATTAGCATCGAACGCGAGCAGGCTATCACTGAGCATGAGCAAGCTATTGTTGAACTCAAGGCTGAGAAGCCTACCACTGAAGGGTGGTGCAAAGCCTCCATCAAGGCCTTTGAGATCATCTAAGCTCATATTCTTCCCATGATAAAGAGTGGTCTAGGATTCTCTTATGATCAAGAAGAATATGTCACTGACAGGTTCATGCTTAAGTTTGGCACCTTTGTTTTTTACATTCCTGACACCTCTTCTTCTCAATACTCTTCCACTAAGACTCATCTTGAAGGAACTATTTCGAGTTCTAGATTCAAAGACAAAGTTATATCCATTGTCATCGCTCCTCTTTCCAAGAAGGCCAACAAGTCTGATAGATCTAGATCTAAACCTTCAACTTGTAAAGCTTCTTTTTTAGAAACCAAGGTATCTAAACCTTCTCATAAACCTAAGCCAAAAATGAAAGTGAATATCTCACTTAAGGTATCCAATCCCTCAGTTGTTCCTCTTCGAACTAATGAGAAAGGACTCCTTGGTGCTTGTCCGTCTTCCATTCCCTTAGATCATTCTGGCCCTGAAGTTGTTTTAAGCTATAGGAAGTGTAGACACTGTGGTGAATCTACATATATTGCCAGTAAGTGTCCTTCAGCTACCAAAGCTGGCCCATCAGTTAAAGTAAAGAAAGTAGCCAAGGCTGAAAATCAACCAAGGTGAAATCTGCCACCGAAGTTGTGAAAACGACTAAGGTGAAGATGTCCAATAAAGCCTCTTCTTCGAGCTCAGCGAAGACACTTGCTCACCCTAAGTCTTCAGCTTAAGTAAATGTCGCTTCTAACTCAGCTGGACCCATTGAGAAATGGGTATCAAAGCAATCTTTATTTGTTTTCTTTTGCAGGAAGTCAAAGGCATATGGTAACTCGATAGTGGATGCTCAAGATATATGGCTGGAGACAAATCCCTGCTAAATGACTACAAAGATGAAAGAGGTCCTTCCATAACCTTTGAAGGAAATGGAAATGGATATACCAAATGTTTTGGTATATAAACCAATAGTGTAACGACCTTCAAACGTTTTGCATATGTTGAAGGATTGAAGCAGAATTTCCTTAGCATCAGTCAACTGTGTGATAAAGATTTCATAGTAAAATTTTATAAGAATTCATGTTATGTTCTTAACAAAGATGACAACGTTGCTCTTATATGATCTCGTCTAGAGAATATGTATGTCATCAACATGGATTATCCTCTAACTGAGAATAGTTGTGTTCTCTGTAAAGCCTCTTCAGATATCAACTGGCTATGGCACAAACGACTCTCACGTCTCACCTTTAAGACGTTGAATGAGTTGACTCAAAAGGATCTTGTCACTGGACTTCCTCAACACTCCTTTTCATAGGAATATCATTGTTTAACGTGTGAAAAAGAAAAGCAGACTAAGGCTAGTTTCAAATCTAAACAAGTCTTTTCAATGACCTCTTCTCTTTAGCTATTGCACATGGATCTCTTTGGTCCAGTCACCATGCAATCTATAGCTGGAAAAAAATATACACTTGTCATTGTTGATGAGTATTCCAGGTACACTTGGGTCTTCTTTCTCAGATCTAAGAGTGATGCACCTGAAGAAATCATTTTGTTCATCAAACAGATTGAAGTACTGAACAACATCAAAGTACGGTCTATAAGGAGTGACCATGCTACTGAGTTAAAAAATAATACCATTGATAACTTCTTTGAGAACAAGGGAATCTCACATAACTTTTCATCTATGAGAACTCACAACAGAACAGGGTTGTTGAAAGAAGAAATCAAATAATCATTGAGATTGCTCGATCCATGCTCAAAGAATCTCATCTCCCTACTCAATTTTGGGCTGAAGCTGTCAACACTAGTTTCTTTACTCAAAACCGGTCTCTGATCGTCAAGAGATTCAAGAAGACAACTTATGAACTCTTCCATAGTAGAAAACCCTCCCTTAGATTTCTTCACATATCTAGTTGCACTTGTTACATTCCCAACAATAGAGAACAACTTGGAAAGTTTGATCCTAAAGCTGATGAAGGAGTATTTCTTGGATATTCTTCGGTATCCAAAGCCTTCAGAGTATTCAACAAAAGACGACAAACTATAGAAGAAACTATCCATTTCACCTTTGATGAATCTCAATCAGCTAACTCCAAACTCATCTATGATGATGATGAAGAGTTAAACAACTGGATGATATCTCAATATTGACAACCTGAAGCTTCCTTCAACAATCAACCCAACACTGACCCTCTAGAAGTTAATGATGATCCATTTATCGTTTCAGATGTGACTAGTAACCAAGGCAAATCCTCTTCAGGGATTGCTGCAGTGCCCATTAGTCACTTACCCTCTTCCACTTCAAACACTGACCCTTTGGTAACTGAATCTCCTTCAGTTACTGAACCTCTATCAATCGTTGAAACTCTACCTGAGGCTTCTTTAGCAATCCAACCTGTTGCTGATGCTTCATCTTCTACGCATGAGCCTTCAACCTCATATGATAATCCTTAACTAGCTCAATGATGGACGAAAGATCATCCAATCCATCAAATTCTTGGTGATCCAAGTGCAGGTATTTAGACACGACGTGGTCTAGGTAATATTTGTCTCTTTATCAACTTTCCTTTTTAGTTTGGCCTAAGAAGATCAATGAGGCTATATCTAACCCTAGTTGGGTCATTGGTATGCAAGAGGAACTCCTTGAGTTTGATAGGAATCAAGTCTATAACCTTGTCCCATGTGCATCTAACAAAACTGTGATAAGCACCAAGTGGGTTTATCGCAATAGTAAGATGAACAAGGACTTGTGCCCCGAAACAAGGATCGTCTTGTTGCTCAGGGTTACAGGAAAGAAAAAGGAATATACTATGATGAAACCTTCGCACCAATGGCTAGCTTCGAACTTATTCGACTCTTTCTAGCCTTTACTGCCCATACAGATTTCAAAGTCTTTCAAATGGATGTAAAATATGATTTCCTAAATGGAAAACTTCAGGAGGAAGTTTATGTTGAAAAACCTCCAGTGTTTCTTTACCCCTAAGTATCCAAATCATGTCTATAGATTGGATAAAGTTCTTTACAGGTTAAAAGAGACCCCTCGTGCCTTGTATGATACCCTCTCCTCATTTCACATATTTGAGAAATTTGTTCGTGTAAAGATTGACCAGACCCTATTTCTTAGAAAAGTCAAGGGTCATACCATTCTAGTCCAAATATATGTTAATGATATAATATTTGGTTTAACTAATCCTTCTTTGTGTTTTCAGTTAGCTGATGCATGTAGAAAGAATATCAGATGACTATGATGGGAGATCTAACCTACTTTTTAGGTCTTTAAATCAAGCAATCAGATAAAGGTATCTTTATCAACCAAAGTAAGTATGTCAAAGATATGCTGAAGAAGTTTGATCTAACCAACAGCTCATCTATGAAGACTCCAATGGCTCCTCCTCTCTTGCTGAACAAAGATCCAAATGGAAAGCCTGTAAACTATTACTGTTTATAGAGGAATGATTGGCTCTCTACTGTATCTTACAGCTAGTCGTCCAGATATTATGTACTTAACTTGTTTATGTGCACGTTATCAATCTGCACCTAAGGAATCCCATCTGATTGCTGTAAAATGCATATTCAAATATTTGAAGGGAACTCCTAACTTGTGTCTTTGGTATCCCAAAGGTTCGGGTTTTGACCATATTGGTTATTCGGATAATGATTTTGTAGGTTGCAAAATTGATAGGAAAAACACTACTAGAGGCTGTCAACTTCTAGGTGGAAAGTTGGTGAGCTAGACGAGTAAAAAGCAAAACCCAATGTCCACATCAAATGATGAAACTGAATATGTTGTTGCTGGAAGCTGTTATGCCCAAGTTTCTTTGGTTAAAAAACCAACTCAGGGACTATGATCTACAGCTCTCGAAGATCCCTGTCTATTGTGGTAGCACTAGTGCTATTGCTATTGTTATTGCAAACAATCCTGTTCTTCACTCCAAGACCAAACATATTGAGATTATATATCATTTTATCAGAGATCATGTTATGAATGATAATATTGAACTTCACTTCATGCCAATTGAGTACCAACTCATTGAACTTTTCACAAAGCCTCTTGATGAGGATTAACTTCTTCAGCTCCAAGCAATACTCCGTGATATATAAGTGAAATGATTCAGTGTTCTCTTTCTATCACTTAACTCTTGAGTAAATATATCTTCTCTCTCTAAGGTATGTATACTTATCTTCTTCTTTTTTTCAAAACTTAAAACTATCACTAAATCTTTTCATATTCAGTGATCAAATTGTTTTAAAAGAAATGTTTCAGTGTTTCTTTCTATCACTGAACCTTTTAAGTAAGTATATCTCTAAGGTATATCTACTTGTCTTTTCTTAAAACAAAACCATCACTAATTCTTTTCTTACTCAGTGATCAAAACGTTTTAAAAGTGAAACTCTTCAGTGATTGTCTTTATCACTTAATCTTTTAAACTTATATCTTTTCTAAGATATTTTCTAAAAACTGTCGCTGAATGTTTTATATTTAGTGATCCCCTTTGCTTCGAAAAACTTAAACATTTTCAATATCTTCTTTCCTTATCCAGTGATCGTTTAAAAGAAATAAATAATGAACGGTCATATTCTATATGACGTCATTATTATTTTTTTAATGGTTTTTGAGACGTGTGCATCCCTCTGACACACGCGACCCTTTAGAATTCCAACCAATCAAGGATGAGGACGTGCAAACCTTTCATCATTGCACATCTTTTCAAAAGTCATTTTTCCCTCTCTCCTCCTACCCATAAATATGTGAGATAACCTCTCCTATTGTTCTTTATGCTTACAAAAATTCTCGACGAACTTTTGCTCTCAAGACTTTCTCAAAGCTAGATACAAGAACTTTCAAAAAAACCTTCAACCATTTCTACCTCTTCAAGAATATAAGGTTGATAATATTTCGTTATATATTAAACTGTTCTTCTTCTTCTTCTGTGAAACTTTTGTCGAAAATTAAAGAACTCGTTCTCTTAAATAACTATAAACAAATTAATGATTCATTTTGAATACTTATCATAATCTAAGTTTCAAAAACACTTATTCATCATGGAAAACCATAATTATTATTGTGGATTTTTCAAAAGAAGTTTTCTCCTTTAAAACTTAGAAAATTAACATTCTAACAATCCTTGAACTGTGACAGCAGTCAAATTCGAAATCCCAGGTTAGCTATTATTACGATTATGTTAGTATTATTGAAGTTATTTTATAGATTAGGAGTTAGTTAGATTAGTTTAGTTGAGAAATTTTAAGAATTTCTGGTGGTTGCTTAGAAAGTCCGGTTCCGGTCCGAGGTTATCCGAAATGTCCTATACAGTACCAAATGCTCTAAATTATACCCAATATATATAAAACACTAAGTTTTAGTGTTTTA
>NC_037539.1:14521232-14524179 GCF_001531365.2 Cynara cardunculus var. scolymus
TTCTTTAGAAAATTCTCATTTGCTTCATCAAAAAGTTTGAACTCCTCTCATTTTCCTCTCATCTCTCTCTTTAAACCCAAGATGACTTTGAAGCTTCCTCACTCCACCCTCTCCATTCCAGCCGATTTCTCCTCAAATCTTCTTCATCAAGACAAAGTTTTGAAGCTTCAATCATCATAAGGTAATGCATGCATCTCCTTTTACTCTTCTTTGCATGTTTTGGGAAGAAAAACCCTTTTTCTTGCATTATTCATCATCTATTTCATGGGTTTCGAAAACTTTGAGATTCAAGGTGAGATTATGCACCAAAAACATATAAAAGTGTTCATTTGATGGTGGTAATCCATGACCCAAATGRTATAACTCAAAGAGATAGGAAGAAATCGTGATTTTATGTGGTTATTTCATAAAAACTAAAATTCTGGTGTTGTCAGATTCTGTTTATATGCACAAAATCGTCCATATCTTTTAATTGTTTTGTTCAAACGTTATGAGGTTTCCTTTAAAAGTTTATTTACTGAGTTGGGGTTGCATTGCATTTGGTCTCACTCAAAATCATTGAGTTTTGACCCCCCAAATGCTCAAAACATTGTTCATTCGTACCTGAGATTTTTCCAGTAGGTAAACCCTACTTTGAATGGTCATAACTTTCTGTTTAACCATCCAAATTTGTTGATTTTTCATCTAGATGTTATTTTAATGAGATAGATTCCAAATTCCACCGATCTCACTCAAAATGGTGGTTATTTGAGGTTTCATTTTCTTAAATTAAGATGAACATGCAATCTGTCYGATTTTGACAGATTCGTATATGTGTGTTACATCGACCATATCTCTCTCATAACTCAATGAAAAAGGATGAATCTTCTTTTGAGAGTTATATTTATTGATTGGATTTTATATTCAAGTGGAATCATATAGAATTATGGAGTTTTGATCTCCAAACACCTTAAACTCTATAGGTGTGTAAAATGTGAAACCACCAGTAGGTAACCTTTATTTTGTATGTTAATATCTTTCTACTCATTTGTCCTTATTATATTATTCTTCTTCTAAAGCTTTCTTTTATGAGTTAGGGTTCATTTGAATCCATTCTCACTCAAAAATACGATGTTTTGAGGCATGAACCGATTTTTATAAGTTAAGTGTGCAATCTGTYAGTTGATGGCAGATGTGTGCATGTGACATTAAGGTATCATATCTTTCTCTCAACTCATCCAAAATGAGTGATTTTTAGTTCAAAAGTATCGTATATGTGTTATGTTTCCAATCCAACTTGAATCTCTGTAGAACATCTGGTAGAACTCTTTATATGAGTATTTTACTATCATGGTGCAATCTGCCAATTCAGTTGTGATAAGTTGCATTGCATGATTTATTTGAAGCATCATTTCCTATCCAATCTTCATGAAATTTGGTCACTATGGCTATAACTCAGTTCTATAAACCATATAAAAATATGGGAACTTATTTCAATTTCTAAGTCTCTTTAATGGATCATATTTGTAACTTAAGGTTTCTGTCCAGAATCTAAAATTCTGGATTTGGTTAAATATTGTAAAACTTGATATTTTATGGGATTATAGCAATATTTCCGGTATGAATCTTATTATGAGCATATGGACATTATGTATTTGGACTATGGACAATATTTTGGAACAAAAGTGGACAATTATGGACTTAGGATTTAGTAAANTCACTCAAAATGGTGGTGATTTGAGGTTTCATTTTCYTAAATTAAGATGAACATGCAATCTGTCCGATTTTCACAGATTCGTATATGTGTGTTACATCGACCATATCTCTCTCATAACTCAATTAAAAAGGATGAATCTTCTTTTGAGAGTTAGCTTTATGGATTGGCTTTTATATTCAAGTGGAATCACATAAAATTATKGAGTTTTGATCTCCAAACACCTTAAACTCTAWAGGTGTGTAAAATGTGAAACCACCAGTAGGTAACCTTTACTTTGTATGTTAATATCTTTCTACTCATTTGTCCTTATTATATGATTCTTCTTCTAAAACTTTCTTTTATTAGTTAGGGTTCATTTGAATCTAGTTTCACTCAAAAATACGATGTTTTGAGGCATGAACCGATTTTTATAARTTAAGTGTGCAATCTGTCAGTTGATGGCAGATGTGTGCATGTGACATTAAGGTATCATATCTTTCTCTCAACTCATCCAAAATGAGTGATTTTTAGTTCACAAGTATCGTATATGTGTTATGTTTCCAATACAACTTGAATCTCAGCAGAACATCTAGTAGAACTCTTTATATGAGTATTTTACTATCTTGGTGCAATCTGCCAATTCAGTTGTGATAAGTTGCATTGCATGATTTATTTGAAACATCATCTCCTATCCAATCTTCATGAAATTTGGTCACTATGGCTATAACTCAGTACTATAAATATTATAAAAATATGGGAACTTATTTCATTTTTTAAGTCTCTTTAATGGATCATATTTGTAACTTAAAGTTTCTGTCCATAATCTGAAATTCTGGATTTGGTTAAATATTGTAAAACTTAATATTTTATGGGATTATAGCAATATTTCCAGTATGAATCTTATTATGAGCATATGGACATTATGTATTTGGACTATGGACATTATGTATTTGGACTATGGACAATATTTTGGAACAAAAGTGGACAATTATGGACTTAGGATTTAGTAAACCCCATAGATAGAGTTGATTCAATAAGTAATGATTGGTTATTCCTATTAATAGGGAACCGTTGATTTAGCCGGTATTCGGATCACATTGCTTTATCTTCAAAGCTCTTTATCGAAAGGTGAGTTTCATAGCCCCCTTTTTAACAATTTCTTGTTTTGGGATGAAAAGCATGATTGAAATCGTTTGATTGATTTATATTGTTATATAAGTCTTGTTATGAGCATTTAAATGATACACTATTGATATGTTGAGTAAAGTCCCT
>NC_037539.1:14524225-14528403 GCF_001531365.2 Cynara cardunculus var. scolymus
AAGTGGTCACCACTGAGGTAGTTCGGCATGAGTTCTACACATGTGGGGTTCCAGTCCTCACCGCTGAAGTAGTTCGTAAGAATGTTCTATATTTGTGGTTTGCTACCACCTCCGGGGCAGTTCTTGAGGGCGTGGCTAGGTTTAGTAGTGGCTTAATAATATAAATCATGTGTATGTTGTGTTTTCAAGTCATGGMTCATAAATTTTATAAATAAGATTTGCTGCATTTAAAATCGTTTTATGCATATAAAACCTGTGAACTCACCAACTCTTGTAGTTGACACTTGTTTGACATGCTTTTTCAGGGTAAGAAAGATTTTCTATGACTCATGTTTGAAGACGTGTTACATTTGGAAGTTTCGATCTTAATTTATGTTTAGTGATGCAAACTCTTATTTTGGGATTGTAAACTTTATTTATTTTGTATTTATGTTTTTAAATTGTATGGTTGTGTTGTTTATACACTATTGTTATGAGACTCTACCTGCCATATCCCGTGTTTCCGCTTCAGCGGGGTGTGACATGAACTATCTTCTGTTTTATCTTATTTATAAATATAAATGGAAGCCAAGAMTGTGAACCTCTCCCTCGATGAAGTGTCCTTCAAGCCAAGCAACCATGTTGGGCTTTTGGASATCCCCATCAACAAACCCCATTTTGAGGACGCTGATAACYTCCTCATAAACTCTTCTATTGCCCATGAACTGACTTATGAACCTGTCATGGTCAAGGAATTCCTTCAGCAGTTCTGGTTCACTGTTGAAGTGAAGCAAGAATATGACAAGACTGGCAACCAGGCGGAGAAAATCTCTTTCACCTTCAAYAGGATGACTGTCAATTTTGGCATYCCTACCTTGAGGACCGCTCTTCAACTGCCCAATGATCCTTACTCCAATGAAACCTCCGCAGAACATATCATCTCCTGCCTCGATGACATTGGCTACAAATGGCCAACCAAGAAATACTCCATCGAACATCTCAAGTCGTTGTCGAAGATCAAGAAGWAYCACATGTCTACGATTTGGCAATACTTGTTTCCCCATTTCATTCAATGTATGGGAGGCAAGACTAGTGGCTAGGACTAGGCCTCAAGGTTGGCGCTCAACATTGGCGTCTCCGTWATAAGCCAAATGAAGATGAACTACGCTGGTGTGATTATCGAAGACCTGGCGCTGAAGCTGAATAAGTGCCATCGAGAAAAGGTAGTGCCCTACATCAGGTTCCTGTGCATGGTATTGTTAAAAAAGTTGGCAATAAATACCCCACATAAGGCAACATGCCTATTTGCAGGCTTAGGTCTAGAATCTTGGACCACAAGTCTAAACCTGCAGATATTGGTATCTTTGAACCAAAGCTTGCCATCACTCATGGAACACGTATGTCCTCTATCCCTTCTTCTCTCCCAAAGGTGGTCAGGACTAAGGCCAACCCCCCCTCAGTCTATCCTAACCACCACCACCATACCTCCTTCTCAAGCCAATATTGGTCCTTCATTGAGGGCCAAGAAAAACAAAAAGGGGCTAACAAAGTTGCTAGTTGTTACCTTCCAATAGGTTTTAGTCATTGAAACAAGCCTTATCCCCGAGGCGCTCTCTCTTCTACCCCCACCAAGTTCTTCAGTGATCTCCACAGACACTGTCGTACACGTGGCTCCTCTCCCAACTGCCTCAGTCACCTACATCACTGAAGGTGTGAATATTAGCATTGCCACTGGTGAACTCCCACTCCTACCTTTTTCATCCATTGTATCTTCTATTCCTCTTTTGGTCTCACCACATGCTAGTGATCCATCAGTGATTGACCTCACTGGCGATGAAGCAATCACCACAGGACCTGAGGTGGCTCCTCTCGTGGTGACTCAGTCACAGGAAGCCTATCCTCTCGAAGAAAACCTTGAGAGAACCATCATTAATCCTTTAGATGATATTGAAGGCCCTTCAGGTACTCTACCATCTTCCTACCCTTTCACTTCTTTTAACCAAGAGCTTCCTTGTGCTCAACATTCTCCTTCCTTTTCAGGTCCTTTTGAAACGAAACCCTCGGCTATGGAGACTGACTATCATATGGCTGAAGACGTCAAACTCCTTCTCCCTGTGGCAGCAACTATCTTGGACAAAATGGACAAACTCCACCAAGACATTCCTATCAAGGAAGACCTCACCTCAGGCCTCTTTGTTGTCAAAACTGAGGTTAATGAGGTGAAGGAGTTATCTTCTGCGGTACAACTTGATGTACACACCAACACTAAAGCCATCATTTCTTTAAATAGCAAGGCTGATGAAGTGCAAGTCCAGCTTGCCAGGCATGTTGAGCTGATGGAGCAAATACTGACGCTTCTTTAAAGTCCAATCCCGGTCCCTGAAACATCCTTCACAGATGTTGATCGCCAAACTCTGGACCGGGTGTCTGAGCTCAACCTCCTTCAGGCTGAGGCACTGTCGAACCTCGAGCAGCATATGAATGATCTCGCTAAACGTATTGATGATCTCACCTCTAGTCTTGATGATGACAAAGAGGGGGAGAAATACCTACCTATTAATGCTCAAGCTGAAGTTGAAGGTTCATTACCTCAAGACCTGATTTCTCAATTTGAAATTGAAGCTGAAGTTGAGGAACCACATGTCCTGATCCCTCACCCTAAGGATGTCATTATATTCTTTGAAGCCGAAGTTGAATCTGAGGATGATGACGATGCCGTCATAGCTCCCGTTGAAGAAGAAGATCATCCCATCACCTCTGCAGCTAATGTTAGTGATGATGACAGCGAAGAGGAGGATGATGAAGAAGATGATAGTCTTTCCCTGCCAGATGTTGGACAAGACATGTGTGATGATGATGATGATGGTGAAGACGAAGATGATGATGAAGACGAAGATGATGGTGAAGACAAAGATGATGATGAAGACGAAGATGATGATGAAGACGAAGATGATGATGATGACTTCACTATCCAATATCACATCAGACCTGCCCCAGCTCAAAAAAGAAGTCTATCTCAGGGAATCTTCATCCTAAGGGGAGAAAACACAAGGGAACCAGCACACCACCTCTAAGAACAAAAGTGTTGTCGAAGACGGGAACCTGGCCATACTCTTCAAGCCTATCGACCCCCTTAAGGGTTGCCTAAAGCTCCAGGTTGTCCCTGATGCTTCTCAACATCTCTCTTCTCCTAACATCTCCATTATAACACACCAATTTCCATATTTGCATATAACATATTTTTCATAAAAAAGAAATATAATTTACATCACATAGGCCCCACTAGTATAAAGATTCTATATGTACAGAAATTACAAATAAAAATTTCCAAAAGAATATCTCTGCACTATCACATGTATAGCAACATGTATCTTCAAAATATATAGGTAACATGCTAATCTTCAAAAACAGATAACACATAAGGAATTAATCATATTTTCCCCTTCCTCTTATCATCCCATGACCCCGTTGTTCCTGCAATGCACATTTTTAAACACAAAATGAGGGTTAGACCAGAAGGTCTAGTGAGTAAATCCCTTATTTGCAATTACAGGGTGAAGATCACCAAAACCTGTTAAAATTATCTTTTGCATAAAGATAAACATATTTAAGCGAAAGTATGCAAATATGTTGTTAACCAAATTATAAAATCAATATATTGTTGCAACACATAGCACCAATGCATCTATTAAGAATTCAATACCCCTTTTACAGAACAGCCTTAAAACCCCTTTGGATCAATAGGCCAAAGCTCCTCTAGTTCAGCAGGTCAGAGCACCTCTGCCCATGAGTACTAGAGCCTCTGTACTTAACCCAATTAAATGAGTCTAAACTCAACCAGAGACCCTCTGGACGAACTGACCCTCTGGTCCAAAAGAATATACAATTGATTTTTAAAAGACAGAGCTCTGACATAGAGCTAATGTACATTGATACAAAATTTATTACTTTTAAGATACAGAGCCTCTGGTTCATAAAATCCCGAAACACTTGTCTTCCACATGACCAGAGGTCCTTTGGTCCTTCTCAAAGATCAACTAGAGCCCCTCTGTATCATTCTCACACATTCAAACTTGATAAAGAAAACCTTTTGGAAATCATAGGCAATTAGTGCCTCTAGTTATAAATCGTTTTCCCCTTCTCAATAACATTGGTTTTATTATTTCCAAAGAGAAAAATACCTCTAAATCATCAAGTCA
>NC_037539.1:14528421-14529530 GCF_001531365.2 Cynara cardunculus var. scolymus
AAGCCAATATTGGTCCTTCATTGAGGGCCAAGAAAAACAAAAAGGGGCTAACAAAGTTGCTAGTTGTTACCTTCCAATAGGTTTTAGTCATTGAAACAAGCCTTATCCCCGAGGCGCTCTCTCTTCTACCCCCAAAATGTTACAAACTAATTTTCTTGGTTAGAGTCTCAAAAATTTAAAACGGACATACAACTAATATAACTAGAACGGGTAGCTTCTTAGCATAGTCTAACTAGACATGGCCTGATCACCTGTGTCTAATTAGGTATGTATAAGGAGAGACGCGTAATGGTTATGATAGGTGTTTGTCCAAAAGTTAGGACTTTCTACTCATTAGAAGAGCATGGTTCGCTTGTGTRAGTTTGCAAAAATGTTTACATTCTTTTTATTATTATGCATTCAATGATTTTAAAAAAAAAAATTTCTAAAAATATCGCAACATTATGTCGGAAAATGGGTATGTGAACTCAGAAGAATACGATCCCTCCGAGCATAGCTATTCTAGTGTGACACCGCGGAGTCGCCTGCAAGATCCGTTACCCCCATCCCCGTGTCACCTCCTCAGTCAGGGTATGGGACGAGGGTTCAGGTCACTGCTCGGAAGAGCGTACCGATTCCAGTTAGGAGGACCTTTAGCATTCCCTTTATGGATGAGACTGGACCCTCTCGAATTAGGGACCGGAGCGTGACACCACCGCTATCGGAGGATCGAACTCCGATTGTTCGACCGAGCGGTATGACTCCCGCTGAGAGTTATATGTTCTCGGGGATGACGAATGATGTTTTAATTCATCGGATGAAGATCGAGTCTCATGACCATCTCATTGAAGAACTTACAAGTATGATGACCACTCATCACGAGACCATGATCAGGACCGTAGAACTTCTTGTTTGCACTATGATATCTGTTCGGCGACTACATGCGTATGTGTTTTTAATGATGATGATAATGATGGTTATTTTGGGATGGATGATTCTATGGGTGAGGCATTAGAAGAAGTTCCCTTGGATAGAATTTTTGGATTAGTACCATTGAACTCTTATTTTGGAGTGTGTTGCCCGTTATTTTGGATATTTTAGTTCTTTCCTTTTGGTTTGGATGCTTTGAT
>NC_037539.1:14531628-14533825 GCF_001531365.2 Cynara cardunculus var. scolymus
ATGTCATCCTTATTTCCTCTTCAAAACAGGGTTCCTTATGTAACACCCCATAACCACATTGCACATAACATATAATTCATTCAGAGAATACATGTATAATCCCACAAAGGTCCAAAGTACAAGAACTACATTACAAAATACACAACCCAAAAATTCCAAATACATGGTCTTGTACTAAATGTTACATAACATTATACATCAAAACACATCCATTGATCTTCATATAGCTATGCATATAGGGAAACAAATCATATTTTCGCTTTTCCTTTACTATCATTATAATCTGCAGTTCCTGCAATACATATTTGAAACACAAAATGAGGGTTAGACCTGGAGGTTTAGTGAGATCCCTTTTTTCATGTAATTGCAGGGTGAAAATCACCAAAACATTATTTAAAAAAATTATTTCACACAATGGAATGTAAATCCATAATCTGTTTCAGTCCATCGGTCCTCTATTTCCAAAGACCAGACTTAGAAAATATTTTATAAAGTAATATGACCACAGCTTTTCTGGTTCTCTTCTAGAGCTTCTGGTTATACCAACCAGAGCTCTTACTCAAGTAAATCCTCATGAATGTTCATAGTTAAACATCTTAGATAGTTAGAATAGTTTTCTCAGGTAAAAAGTGATCATTGAAATGTTTTAGTATGACCAGAGCTCTGGTTGTACTAGCCAGAGCTTATGGCTCAAAACATAAGACCAACCAGAGGTCTTCTAGCTCAATAACAGGTCAACCAGAGCCCCTCTGGTTTGTCCTTATTTGTAAGAAAAGTTTCTTAGTTAAGTATAAAATATTTTGAACATCTTTTAAAGTATAACTTTGACACAGAGCTCCTATCTAATAGATACAGAGCCTCTGGTTTAAATAAAAGCTTTGTAAAATACTTGCATCGATATTAAACCATCATCCAAAACCCTCTGTATCTATTGTGAGGACCAACCAGAGCCCCTCTGGTTCCTTTCAAGGAACAACAGGAGCCTCTCTGGTTCCTCATAAATCAAACACTTTTCCAAAACATAGTTTATCCAAAACCATTGGCCATAAGCTAAGTTTTCCCCTTCTCAATAACATCAATACTATCATTTCTAATAAAAGCAACATTTTTGAGTCCTCAAATCACAAAGAAGTAAGAACTCAAATCTATTGCAATCTTAAGAGATATAATAGCAAGAGCTATAATATTCTCACATACAAATGCCACCCTTATATCCAAAGGTACACCTCTCCTTTATATGTCACCCTTATAATCGAAGGTACACCTCTCCTTGGTATGTCACCCTTATCCCATGGTACACCTCTCCTTGATATAATCTATGGATTAGTTCCAAACGAAGACAAACTGAAGTCACAACCGTCTTGATGAAACAACCTCCATAGTTTTGTCTACCAAAATCTATAGATTTATTCCAAACGAAGACAGACCGAAGTCACAACCCTCTTGAAGGAATATCCTCTATAGTTTTAACCAATAATGGCTTCGAAACAGTTTTATCTTCAAAACATTGAAACTCAAGAACTACCAGTTCTTTCAATATCATTTCCAAACTCGAAATCTCCTTTAAATCCTTAAAACAGGACATCATCCATAACTGTTTTAGAGAAGCAATAATCTTCTTTATTTTTCTAAAACAGTTCCCATAATCATATTCATAAAAACTTATCTTAAACTGTTAGAAACAGTTTATACCATTCTTTCTTCAAAATCATACAATCAAAACCCAGCAGTTCAAATAACATTATTTAAATACTTTAGTAACAAAACTCACCTTATAAACACAGATTGTAGATTCAAACACACAACAATTCCTTGAAAGGAACACAAATTCCTTAAATTGTTTTTAGGCAAATATCTTTCTTAAAAACAATTTTCACCGCCACACACACACACACTCACTCTTTTCTCTCAAAGTTCTTCCAAAAGTAAGATAAGATAAAATCTTATCTTTTATCCTTTATATATATATATATATATATATATATATACACACACACATTATAATAGTACTCGTGTAATGCAGCGAGACACATCTTTATTTTAATGTTCTATTTTATTATTTGTCTCTGTCGAAGTTATAATATGATTTTATGTATTTTTAAAAAAGCAATAATGATTTTATTTTTGAATTAAATATAAATTTGAAAATATATATATATATATCAATGTTAATATCAAAATCAACTATTTAAAAGTT
>NC_037539.1:14534522-14536431 GCF_001531365.2 Cynara cardunculus var. scolymus
TAACATTTTATAACGATAATAATTAAGTATTCTGTTAGAACTCAATGATTATCCTAATTATATTTTAGATTTTTTATATTTAAAATGAGATATTTATCTTGCATTTGATTATATTTATCTACAGTTAGTTACACGAATTCAGATATGGAGCTTTAATAAGTTGTACTTACGCACAATAAACTAGCAATCTTGAGTTTTAAGTAATATTTATTAATAAACAGTACTTTACGCATAAAAAGTGGTTTTTAAGAGTTTTTTGTCAAATGTTTTATAATATAGTATATATATATATATATATATATATATCTTAATCAAAGGCGGTGGAAGAGTTTTTATTATAAAACTCTTTTGGACAGTGGGTTGATTATTAAAACTTTAACTTTCCTTAACCATGAAGGTTGTGTTTCACATATTATAATAATAGTTTCACATAACATATTATCACATATACGCCCACACATTTCCACATGTATGCACAGTTATCATTTCCACATGTATACATGATTTTGTGTACTTACTTTCAATTTAATCATGCATATCATCACGTATTTCACATATGATCACATAAAGTTACCTCAACCAGTGTTGTCTAAAATCCAGGTCATCACACCATACCAAAAAAAACTTACGTCACCACATCTGGAAATACCCAATACCAAGTTCCATGCCAGAACAGTCATATGTCACCACGTCTGGGGGAACTATTTCTTAAAAAAAAGTTTCATACCAAAACAGACTTATGTCACCACGTTTGGAAGAAATATTTCAAAATAGAGTTTCAAACCAGACTAGACTTACGTCACCACGTCTGGAAGAAACATTTCCTAAAACATAGTTTCAAACCAGAACAGACTTATGTCACCACGTCTGGAAGAAACATTTATATCTTTTCTAATTTACAAAAAAGATAAAATATCCTTTTCACAATATAACAGTTTAAAAACTGATTAAACAGAAATTGTGAAATCCCACCATTACATAAATCAAAACTTTGGTTAAGTCTCATTCACCAATCAACTTTTGTCCGGACAAACTTATCTGGACAACACATATCCGGACAACCTTAGCCGGACATGTAACATCCAATTTCTAATATGTCCAAATTATTTGCTAAGTATGTTTAAATATTATGTTAAAGAGAATATTATGTGAGAAGTTGTGATGCATGTTATGTCAAAGTGGAAAATTTTACTTAGTTTTTTAGTAATGTCCTTATAAGAGAACCTATGATTTAGTGGGAGTTTAGGTTTGAAATTTTAGAATTATACTTATTAGGAATATATTAGAGGATTTGGGAAAATTTCATGTCAAATAGATACGTAAAACTATTTTTTTGGGAGATCTTTTCTGGAATATTTTTCTTGAATGTTATAGATTATCTTTTTATGAACGTGTAGGCGAAAACCTGTGTGTCCAATTTAACACTGATCAATCTTCATTATAGTTCATCACCATGGCAGAATCTGATTTTGCATGTAAGAACTTCAAGAACACTTGAGAGAAAAAGTCAACATATTCAAAGCTCAGTCAAACTTGATATTACGTATGAATTATTACAAATATGCTCTTCTAACACTAATTACAAAGACTTAACCATATTTATATGGTCAAACATACAAAGACAAGTCAAAGTTAAACCTCTATATAAAAGTCAAACACGCTGACTTTTACAAATATAGACTATTTATAAACTTTCAAGACGAATACAATTTATACTGATTTCTCAGTCCTAACATTCTCCCCCTTTGTATTCAGACTTGAAAGAAATTCTGCACTTTGAGTAATAGTTTGAACTTTGAAACATTATGCACAATATGTCTTCTTCAAAATGAAATCTTCAACTTGTAATCTTCAAGCGATCAACTGTTGAGATAGATCTTCTAGCATTCTCCCCCTCGAATGTAGAATC
>NC_037539.1:14537746-14539116 GCF_001531365.2 Cynara cardunculus var. scolymus
ATCAATAAAGAATGAAGCGACAACGATTATTTGATATGTACGAGAGAAATGAACGAAGATCTGTAAGAACAAATTTACAGATTCTGATATTAAAAACAATGAAAGAATGTGTATCAGTTCAAAGAAAAAAATATCAGAAAACAATGTTGAATAAAAACGAGTGTATTATCACCGAAAATGATTTTCGTATAAGAGACGTGATAATAACAATTTGAAGAATAGCTGAAACAGGTATTGGAGTTATGTACGATGAGAAATTACGCAAGTAAAATCTCAAGAAATACCTGTTCAGAGAATGTACTCGTTACCCAAAAAAAAATTATTTCCAAAACCAAAGATTGAATTTTCTAGAGAAACTCCCCCTAGAAAGTAGATTTAAGTAATGAATCTTTTAAGCTCAAAAATTTTAAAAAAAAATTTAAGCACAGGTTCTAAACTAGGTGTTTAGAAACCTTAGAATTTAAGCTCGGGTCCTAAACTGGATGTTTAGAAGCCTTAGTTTGAAATAAACCACAACTCCCCCTGCATCGGTGTATCATTGGAATGATATTCTGATCARCATAAACTTGACACACCTGCAAAACCAAATCAAGTAGATTTTGGTACCCAAACGAACTTGGGTCCTAATATGTTAGTATTTGGTTGGGGTATGTTGTAACTTCCAAACCATTTATTTCTATAAGACATTTTCTTTTCAGCACTTTTAGATATGAAAGATAGCATAGAATGCATGAAATGGTATGGTCTAAAAGAAGTAAAAGACTGAAATAATTCATTTACTCTACTCGGMGAACAATAATTTTTACTATTTCCAATATCAAATAATTCATCAACTGAATATCTTGTTACAAAACTATTCAATTTCAAATCATTTAATATGGATTTAGTAAAATTATTCTTCTTCAGTTTAGTAGATGATTTGACTTCTTCTTTTACTCTCCGATAATGTTTAATCTTCAACGAATTATCTGAATAAGGAAAAAGAAAATTATCAGATTCACTTGAATGTTGAACGCTCTTTTTCTTTGTAAGCTTCTTCTGTTTCCTCGGATTCTTTTTGAATTTATTCTTTTTATAATAAACATCCTCGGAAACAGGTTTTTGATTAAAACTATTTGAACAATCTAAAGGTAAATCATTTGTAATATCAAACTTATCAACCTCAGCAGCTAGACAAACATCTGAATTTGAAAAATTAATTTCTTCATTAAGCGCATTTATCTCTTCCGAGTCATTAGTTTCACTTAAAGATTTATCGCACGAGAAATATTCAGACTCATCTTGTTCCGTTTTCTTAACAAAGTTTTCTAAAGATTCAATTTTATTTAAAAACTCTTGTTTTTTATTATTAAAGGAAAGTCTTTCTTCTT
>NC_037539.1:14540077-14558348 GCF_001531365.2 Cynara cardunculus var. scolymus
AAATATGAACAGTTAAGCTCAAAAAGAACATAAAACACAAACACTGAAAAACTCACACAAAAACAAATATACAATGATCCAAAAAAAATCTAAACACAAATGAACTAAGAAACTAAAAACAGTTCAAAACAATAATCCAAGTCCAAAAATCTGATTCTAAGTCCAAATCAAATACTGCTCCCAGTTGAATGTTGGAACTCAAATGCTCGAAGAGCTTGCTGTTAAGCAGTCCACACACTCCTCGACCGTTGTCTGTGAAGTCTGATGTGTCAAAGCACTTCCTGTCCCAAAAATTATATTAGCAAGCCGGTTGCAATGTTGTAGTTGCTGGGTTACGGTTGGTGCCTCTTCAGGGAGAAATGTTAAGAACTTGGATCATCTTCAATAAACCCGAGGAACCAAATGTTACTCCTGCAGAATCTGGACCTGCAAAATCAAAAACAAAAATAAATCTATCAAGACCAAAATCAAATACAAAACAATGATAAGTATTCAATCCAGGAAAAAAATAAAATGATTAGTATGTCTCTGCTGGACAGAAAAACCCTTTGTTAGGAGGAAAGATCGCAGATATGGCTCTTTTTGATGAAGAAACTTTGTTGGCTTGTGTTGTTTGCAAAATACCACCTGGTCCTGGAGGCAGAATACAAATCAGCTCAACGCTTCTAGACAGTCATCCTGAAATGATTTATCTATCTATCTTGAAACACTTCACAGTTTACTTTCTATCTTCTTTTAAACCACACTGCAGATTGCACACCAACACGGCTGTTGCTTCTTATCTAGTTCACACCAACAATTGCACAAAGTGAAGCTGTTGTTCTTGTTCTGTCTAAACAGCTGTTGTTGTCTGCAAAGAACTTGTCACCTGCTGCTGTTGCAGATTTCCTTGTAGCTGAAATCTGATGAATGCTGCTAAAAATGAATTCGAATGCTGCTGTCTCAACCTGTTATTGCTATTATTGCTTGGTCTCATTTCTGTTAAGAACCTGCTGTCCCATCTGCCTAGCTGCTGCAGTCTGCTTAAACCTGTTTGACCTACTGCTGTCAAGATCACAACAACTTTTTGCAGCTGTCACAATGTTATTGTTGTCACAATGTTGTTGCTGTTACAATGTTGTTGTTGTTTCAAAACAAAACAAGTTGCTGTTTCAGTCTTGACTGTTAAGAACAAGACTGTTAAGAACACTGTTAAGAAAGATGAAGTAAGTCCTGCAAACTGTTAAGAACAAGACTGCTATTTTAGTCTTGACAGTCCTCAAATCTACAAACACACAGCAACTTGTTTAACAAAATCTGCTCAACATTTAGCTTCAAAATCGCTTCAAATCTGTTTAAAGCAAGTCAATACTACACACTAACTCAGTCAAGAAAGCTGTTGTCAAAAGTTATGAATAGAAAATTGAGCTGTCAAAAACTGCTACTTCTTAAACCTGTGTAAACTTTCTGTTTCACCAAAATAACAGCAAAATAACAATACAACAAAAAGACCACCTGCTGCACACTAAATCCTGTTGTTTATCAAACCTTGCTTGAGACACTTGTTGTTGTTACTGCATGGAAACAGCTCAAAACAGCAAACTGTAAATAGCAATCTGTTTCAAAACAGATCGCAAACTCAAGCCAAACAGTTTAAGCAAAACAGTTAAAAGTCAAAACAACAACAAAAACAGGCACCTACTGCTGTGATCTCAAGTTGAAATTGCAAAGTTATGCAATTTTAGATTGTGAGTTCTAATCCTGTTCAAGTTTCCATTCAGGTTTACAACCAGTTGCTCATTGCTGTAACGATAACCTGCTTTAGTTCCTCATAAGCTATGATCAAGTCAGGACTGCTGTGGAGTTGCTGTCAAGACCTGCACACTGTGTATGCACACAGTCAACTAAAACCTGTTACAAGAACCTGCACACTGGCTGCTGTTTTTGGATTGCTGTTAAGAACCTGTTTAAGTTTTCAAATGAAGCAACGAGTGATTAAGAATGCAAAAGGAAATCTGTTGAGATGGTTGGAAAGGCTGTGAAGATTTAAACAAACCACCAGTTAACAAACAGTCCTGTCTTGATATTAAAATCACACACTGTCTAAACTGGACAGCATGTATATTAAACCTGCAAACTATCTAAATCATACACTGTTTAGGTTTACACAACAGACATTAAGCCAAGCTCCAATATAAGCAATTTATACCAACAGATATCGAGCCACACAAGTGATATATGAACTTGAAATCTGACTAACTTTCTTAGACCTGCCCTTTGTTGATATTGTTATAATACCAAGACAGGTTACAAAACCTGATGAGGATAATGGACAGCAAGAACCACAATTGTTAAACCTTGAAACATAGACAAACGGTTTAATAAACCGGACAAAACACCGATGCACAAAATTTCCAAGTCCACTAATCCGCACAAAATTAAACTAGACACAACAATGATAAACCTGTCAAGACTTGAAATTAAACCGGATGCTATCAAAAATGCAATCGATTTTGATGAACGAAATTGAATCAAGAAACAATATATACCCAATTTGGATCAAAAACAAAAAATGATATATGAAACTGGGTAAATGAAATCAAGCGGATTAGAAGTCCGCTCAAACTTCTTCGATGTACAATAAGTCCTAAACCACTTAAGAAAACTTACCTGCTGAACGAATCAGAGCCCTAATCCGGTCAAGTGGTGACCGGTTTAGATGAATACCGATTAAAGCATGTCCGGTATCGGATGAATACCGCTCAAAAAATAAACCTAAACTTGAGATTGACTTACCTGAAATCGGCCGGTGTACCTCTCCGCTCGTTCTCCGCTCAAGAAATTGATTGAATAGAAGAATCAAACGATGAATAATCCGGTCGAGATAACAAGATGAACCAGACTCCAATACGATTAAAGCTTCTACTGTCAAGGTTTATGCGGAAAAGACAAATTGAACGGTTTAGCCTTTTGGGCCTTAAACCGGTTGGGCCTTAAAGAAAAAAATTTGGCCGGTTTAAGAAAAAAATCAACAAAAAAAATTAAAAAACAGATCAAAATTAACAAAAAAACACAAAAGCTAAAAGAAAATTAAGAAAAATTGGATCAAAACCACTGACATTTAAAAAAAATTCAAGAACACGAAAACTTTTTAAAATCACAAAATTCACCAAAAACTTGAAAACGATTGATCAGATCAAGAATTTGTGTGAATAACAAAGATTCACGATTCTAAAACGCACATTTTGATCATGATCTTAACACGAAAATACAAAAAAAATTAAACAAAATCGGATCAAACACTGAAGAACACGAAGAACAACAAAAAATCCAGAAAATAAAATCTTCAAAAAATCTTCAAATCTATTGATCTTTTCTCTGATTTCTTGCAAACCTGCTCTGATACCAATTGTGTGTCCAATTTAACACTGATCAATCTTCATTATAGTTCATCACCATGGCAGAATCTGATTTTGCATGTAAGAACTTCAAGAACACTTGAGAGAAAAAGTCAACACATTCAAAGCTCAGTCAAACTTGATATTACGTATGAATTATTACAAATATGCTCTTCTAACACTAATTACAAAGACTTAACCATATTTATATGGTCAAACATACAAAGACAAGTCAAAGTCAAACTTCTATAAGAAAAGTCAAACACGCTGACTTTTACAAATATAGACTATTTATAAACTTTCAAGACGAATACAATTWATACTGATTTCTCAGTCCTAACAAAACCTCATAGAAAACGGAGGTCTGAGCAAAAAGTTATAAATATTTTAAGTGTTGATAGTCAAAATGGGTACTTAGCCGAGTCAACCCGACCCAACTCGGGTTTTAGCATAAGAAATTGGATATTTGGCCCATTTTTCATGTCATTTGAGTCCATAACTCACACACACACTAGAGGTGCGATTTTCACACACATAGGCTCGATTTAACTCAAATCAAAGAGGCATTACAAGATCTTTGAAGGATTTGATCATCAAGTAAGGTATAATCCATCTTTGCACTTGTTCTTGTTTGATATTCTTTTAATATGGATTGCATGTTGAGAAAGAGTTAGGGTTTCATATAGGTTTGATCTTAAGTGTATAAAATGAGTACATTTTAGTGTTTATGACAAGAAATGGTCATTAGATTCAATAGATTTTCAAGATTTAAGCAAGTTCATCATATGAACTTTGACTTGATCAAGTCAATGATTTGGGAGAGAATATAAATGATAAAATAAAGGTTAGATTTTGGTTGATTATGACAAATATGTTATATTAAGTTAAAATTCAGAAGTTGAAATAATTTGGAATCAAAATGGTTTGAAAAAAAAATATGAAAATGAGAATTTCGACTTAAGAATGCACTAAAAATGTGCAGACTTTGAAAAACTGTATAAAATCATAGAAAAATCCAAATAAGGTGAGGCCAATTTCCTTAGTTAGATAATTTAGTTTAGTTTATGATCAAGACATGAATTCGAGTTTAAAATGGGCAAAACAGTTCTGCAAGCAACAGTGGTACATAGAAATCTAGGCAAAATGTTCAAATAGGATATGTGTATAACATAAGTTTCTTATATTGGTTGCTTATGGGATTTTGTACATTCACTCCAGGGGGTAATTAGGACATATTTTGATGCTTTGGAAGCATTCTAGGTGTGGTAGCTTGGACTTGCTTTGTGAGCTCATTTCGGAGCTTTTCGGTATTATACGGTTGCTTGGTGAGTTATATAGTTAATTGTTACATATTGTTTTGAATATATATATTTTCATATGAATGTTTTTGGTCTTGAATTGAGTCACACAATCTTGATTTGTCTTTGATTCCATCACTTGAGTCTATTCCATATTATGATCTCGTTACATCGGTTTGTTTTCCGGATCTGGACTCGTTGTTTTGTTCCTTGAATTGTACACCATAGTACGGGTGCTACTTCGTGTGGCACGCCGGAAGTTTATGGCGAAGTCAAGATCCCGGGATAGACGGGTGAGACTTTCTACGGTTGTGAATACTCATTGCTCAAAAAGGAGGAAGAGCAATGAGTAGGGAACTTTGGCACATACCCAGTAGAGGAAGGCGGGCAATGCGAGGTTTCCCGTAATGTACGATTCTGACTCAGACTTTGGCATGAGCCCGGAAGGTGAAGGACGGGGTGATGCAATGTCCTCGTTATGTTTAACGATTCGAACTTTTGGTTCTTGATGTTATTGGTATTCTAACGTTGTTGAATATACTTGGTTATTGATCTTGTTTCCTTGTTGTATTGAGCATCAATGGTATGGTATATTATAGTAAATTTGAATATGGAATTCTATGATCATAGCATCCTGTATGTAATTGTTTACTCGGTTTCTTGCAAGTCTCGGTTTGCATTTAGATGATGTCTTAAACTCTTTTATTGATAAGAGTTTATTATGTATGTTTATAAACATGTGCGATATTGATATGTAATACTTAACTATGTAACTCACTAAGCGTTGGCTTACCATTTAAGTGTCAACACTTCTTAGGAAAGAAGACGGATAAAAAGAAAGAACCCGTTGTTTGATTTGAAGATTTATCGGGGGACTTGAAGTTTACGAACTTGCTTTTGGTAAATAGTAGCTTATTACCGTATATCATAGATGCAGTAAGTGTATTGTACATAGTCTTGTTCTGGTTATAAGTATGTCCCGTATTCTTTTTGCTACTTAATTCGGGTTGTAAGTAAAATTCGTTATGTCCGGTTTGGAATTGTGTTTTGGGTGGTTTTATCACTAAAATAGAACGGATATTTCTAAGTTTTTCTAGAAAGCTATCCCGTATTTTGAGGTTAATCAATTAATTTTATTTTATTAGACATCCGATAAAATTGGTAACGTGGGGTTTCTTAAGTGAGATGTTACAGGACACCTCTATCCGGACAACACTAATCTAGAGAACGGAGGTCAATAAGAACAAATACAACATTTACAAAACACACATCATCATTTCAAAGTTATAAAACTAGTAATCGAATCCATATTCACAGGTTGTTTTTAAACAAGACTCAGCTTATGTAAACTCAGAATTTGAAGAAGAAGAGAACAACAAACACAAAACAACTATAGATTGATCCAACTTCAGTTTCAATTTTGGCAAGCAATACACACAATATGCTTACACTCTCTTGATTTCTTTCCAAAAATGGCAAAAGACCTTTTCCTCTTTCAAGAAAGTCTTGTTTATATCTTCCTTAAAAAGGAAGGCGGTCATAGAAATTATTTTATGCATGTAACATGCATATAACCCATCTACAAGACCCTCCATGCATGCACATATGAAAACCACATACATTTCCATGCATGCAAACAACTTTTTTATGCATAGCATAAATACATACCTTCCAGGCATGAAGAATATACATATACTCACATATTAATTTCATGTAAGCATGTATCCACATGATTAATTATAAACAATTAATCAGATATTCATGTGATCATATAATCAGGTAATCATATAACAATTACCTCAAGTGACAACCAGGACCCAATTATTACATTCGTTATTCTCATTGGTTATCTAGATGAAAGGATACCTTTCATCCTAACATCTGGAGCTCTCTTTGACCAACAGATGACTCAGCTGATGAAGTTCCTCGACCAAACTAGAGTAAAAATCCCTCTTTGTACCTCCGGTTGTGGTGAGTTCGTTTTCATCACAGAAGTTCAAAGTGAAGAAGCGCTCAAGGCCGAGGAAGAGCTCCGTATCCAACGACAATAAACTGAAGGCAACCTGAAGCTCACCAAGTCACTTGTTGTTAAAGTTCTTCCCAAGGGAAAGTCAAAGAAGATGAACCCTGTCAAAGCCCAGGCTCATTTGCTCTCACAAGTTGAACATGAACATCAGAGAGCACTAACGCTGAAGGACCACGACAAAAGATGGAGCGAGAATGTACGAAGAAAAGAATAAGTCTCCATCGCAACTCAAACGTCACAATTAGTGGACGGATGAAATATGGTGGAACGCTCATCTCTATGGTCATCTCCAGGGATAACCTTGAAGCGGTCACCGAATATCCTTCTTACCTTGGTCAATATGGCTATGATGAATGGCTGGAGATATGCTAATCCATCTAGCGCTCAAAGTCAAGGCACAAGCAGATTATCGAAGACATTCTCAACAATCTTATCTAGAAGGTGTCCAGGTATGTTTCTATTCCTTTAGTGCCAACGTTGATGCCAAGAAGAGAAGTCCTTCAGATCCTAATGATGGACCAACTCTGAGGAACGAATATGAAACTAAGTTCTTTTATTAGAGTAAATCCTAAGGGACTCGAAGAAGCCAGATATCTCTATGCTGAACCTCACTATGCCAGCAAAGGGTCCTTATATACCCAACACTGTGCATTTCAAGCCTGAGTATGGATTAATACTCATTGACTATGACGACGAGTACAACTTCCAAAGAGTATGTGAGGTCCGTCTCTGTCCAATAGACCACCTCGAATATCTAAGATCTTGATTGGACAACGACCTACCTGGTGAGATGATGAACCGCAGGATCAGAAAGGAATATCTACGTTGAAAGAAGCTAGGAGAAGAAGTACCTGGGTACATCGACTTCAGCGACATAGATTAGTTAAAACATTCTATCTTGTAGTCTTGTTTTATTTTTCATTACTTTCAGCGTACAACTATATGTAATAGATCTAGCAATCACTAATGTAACACTTGTACTTTTCTTTTGAATAAATATAAGTATTTCCTTAGTCTCACTGAATAATATCCCAGAAAAGAGTAATAGGGACAACTATCTATGAGTTCCAGTTTACTCTTCCATTGAACTGAAAACTTCCAGTCAGTGAATAAGCTTTCAGTTTCAGTTATCAAATTTGTATTTGTTTCCCTTAAACTTGTAACCTTTTACAAACTTAAGTAAACTTATATAAGAAAACTGTATCACTGAAAAAGATCCCAAAATAGTTAAAAGGGACTTGTGCTTTACTTATAACTTTTCCTTACAATTATAACTTAAGAAATTTTCTTTATGTTACTTTGTCATCATCAAATAAAGGAAGATTGTTGATCCTCTCTCATTGATTTGATGATAATCTCTTTTACCTATCGAAGTATTGTATTTCTTGTTAAACTCCATCACTCTCATATATAAAAGTAATGAAAAAGATACTAAGTATGGAAGTCTGGAGACCCGATGGAAGGAGAAGCTGAGAAGATTCTAAGTGCTGAAGACAAACCAGAGAGGCAATGAAGATCTAGAGAGGGGCCAAAAACTTGACTTTACTAACCAAGAGAGAAAAGCCCTTTCTATCTTCTTAGTCAAGCGCGCTAGCTGTAATCAAACTAAAGCGCACACTAGAAAAGAAAGGGCCCCAATCCCTCCCCAGCCCAGGTAAAAGGTCTCCTCGCGATGAAGACCTGAAGTACTTAGTCTCATAATCATCAACTTATGAAGAGTTCACAAGGTCGATGAACTTACCCTTTCCATAAACCCTCTGGTTTTACAGCAACTTAAGAATCTTCAAGTGTCAAACATTGTTCGATCAGATATACTCTAGAAAGCAGATACATGAAGAATCCTGATTGGACACATTACCTGAAGACAACTAGAGATAACTCATCGCCAACATTAATTCTGTTATTCTAGGTAGTTAGAGATAACCTCCATCTTTCTGGATAGATATCTTCTCCTTGTTTATCTCATAGAAATCTCGTACTAGATTTTTATCTCTTAGACTAGATTGCTAGTATAAATAGCATTCATATGTCTTGTAAAAGGTTAATACCTTCTCAATATTATTTTTATAGTGAAATCATTTGAAAGCTTCATACGTTCTTGAATATCATTTAAGTTGTTCTTCACTTTCTTCATCCACATGATAGATTTAGGTTCTTATACTTAAATCTTTGTGTTAAATTGAGAGATCTGGGATCAACAACTGATATTATAGTAGATTGATTGATTTACAATCAAAAGATCAATTTGAATTTGAGTATTTAATTCTCTCAATTTTTTTCCAAGTTCTTCGAAAAACTCTCTAAACCCATCTCCAATGGCAAACTCGAATTCAACATATAGTGTTGGATCTCTCACCAAACCCCCAACTCTTCAACGTGAAGAGTATCCCCAATGGAAGATAAGAATGTTAAACTTCATCAAGAGGATGGACAGAAATCTCTACAGATATGTCCTGGGAGGCCCTTACATACCCCAGACTCTAATTCTCAGAGTACCTGGAACTGCCACCACTGAGAAAGTTGCTACTTACTATGTGGTAAAAGATGAAAATGCATGGGCGAAGAAGACATCGAAAGGGTGGAAGCTGACAAGAACGCAAAGAGATTGCTAATTATGGCAATCCCAGATGAGATCTTTCCGTCTCTGGACGCATGCACCACCACCAAAGAGATCTGGGATTAGTTGGCAAACCAAGTTGAAAAAAGGGCCAAGACCAGGAAGAATATAAGCGCCCATTGCCTAAATAAGTACACAAACTTCAAAGCACTTCCTGATGAACCAATCCATAAAACATATGACCGCTTCAACACTTTGATCAATCAATGCCGTAGAAACGACATTGCAAGAACTAAGGAGGAAAACAACGTGTTATTTCTCAAAAGTCTCGGTGATGAATGGACACAATTGTCCATGTCCTTACAAGCAAACCAAGACGTAGATAGCTGGTGACTCCATGATGTTTATGGAACACTTGATGCTCAAGAGCAAGATATTATGAAGAGAAAGGTGTCCATAGGAGGACCCGTGGCTTTAGTCTCTGATGAAAAGGAGACTTCTAGAGGTTCCTCCAAAGAACACCATAAGAAGAAAGGCAAGAAGGCCTTAATCATTGAATGTGAATCAGAAGAGGAAGACTCAAACTCCAACGACGATCTCAAAGCCTTTGCCAAATCGTTTTCTCTAAAAACAAAACAGGTTCATAAGAGTTTGTCCAAAGGCCCTATGAAAAGGACAATAGAAGAGATTCCAGAAGGGAGAGATTCCAGCCTAACTATGGGCAGAAGACAGTAAATTTCATCAGAGGGATGAAAGAAGAGAGGATAGAGATCAGATAAGAGAAGACAGAAGAGAGGAAAGAAGAGAAGGTGGAGACGGAAGGAAAGATGGCCAAAGATGCTACCGATGTGGAATGATTGGTCGTTTCTCAAAGGACTGTATAGGACGACTAGTCAAGGATGGAGACTACTACAAAAACAAGCACAAATATAATCCAAGAGAAAGAAGCCTAATTGCTAAAAAATAAAATTGGGTATCTAACTCTTCATCCGATGAAGAGGACAACAAAGCGCTGATATGCCTCATGGCCAAGTCCTCTGTTGTTGAATCCACTTCCGACTTTGATCACCAGGTATATAATTCTTCCCATGATGAAACCAAATATACTTCATCATAGCTAGAGTTAAAAGTTTTAAAACTTTTAGAGGATTTTAAAAATTGAAAGAAAAATTGAACTTTGAAAAATCTAAACGAATAAAGGCGAAAAAAGAAGTTAGTTAGAAACTAATCTTCTCACCGAAGAAAAGCTGAGATAGAAAAAAAGAAAACAATAATTGAATCTCTTAAGAGATCAGAAGAAGAAAAACTTCTGGATCTGAACAAAAAGATCTCTAAGGATCTAGAGAAAAAAGTAAAGACATAACAGGAATCTGAGGTAGAAGGACTAAACTCAGGGGCTTTAAAGGATTTCTTTCAAAAGAAAAGAGAGATTATTCATCAGAAGCATCAATCTAATAAACTCTTGATCAAGAAATACAAGGATGCACAAAACGTTTATGAAAAACTTAATAGTCAAACTGATAACCAATGCATAGGGTTTAATGAACTTAATTCCTTCATAGGAAACAAGAAAACCACTCTTGAATCTACTTTTAAACTAGGATGTATACAAAAACCTGACTTTTCTCTAAACCAAAAGCCACTTTCAAAGAGCCAAAATAAATGGGAAAACCATATTTTCTAGACAATAATTTAAAAATGTGCTTTATGATTGTAGCAATAGTAAAAGTCCTAATGTAAAGGATAAGTTTCAATTCTTTCAACCAAACCAGAGGCCAATGGAAACTCTGTAGTTCAACCTAAGCCTCTGGACATACCATCCACAAGTAAATCAGAAAGTGCTACTAATGGACCAGAACATCAGAGTAAGAAACCAGAAACTTTTGGAGGACCAATGAATGATCCTAGTTCTATGGAAAATTCATCTATGAAACCAGAAGCTCATGATGCCCCAATAGATTGTTCTGACCCATCAACCTCCGAACCCGTTGTTGATAAAAATGGTTAAGATGGCTTAGATTTTGAAAAATCTAAAAGAGACTTTCTTGATTCTGATTCTGAAGAAGAAGAAATAATCTGTGAAAAACGGGAAGTAATTGTGGATAAGAAAATACAAGTACCGAAAATCCCAATGAATCTTGATCTGATAGACATGTGCATAAAAGCTAAAACTTCTTTAGAACTAGAAAAAGGAAGACTGGGTAAAGTCATACCTGACAAGGAAACTCCACATGCCAATGCCCATTCCTCTAGATTCATTAAGTTCACTCATGAACAGAAAAAGAAGTGGTCTGCATTTGAAAATTCTAACAATCATATTTCCTCTGATTCAACTAAAGGGAAGAAGGTCAAACAACCCCACAAAAAGGAAGCAAAGTCCAAGCCTATAAATAAAAATTTTGTACTAGATAGGAAGTTCGTAAAAACAATGAATGCTAGGACAGAACATTTTCATTCTACTTCTACTTCCAAGTCTTCAAATAAAAATAAAGTTGTTAAACACTCTTATTCAAACATTTGCAACACTCTTATTCAATCATTTGTAACTGTCAGTGCTTAACTCTTTTATAAAAGCTGAGGAAACATATATTAGACCACCGATGCATCTTCTCTGATCATATATATAGATATGAAAACATTAAAACTCGAAAGAAGAAATCTAAAAAGAAATCCAAGCCTACAAAGGCTAAGAGAAAAGAGAAACATCCTGAGAATAAGAAGGCTGATGAAAAGAAGGGTGTTAAGCCCCAAGCTAACAAGAAAGGACCCATTATGAAATGGGTACCTAAGAAACCTTAATTTTTCTTGTAGGACCAGCATGTGAAACCATGGTACATGGACTCAGCTTGCTCCAGGCACATGACTGGTGATAAGAGTCAACTCCCCTCCCTCATCAAAAAACCTGGAGGATCGGTGACTTTTAGATACAACAACTAAGGTACAATCAAGGGGTATGGCACTCTAAAGAAATGAAACATATCCATATAAAAAGTGGCTTATGTTGAAGGCTTAAAGCATAAGTCAATTTTGTGACAAAGGTTTGGAAGTGAGATTTCACAAAGGGTTTTGTATCATTGAAACAAAACCTAGACAAACCATTATAAAGGCAAAAAGAGAAGGTAAACTCTATCTACTGGATTTCCAATCTTTTGTGGGACAAGAGACCTTATGTCTTGTTTCCCATAAGAGTGAGGAAAATTGGCTATGGCACCAAATATTTTCACACCTAAATTTTGAAGTCTTAAAGAAATTAGCCAAACAGAAGTTAGTTAAAGGTATACCCGATTTAAACTTTGAAAAAGATCATCTTTGCTCTGCCTGTGAAATGGGAAAATTAAAACGAGTTCCTCACAAGTCCAAGTCTGAAACCTCATGCTCCAAACCATTGGATATGCTTCACATTGATCCCTGCAGGCCCATTTCAACATAAAGCCTCTCCAGAAAGAAGTACATCCTTGTACTTATTGATGAATACACACGATACACTTGGGTTGAATTTGTCAAGAAGAAATCAGAAGTTCCAGAACTTCTCATCGTAGTGATGCAAAAGATCCAGGTCCTTCTACAAAGAAAGATAATAAAACTAAGAAGCGACAAGGGAATAGAGTTCAAGAATGACCGAATTGATGAATATCACATCAATGAGGGTATTTCTCAGAATTTTTCAGCGGCCAGAACTCCACAACAAAATGGAGTCATTGAAATAAGAAACAGAACCCTAGTGGAAGCAGCAAGATGATGCTTGCTTCATCAGAGCTACCCATCTCCTTCTGGGAAGAAGCCATCTCCACAGTATGCTTCTCCCAGTATAGATAAATCATCAACAAGAGGCAACAGAAGACCCCTTATGAACTCATCAGCCAAAATGTCCAAATGTCAAATATTTCCATGTCTTTGGGTGCAAATGTTATGTACTTAACATCTAGGAAAATTTGACAAGAAGGCTAATGAAGAATATTTCTGGAGTACTCTCAAACCGCCAAGGCCTACAGAGTATTCATCAAGAGGACAAAGATTGTCATAGAAAGCATCAACGTGTCCTTTGATGATGCATCACCTATGACTTCTGAACACAACGGTTCAGAACTTGGGCAAACACACAAGACTTCTGATTCATCACACCACAAGTCAAGAGAATCATAGCTCGCCCACTTATTTGAAGACTTGTTTGAAGAACAAGATGAAATTTCCAAATCTACACCAAATGCAAAATCAACTTCAAGAGCTGATGAAGTTCATGAGATCCTCAATACTGAAGGTACAGTTCTTCCTAAATCTCATGTTGCTTCACCATCTATTCTTCTATGTCTCCAAAACCAGAACAAGGATCTAGAGAAGATTTATTTGAGGGGGAGCAAGTAGTTCCATCTACCAATCCTACCAATGAAAAACTACATCTTGTTGCTCAAAAACCCCAATCTAGCACCAAATGGACGAAAGACCATCCCCATCACCAAATAATCAGTGATCCAACATCTGGTGTTAAAACAACGTCTGCCACTACCAATGAATGTCTCTTTGAAAATTTATAAGCATGGTCGAACCAAAAAAAAGTCTCTGAAGCCCTACAAGACCCAAACTGGATAGATGTCATGCAAGAACAGATGCTCCAGTTTGAGAGGAACAAAGTCTGGTCCCTTATGTCACTCCCCAAACGTAAAACCGCCATTGGGACCAAATGGGTCTTTAGAAACAAGAAAGAGGAGGATGGCATAGTCATAAGGAACAAGGCTAGGATAGTTGCCAAGGGCTACTGCTAGGAATAACGGATAGACTATGATAAAACCTTCGCTCCCATTGCTAGGCTTGAAGCAATAAGAATATTCTTAGCCTATACAGCACATAAGGGATTCAAGGTCTCTCAGACGCATGTCAAGTCTGCCTTTCTGAATTGCAAATTGCACGAAGAATTTTACGTACAGCAACCACCTGGATTTGAGAATGCCAAACATCCATAGTATATCTACTTTCTAGATAAAGCTCTATATGGGCTCAAACAAGCACCCAAGGCCTGGTATGATACATTCTCCACTTTTCTCACAGCCAATGGATTTGAAAAAGGTACAATTAACACAACTCTCTTTGTCAAAAGGCACAAAGGTGATATTTTACTTGTCCAAATATATGTGGACGACATCATATTTGGCTCCACTAACTCCAAATTTTGTGAAAATTATCAGACCTGGTGAAAAGTATTATGATGGAAGAACTTAGTTTCTTCCTGGGTCTTCAAATAAAAAAATCTTCAAAAAGAATATTCATCAATCAGTCCAAAAAAGTGATTAATCTTCTGAAGAAATATAATCTCTCAAATTCATCATCTATGAGAACACCTATGGCCACAGGAGCAAAGTTATACTCTAATCCATCAGGCAAGGCTATAGATGTAAAAACCTACAGAGGCATGATTGGGTCACTCCTGTACCTAACAGCTAGTAGGCTAGATATAATGTTTGGCACTTGTCTTTGTGCAAGATATCAAGCAAATCCCAAAGAGTCTCATCTTTCTTTAGTCAAGAGTATATTTAGATACCTAAAATAGACTCCTTACTTGGGCATCTGGTATCCAAAAAACTCTAGCTTTGATCTAATAGCCTATACAAATGCAGATCATGCAGGATACAAACTTGATAGAAAGAGTACGTCTGAGAGTTGTCAACTTCTGGGAGAAAAAATAGTAAGTTGGATATCCAGAAAATAAAAGTGTGTCTCAACATCTACAGCAGAAGCATAATATGTTGTTGCTGCTAGTTGTTGTTCATCGGTGCTCTGGATGAAAACCCAACTGAAGTATTATGGATTCCATTACGAAAATACTCCCATCTTATGTGATTCCAAAAGTGCAATAGCAATTTCTGCAAATCCAGTGCAGCATTCCAAGACAAAGCATAATGATGTCAGGTACCATTTTCTCAAAGACCATATAGAAAAGGGAACTATAGAGAAGTATTTTGTTCCTACATATATCCAACTTGCTGGTCTTTTTACAAAAGCCTTAGATGAGAAAATATTTCTTTTTCTTGTCAGCAAGATGGGTATGCTGAATTTCACCACTTAAAGCATTCTCTTAATCAACCGAAGATCCTTTATGTCTCTGTTACATGCAAAAGTGGAAAAATATGGCAAAGAAACCTACTTTTCTATAATAGAGCCTATGCTTCTAAAGGCTAGAGTCTCTGGATGTTGGAAACACTTGTATTTCACTTAGCTACACATTCCTTGCACACAGAACCTCTGGTTCCACTATCCAGAGCCTTTGGTTCTCAAACTCTTTGGAACCAGACCCCTTCTGGTCCAAAGAAACCTATTTACTTCAACTCCAAATATCCCTACTACAACCAGAGCCTCTGGTTCTAAAGGCCAGAGCTTCTGGATTCAAGGACTTAAGGACCAGATCCCATGTGGTCCTACTTGTTCCCCATATCCACACATATCTCTGATCATTATACTTGATGTTTTGATCCTTCATTAAAACCAGAGCCTCTTGTTCCATAGACCAGAGCTTCTGGATCACAAGTCTTTGGAACTAAAGCCCCTCTAGTCCAATAGATGACGCTCTATCATAAGTCTTCAAGATCTAAAAGCAACCAGAGCCTCTAGTTCAATAGACCAGAGACTCTGGTCCACCTTTCGCAACCAGAGCCCCATGTGGTTGTACTAATAGTCCATTTGAGACTACCAAGTGCATTATCAATGTAACTAGAATCTTTGGTTCATAACTCTTTACAACTAGAGCACCTCTCGTTGCATTAAGATTTCTTTTAAAACCATGTATGATATCAAAGTATCTACCCCCTTGCAACCAGAGCTCCTATGGTTGATCTAAGAGCTCTTGTAAAGATCCAAAGTGTGATATTCAAGTAACCAAAGCCTCTGGTTCTAATGACCAGAGCCTATCTCTTGCTAACTCTTGAGGACTAGAATCCTTCTGGCTTATTAGAGTGCTTTTTAGACCAAGTATACTGCTCCTAAGGACCAGAGCCCCTCTGGTTTTGTTGGACTTAACCCAAGCTCATTGCTTCCTTATCCATTTCACCCTCCTTCACAACTAGAGCCTCTGGTTGTATAAACCAAAGCCTCTGGCTTCCCAATCACTACCATATTCTTGGTTCAAGAGGGAGCTTAACTATCCAAACCTACCCATAACATGGTTTTAGGGGGAGCATATCCTTTTTACTTGGTCTCTTGTTGGTCCAAGCACAACTAATCTAGTTGAACTTCATTCCTAATTAGAGCCCCTCTGGTTCACCCACAAGAAATCTCAAGTATCATTTAGACCAACCATAGCCTCTGGTTCGTCTATCCAGAGCCTCTGAGAAAAGAAATGCTTATACTTCGAAAATTTTTGCCCTTCATACCAAACCATAGCCCCTGTGGTTGAACTACAAGACCAACCAGAGCCCGTCTAGTTCTTCTATCATGGGTCTTGGAAAAATTTTCTAAGGGTTCTTATGTTAATCCAGAGCCTCTGGTTTGTCTATCTAGAGCCTTTGCTTCATTAAAACACAATATTTGAAGGTCAACTCAACTTTATGATCAACCAGAGCCATTTTGATTCCTCATCCAAGTCAATTATAGCCCCTCTGGTTCCCCCCTATTTTTCATGACCAACCAGAGCCCTTCTAGTTTAATGGTCATGAACAAAGTCTTCATTAAAACCTACATTAATTGAAAACTATTTCAAGATTCTGCAAAATTACAGCTTTTGTGACTAAAAACTATACATGGGTTTTTAGAAGAACAAAACTTTGTAATTAGCATTAATCTAACAATTAATTGGGATTTTCAAAATTGTTTTATATATATCTATATATATATATTAATAATTATCCTTATGGATAATTACCATTCCAAGGGTCACCCATCAAGGTCACCAGCCTGTGACCATGACTCTTCATAATATTAAACCCCTCTTATTACCATGATACTCAACCCCCTTTCACATGTGTCCCTACTCGTCTGACATCCATCATAATCATGAGTTGTTTTTACGGCTCAGGATCATCACATTTTGTCACACCCCGTTAAAGTGGAAACACGAGATGTAACAGGTAAGCGAGTCAAAGTAACAGATAATAAATAACACCATAAGTTTTACAAGATTACAACCATAACCAAGTTGGTGTTTGAATACTTCAAAACAAAGTTTACAAAATACACAAAATCATTGTTGTTACAAATATGCTCCAAAAACTTCACTTCTTTACTTACTTCCTGAAAAGCATGAAACATAAACAACGTCAACTTCAAGGAGTTGGTGAGTTCACAGGTTTTCATATGCACAAAACTATTTACAATGCATAAATCATTTCTTGCAAACTAATACATGAACTTGCACCCGATAAATGTAAATCTATAACGATGTTTAAAACTTGAGACGCTACTGAGACTTTCCTGACCAATGTGCCCCATTATTTTACGAACGACCATAAGTAGCCAGTATACTCACTTAGGTCCCACAGTTCGTAACAGTACTAATTCAGCGGTGGTCCAAATTCCACATGATTAGACTAATAAAACGTAGGTAATGTGCACTCCATTCTGGGTGGGACTGTCAACACAATAGCGGCTATCCACAAATACACGGCTCGGGGATATGCCCGAGTTAACAAGTAGCATTTACGGACGGAGACTTTATTTGGAAATATACTCTCAAGTATATCAATTTATCATTTATATCATAGTGGAAAACAGTCAATATTTCATGACATAAACAAATCTTGACTAAACAGTTCTTTAGTCCAACAGTTTCATAAATAAACAATATAGTTTGCATAACTTCATGCTTTTCTTCCAATTTAAATAAACAAAAAGCATTAAAAGTGGGGCCGTGAATACTCACTTGTTTGTTGTTTTGAATATCCAAGAGCTTGACAATGCTTGATGTTAGAACCCATAATGCAAAATGTAAAAAGTAATAAAAAACAATAAGTGATGAAGAACCAGAAGACCAATGGAGATATCAAGGCAAAATCGACTAAGTCTGGATCGATGGAAAGACTATCCAGAGCAT
>NC_037539.1:14559052-14560635 GCF_001531365.2 Cynara cardunculus var. scolymus
GACCAACTGGAATTCAGCATACAATGTTGGCTCCCTCACAAAGCCGCCAACTCTTCAAAGAGAGGAATATCCTCAATGGAAAATCAGAATGGTAAACTTTCTGGAGGGTATGGACAGGAATCTTCTGCGATCCATACAGGAGGGTCCTTACATCCCTCAAACTCTAGTTCCAAGAGTTCCAGGAAYAAGTACTACAACTGAAATTCCAGCATATTACATGCCAAAAGAGGAAAGAAATTGGGACGACGATGATAAAGAAAAAATCGAAACCGATAGAAAGGCCAAAAGACTGATAATCATGGCCCTGCCCAATGAAATCTTTCAATCCCTTGATACATGCTCCACTGCGAAAGAACTCTGGGACGAATTGGCAAGTCAACTGGAAGGAGGAGCAAAGACAAAGAAAAATCGTAGAGCATAATGTCTCAATGATTACACCAATTTCAAAGCCCTCCCTGATGAACCCATACAAAAGACCTATGACCGTTTCAACACATTGATAAATCAATGTCGTAGAAACGATATCATGAGAACCAAGGAAGAAAACAATGTTTTATTCCTGAAAAATCTAGGCGATGAATGGACTCAGCTATCCATGTCTCTACAAGCAAACAAAGACTTAGATGGCTGGTCTCTTCATGACGTGTATGGACCCCTTACAGCGCAAGAGAGCGATATAATGAAGAAGAAGGTATCCATTGGAGGACCTCTTGCTCTTGCTGCCGATGAAATTGAAAAATCAAGGACTCCTGCCAAAGAACACAAGAAGAAAGGCAAGAAAGCTTTGTTGGTCGAATCAGAATCTGAAGAAGAATCTTCTGAATCAGATGATGAGATTAAAGCTTTCGCCAAATCATTGGCCTTGATTACAAGACAATTTCAAAAGAAGTTCATCAGAAAACCCCATGAGCGAAAAGAGTTCAGAAGGGAAAAGTTCCAGTCATCCTACGATAGAAAGCCATMTAAATTCTATCAAAGGAATGAAAAAAGAGATGAAAGAGAAGAAAGGGACGAAAGAAGAGAAGAAAGAAGAGAAGAACGAAGAGAGGAAAGGAGAGAGGACAAGGAAGAAAGGAAAAATGACCTTCGATGCTTCAGATGCGGAAAGCTTGGTCATTTTTCCAAGGAATGCAAAGGACGTCTGATCAAGGATGCTGATTACTATAAGAACAAATACAAGTACAACTCACGAGAGCGAAGCTTGATGGCCGAAAAAGAAAACTGGGTGTCCGACTCTTCATTTGATGATGAAGATAAGGCACTCATCTGTCTGATGTTCACGTCCAATGCAGAATCCTCCTCCAACTCTGACGATCAGGTATGTGAGTCTTACCCAAATGAAACCAACTCTGGTCCATCAGAACTAGAGTTAAAGGTAATCCAACTTTCAGAAGATATCTTAAAGCTAAAAGAAAATTTAAGTTTTGAAAATTCTGAAAGAATAAAAGCAGAAAAAGAAGCAAGTTTCTACAAAAGAGAAACCGATCTTCTAACCGCGGAAAAAGATAACTTAGCGAAAGAAAAGACTCGCATAAGCGCCCTTAGGAAATCAGAAGAAGATAAACTTCTGGAGTTGAACAAGC
>NC_037539.1:14560735-14561934 GCF_001531365.2 Cynara cardunculus var. scolymus
AGGTATGACTAGTTTTGTAGTTACATTTGTAAGTTAACGGCGTTATGAATTAAACACCAAGTGAGATGTATATATATACCTTGTTTTGTAGGGTTGCTTAGGAGCTTTGGATGGGASTTTAGTTAAAGTTACACCTCCTAGTGATGAAAAGCCTCGTTATCGCACAAGAAAGGGTTGCATTTCAACTAATGTTTTAGGTGTTTGCTGCCCCAACATGCAATTCATATATGTTTTGCCCGGTTGGGAAGGTTCTACGCATGATGGTCGTGTGCTTCGAGATGCAATCTCAAGGCCTCAAGGCCTAAGAGTTCCTCAAGGTTCTTATTATTTGGTTGATTCTGGATATTGTAATGCCAATGGTTTTCTTGCACCTTATCAGGGACAATGATATCACCTAAAAGAGTTTAATGGCCATCGACTAAACACTGCTGAGGAGTATTTCAATATGAAACACTCAAAAGCAAGGAATGTGATTGAGAGATGTTTTGGATTGTTGAAAGGAAGATGGAAGATCCTTGCATCCCCCTCATTCTTCCCAATTGAAACCCAAGTTCGAATTATAATGGCATGCTGCCTCCTACACAACTTGATTCGAAAGTTTATGAGCCATGATCCCCAAGAGTCGGTCCTTGAAGATGAAGGAGAAGAAGAAGAAGAAGAAGAAGAAGAAGAAGAAGAAGAAGAAGAAGAAGAAGAAGAAGAAGAAGAAGAAGAAGAAGAAACAAATAGTGAGGATGAAAGTAATGAAGTCGAATACATTACAAACATTAGTCCAACCGATGAGTGGCTAGCATTTAGAAATACTATGGCTACCAATATGTTTAATGCATGGAGAAGTAGATAGACTTTGTCATGATTATACTTGTTTTTGGATTTTTATGTTGACATTATGTTTTATTATCTTGTATTTGACATTATATTTTATTATGCCGTATTAACATGTTTTATTATCGTATTTGACATTATGTTTTAGTATACCCTATTTTTATGTTTTATTATGTTGTTTAGAAATGGCTACATCTTTATGTGAGCGTGAACGTGGAAGGGGAAAAAACAAAATATATTGGAATGAGGAGGAAGGAGAAGCATTGGTCAATGTTTTACAAGAACTTGCTTGTGATCCCTTATGGAAGGTAGATGGTGGATTCAAAAATGGCTACATGATTGAAGTGCATAAGAGGTTGGTCCAAAGACTACCA
>NC_037539.1:14562774-14564897 GCF_001531365.2 Cynara cardunculus var. scolymus
GAATGAATTTAGACCTTAAACATAACCTTTTGGTATGCACTTTGATGTTGGTAGGCTGTGTAAGCCTCTTTTTGGAATTGTATTGTATTTTTGAATTCGGTTGAAACATCCGATTATATTGTATTTTTGAAGTCGGTTGAAACATCGAAGTGTATTGTATTGGATGAAACATGTTTTGTATTGTGTTTTTTGAAGTTATGTTTAAATGATATTGTATTTTTGAAGTCGGTTGAAACATAGAAATGTATTATATTATATTTTAAAGTTGGATGAAACATACTTTGTATTGTGTTTTATGAAGTTATGTTTAAATGATAAAATGGTAGTACAATGCTATAAAACAAAATTTCAGTTATTATATATGCTAAGCAACCAAACAACATCTATGATAATGATAATGATTTCCCAGTATTAACCAAACAGCATCAATGTAGTATTCATTCCCATTTTCATTCCCTGTCATTCCAATTTTCATTCCCATGTCTGAACCAAACAGGCCCTAAGATTTATTAATTATGATCAGTACTTTATATTATGAAACAATTAAAACTTCTATGAAATTACAATTTCATCAAATTAAATGGACGGTTGAGATTGAGTTGTATTGGTTGTAAAAATGTAAGGGGTTGTATAATAACCCACCTCTCTCTCTCTCTCTCTCTATATATATATATATATATATATATATACATATATATATGTATATAGGGGCGTAATCAAATGAGAATAAATTAGTTTGTGGTAACCGTGAGATCCAATTTCAACCACAAATCGATAAATAAATTAGAAAATTTATAATTTTGGTAATTTTGAATTAAAATTTTAATGCAAGGACATTTTTGGTATTTTAAAACTCTCTTCTCTCCTCTCTTCTCTCTCCGGCTACCGTCCTCCGGCCACCATCCTCCGGTGATACCACAATAGTATCACAATGCATCATATGTGTGCTTGGGTATCACATTGAGGTCATTTGTGTAGTCGATCGGAGATATAACACAGTGATATCGTAATGCATCTTATATATGCTTGGGTATCACACTGTATCTTTTGTTTAACAGAGTCAATATTTTTAGGTATCATAGTGGTATCACTGGAGGATGGTGGACGGAGGCCGAAGAACGAAGAGAGAAGAAAGGAGAGAGGAGAGAAAATACCTAAAATGTCCTTGCATTAAAATTTTAATTCAAAATTATAAGTTTCCTAATTTATTTATTGATTTGTGGTTGAGATTCGATCTCACTGTTACCACAAACTACTCAGTTCTTCCTTGAATGGACCCCTATGTATATATGTGTATATATATATATATATATATTTATATTTATATATATATGGTCCAATTCAAGGGAAAACTGACTAGTTCGTGGTAGCTGTGAGATCCAATCTCAACCACAAATGAATAGATAAATTGAGAAATTTATAATTTTGATAACTTTGAATTTAAATATTAATGCAAGGACATTTTAGTTATTTTCTCCCATCTCTCCTCTCTCCGTCCCAGTCCTCCGGCCACCGTCCTTCGGCCACCGTCCTCCGACCACCGTCCTCCGGCCACCATCCTCCGGCCACCATCCTCCGGTGATACTACTGTGATACCTAAAACTATTGACTTTGTTAAACAAAAGACAAAGTGTGATACCCAAACACACATAAGATGCATTGTGATACCACTGTGTTACATTTCCGATCGACCAACCAAACGACCTCAGTGTGATACTAAAGCACATATAAGATGCATTGTGATACCATTGTGGTATCACAGGAGGATGGTGGCCGGATGACGGAGGACGGTGGCCGGAGAGAGAAGAGATGGGAGAGGAGAGTTTTAAAATAGCAAAAATGTCTTTGCATTAAAATTTTAATTCAAAATTACCAAAATTCTAAATTTCTTAATTTATCAATTGATTTGTAGTTGAGATTGGACCTCACGGTTATCTTAAACTAATTAGTTCTCATTTAATTAACACTTATATATATATATATATATATATATATATATACATGTTTGGATGACCATAAGATAACTTATTAAAATATTACTTGTAATAGGGTTTGAGAGCTTAGTGTGAGTTTTTACCAATTATAACCCTTATTAATATTAATTATTATTTATTACTATTAAT
>NC_037539.1:14565966-14578984 GCF_001531365.2 Cynara cardunculus var. scolymus
TTATTTATTTTTTTATCATTTTTTTGGTATTAATCAACATATTATATTTTTGGAGATTTGTTTTAGTTATATTATGAAATATTGTAATTGATTAATTTTTTAAGATGTCCTTTTTGATCATTTTACATATTTATAAACTAGTTTTTGTCAAACATGATTTGTTTATCAGTTAGTTTATTAACCATCAGCCAACTTACCAGTTAGTTTGCCAAACATATTCTAAATCAAAAACCCCTGAATTAAAAACCATGAAAAACAAACTATTGAATCAAAAGCCTTGAATAACAAATTATTGAATCAAAAGTTATGAACCATCCATATAGATAATGCATTTAAAGAACAATATAAAAAATTAGCACAAACCACGGGGACCTTAAATGTAATTCACTCTAATAATAAACCTCAAGGGTATGAAGATGACCAAGAAAATAGTAGCAGGGCATGTTCTCTCATTTCCAAGATCATAGGGGCCTATTCAGCCCAATCTAGATGAGATCCAGGCCCAACATTGTTTGCATGAAAAAAAATCTTAACAAATAAATAATTAACAGCGTATTAAAGAGTCAAATTAATTCTAAGAGGATGTTTGAGATTGCTTATTTAAAACAACTTATTATTTTCTATAAAAGCACGTATCAATTTATTATAAGTCAGAAGAGTTCAACTTCTTTAAAAACGCCTTAGTAGCGGTTTGACACCGGGATAAGTTGTTTATCCAAACACCCAAAAGTGATTATTACCGGTACCACACCGGAATAAGTCAATAAATTATTTTTATAAGCAATCCCAAACACCCCATAAAAATTGTGAGACTTGTCAAACCCTATAACGATTAAACTTGAATGCACACAACAAATCACAATAGTCACATTGGGAAATTTACAATGACAAATACATTCATGTTTTTCAACTGTAACGACAATTGCAAAATATGAATCATGGATATGTGTGGTGTAGTTTAGGAGGAGAAGAAATTTTTAAACATTGTTAATGGTTTTCATTTGTTATTCAGTTGATTTTTCTAAACTAGGGTTTCATACACAAAATGAACAAGAAGACCATTCAATCGTTTTATTTCGTTTTCAATTTTTGTCAATGCTTTTAGTTCGTTTTATTATTGATTTTATTTAATAAAAATAGGGTTTTATTGTCATCCAAACATGTGATTGCAAGATATTTCAATGGTGTTTATATGATCATATATGATGAATTAAAGAGAAAGCATGACTATAATTCATTTTAAAGTTCAAAAGTTAAATGTTCTATGAGGTATATAATCACATGTGATATTATACTTAATCACTTGTAATTAGTAATTGGTCAAGTAACATAATGTATATCTCTCAATTCATAAATCACATGTGATTCGAAGTAGAGTATAGTGTTGTGTGATCATGTATTTAATCATATGTGAGTCAAAACATGCCAATATTAGTAATAATATCACATGTGATTCAATATATTAACAAAATTACAAGTGACAAGATACATTGAAAAAAATGAGGATATATATTAATGTGTCATAAGATAGAATGTATGGGAATATATTAACAATCACATGTGAAAAAAAATACATGGTAAAGCACTAGAATTTGTTAATATATCACATGTGATATTTTGAACAAATACATTTATTATCAGACGTATATGCACAAAACAGTCAAAAAATGATACGCATATTACATGTATCTTATCATATGTGATATTTGACGAAAATAAAGAAAAAATCTCATAAAAAATGGACCCAAAAATCATTGATAAATTATAATCCAAAATAACACAATCTAATGAAGGGATATAATGAGTATTTTTATTGGATTCAAATAATAAATTAGATAGTCTTTAAAATACAAATGACTTTAATGCTTTTATTAATCTAATATTGACAAGTTTATCACAACCATCTCATGTTTCCTTTTCCTTTTTGTTGACCTTGTTCCCATTTGAAATTATATATATATATATATATATATACATGTATATATATATATATATATATATATATATACTTGGGATCATGTAAGACCAATGGTTTTTCGTGAAACCCGTAAGACCAATCCTCAACCCTTGGATTAGATTTATAATCGTCAAATCTGATCATTTATAAACACCACGAGACTTCTCAATAATCACAAAATTACCACCGTGCAACTTAGGACCATTAGATCATTAGCTTATAAAGTTGATAAATGAACATAAATTGGTCTTATGGGTCTCACGAAAAACCTTTGGTCTCACGTGAACCCAACCCTACATGTATATGTATATATATATATGTATACGCATATGTATATATATATATATGTATACGTATATGTATATAAGCTCAGGTTCATGTGAGAACCACAAAAAAGTTAAGAACCGCGAGAACCTTAATATTTATTGATGTATATACACCATCAACACACACACACACACACACACACACACACATATATATATATATATATATATATATATATATATATAAGGGAACGTTCAAATAAAAAGCACTCAATTTGTAAAAACCGTGAAAACCTCATTCAACCAATCATAATTTGTCATTTTGTTCATTTTTTTTGTAATTATGAGAGGTTGACTAACCATTTTTATTGTGGAGGGTGTTAATCATGAATATTATCATCTTCATTATTTTAATTATTGAGAAATACATGAAACAGTTTCATTAAAATTTCATTAAATATTATATGAAACAGTTTCATTAAAATTTCATTAAATATTATATGAAACAATTTCATAACCATATATGAAACAAATTCATCAAAAAAGTATTATATGAAACAATTTCATAACCATATATGAAACAAATTCATCAAAAAAGTACTATATGAAACAATTTCATGAAAAAAATTCATAAGATTAAACAATGAAATCGACGTATGAGGATGGTTTGTACGGTTTATATATATATATATATATATATATATATATATATATTGATGCATATATTAAATGAAATTGGTTAGTTAGTATATGCATCAATCAATATTAATTGTTAACTATTTTGTTGTTTGCGTAACCGCTTATGTTGATTATGTTATATGCTTTTGCTTGTATATTAGGTATTGTAGTGTTTGGTTGTTATTGTAATTTGTTATTTCAAGATCCATCTATTATTCTTATGATCGGCTTCATGGTTTTGTAATTGATCATCAATAAGTTTTCGGTATTAAATGCGTTCAACTAAATTTCTCCATAAACTTTTAACCAGAACAACTTATCTTTATACCAAGAGAAGTAGGAAAAAGAAATTCAAATATTTCCATCAATTTCTTAACTTCTTCATCTTTTATTACGACTCCACTATACACCATGCATGATATCCAAGTTATGTGGCCAATTAACCATTCCTTAAGCGTGTTAATCGTAGGTGCCATTTATTATTATTGTTTTCTTGTAGGTTCTCAATATTCCATTGATTACCATATGGTGCTATCTTTTCTGAGAGACCTTGATAATCTTATTCATCGTTCATCTCCAACCAACTTTTGATTATTTCCTCCACATTCGTTCTTTTTTTATCGGATCAAAGCATATATTTTTGTTGTGACTAAGAAACTTCTTACATTTTGAAAAATTACCAACCATGTTATATGGTCCAACCAATATCTATATTTTAGGATTTCAAATTTTCTTAAACTCCATCTCTTTTCTTTTCTCTTCTCTATTCATATATCACATATGATATTTGTCTATATTGTGAAGACATCTACTACCAAACGTAAATGCAAAAAAAAGAAGTGAAAAACTGATACACAAATTACATATGTTTTATCATATATGATATTTGATGAAAATCGTCAAAAAAATCTCATCAGACATGGACCCAAAAACATAGTGGAAAAGTAGTAAAACATCGTTAAAAAAAGCTCATTAGACGTGGAGGCAAAAATAATGGAAAACTAGCAAAAGATCATGAAAATAACCGTGGAAAAACGTTACGAGAAAAATCATTGATTAATTGTAATCCAAAAATAGCATAATCTAATTAAGGATATAATGAGTCTTTTAAGGGATTCAAATAATAAATTAGATAGTATTTAAAATACAAATTACTTTAATGCCTTTATTAATCTAATATTGGCAAGTTTATCACCACCATAGGATTGGATGACACAGGAGGTTGAGATTCATCCTCATGTTTCCTTTTCTGTTAACCTTGTTCTCGTTGGAAACTCGCTCCCCCCTCCCCCTCCCTCTCTCTCTCTCTCTCTGTCTATATATATATATATATATATATATATATATATATATATATAAGTATGTATATCCACCAACGAGTATATCCATCAATACACATCTACTATGTATGCAAACATATATGCATTGATGTATATACTTAATGAACTTCATTAGTGTATATGCATAAATGAGTACTAATTGTTATTGGTCTCAACCATGAGATTTGTAAATAGTACATTTAACATCCAATTAAAACATTTATAAATAAATTTTTAATATTTGTCTTGTAATGAGTATATCTGATGAACAACATCCATAAAATATAACTCAAAAGTATTAACATCCGAACCTTAGTAAGTTGTTAAGATTAAGGCTTCGGATGTTGGTCATTCATCGGATCTATAACTTAGATAAATTTTGAGATCAAATCTTTGGTTTGATTATCCTCTATCCAATTTGGAGAATCCGATTGACTTATCATTTAAGGTCATTTCATCTTGAGTTGCAAGAACCCACATTTTAATCTTAATTATTTTAGAATCGGATGAATCTACTTCATAAATATTCTCTAGTTAGAATACAATGTATATTTATGTTTTGGAATAGTAAAGATAGGATTTTTTTTTCACTTGTAAAAGTATTTTAACTACTTGTATTGATTCAAGAACGAAAAGCCTTCAACAAAATCGAAGAACTAGTTGAAGTGAGGTCAAGATCGTCTATAAAGCTGAATGGTTTGTCATCTAGTCAAAAAGAAGAAAATAAGAGATAAAGTCAAATAGTAGTCTGACAAATACCATTACTGACAAGTCGGATTTTGGAGTGCAAACTTGTTCAGCAAGTTTGGCTCACCAACTCTTCAAACACTCATCTTAGTATGTGAACATTCTCAGCATGTCAGTCAAAGAAAGTTCTAGACACTATTTTATTAGTGTTATACTTCCTTTACTATTCCCTCTACAATGATAACAAGTGTCTGCATTATAACACCCCTAAAAATTTGGAAATAACAATAATTTAAATGTCGATTAAAACTAACATTTAAATATCAAAATAAAGGTATTTGCCCAACATGACAATACAATTACACGATAGCAATTACGAAGTTTGAATATCAGAGTTTCTATAGACTTCTATCTAATTCTAGTAAAACTAGATTTTAATTGAGGGTTACAAACAACCACCACGTTTGCTATCTCCAAAAGTGTAAGAGCTATCCCAAATATGCTATTCCTGCTTGTGCCACTAGATGGCACTTTAAGCTCTAGATAAAAGGCTCTTAGGTTGACCCGACTACGACCTATGATACATGTCAATGAGAAGAAGTGTTAGGCTTGACCCCTAATGAGATCAAACGGGTACCCCAACAAATAAAAACAAGGTACTGATAAATATTAGGCTCTCTTGGGGGAAAGGTTAGTCTTGAAAACAATATATAAAAACCATTTAAAAACAATTAAACTAAAAGAATGATAATCAATCAATTTATCTTGCGATATCGGGGGAGACCCAACTCTATCTAGTGACAGAACACTAAATAGACCACATCGAGATGTTGACGAGTAAAAATGCCCCTAGTATACGAGACTTGACATTTACTCTTATGATGGAAAACCTCACCTAAATGTAAATTTTATGCAAATCATAGAATAAAGCTTCACGTTGGTTCGTATATGGAAATAAATACTTAAACTATTATTGTAAGAGAATTCCTAATGATAAATGGGAGTACGATCTAAGCATGTTCTCAAGAGTCTGAATTGTCTTCTCGTTTTGCCTATTGGTTTGAGGGTGGTAAGCCGTACTTAGCTTTACCCTAGTCCCTAACTCTTTTTGTAATCCATCCCAAAAATCTGAGGTGAAAACTATCCCGATATGAAACAATGGGTAGAGGGATGAGCATCAAATCCAAGTGCCTGCCTTGGATCGGAACCGCTCTGGAACTGCTAGTTCTGGAACCGCTAGTTCTGGAACCAGAATTGATGTGATTGGTTCTATAATAGGTTCCAGTTCTTAAAATACGGAACCGATTAGGACTGGTTCCGGTTCCAGTTCCTAAAATAAGGAACCGATTAGGACTAGTTCCGGTTCTCATTTTTTGGAACTGTTGACTACTGGTACCAGTCGGGACCGTACCTGGTCTCGCTGGGTACTCAGAACCGGAACTGATGGGTACTCGCTCTTTTTGAATTTAAATTTATTTATATGTTTATCATATTTAATAAACTAAAATTAAAATTATTAATTTACCTTTTTGGATTACACTTTGTCACTTACCACAACTACACTTGATCTCTCCTCCAAACAGAACATGATTTCATGGTTTTTCCTCCAAATCGATTTCTACACTCGATCTCTCCTCCACAGCTAATGATTTATACACTTGATTTTTCTACAAAGGCAACAAATTCTATAGTCGATTTCTTCTCCATGTCTATTGTTTGTGCTTGTTTGTCGATTTCTTCAATGTTGTTTTTTTTCCCTTTCCTATTGAACCATATCTTTGTTTAATAGCATATTCCTATGGTTTTATTAACTTTTATTTATTTATTTTGTTCTTGATGGATACAGTAGGTTTTTCCAAAACTAAAAGTTGATCTTTCTCCCAAGAAATCTAAGAAACTAGTTGCTCCTCCAGAACTTCTGAAAAAGATATTCTTGGATCTGGTCCCTCTCATCTTAAGCTTTCAAAGTCTCATACTTCTGGCCCTAAAGCTTCCTTCAACTATAGGAAATATTATCACTGTAGTGAAACTACTCACATAGCTAACAAATTTCCAACTGTTACCAAAGCTGAGAAGTTAGCAAGGGTAAAGAAAATCACTAAAGCTGAAAAACCAACAAAAAGTGAAAACCACCACAAAAGTTGGTAAAACAACCAAAGTGAAGAATAACACTGAAGCTATGCCACCAGACTCAGTGAAGAATGTTGAAATCTCCACCACTACTAACTCAGCTAGACCCGTTGTAAAATGGGTACCAAAACAAAATTAATATCTTTTTATCACAGAAAGTCAAAGGCATATGGTATCTTGATAGTGGATGCTCAAGACATATGACTGGTACTAAGTCTCTGCTATCTGAGTACAAGGAAAAAAATTCCTTCAGTGACCTTTGGTGGTGATGGAAAAAGATATATACCAAAGGTTTTGGTATATTAACCAATGGAGTAACCATGTTCAGACGAGTTGCTTATGTTGAAGGACTAAAGCATAATATTCTCACTATCAGCTAATTGTGTGATAAAAAATTCACAGTGAAATACTCAAATAAAACATGTTCAATCTTTGACAAGGATGACAAACTTGCATTAACTAGCACTCACCTAGAGAATGTATACGTCATCAACATACATTCTTCTCTCACTAATATTTGTTTTCTTTCTAAAGCTTCTTCATATGTCAACTGCTTGTGGCATAAAAGGCTTTCTCATCTTAATTTCAAGACATCGAACAACTTGTCTAGAAAAGAACTAGTCATTGGCCTTTCTCAGCACTCTTTTACAAAGGCATCTCTTTATTCAATGTGTGAAAAAGGAAAGCAAACAAAGGATAGTTTCAAATAAAACAAATCTCCTCGGGTGACCACTCCCCTTCAGCTACTTCATATGGATTTGCTTAGCCCCATCAACATTCATTCGCTAGAAACAAATATACTCTAGTCATTGTTGATGAATTCTCCAGGTATACTTGGTTATTCTTTCACAGATCCAAGAGCGACACACCTGATGAAATAATTTCTTTGTATGGAAAATAGAAGTACTGAATAACCTCATTGTTCATTCAATAAGAAATGATCATGGTGCTAACTTCAAACACAATACTATAAAAAACTTTTTTGAGAACAAGAGAATCTCTCACAATTTCACAGTTGTGAGAACTCCTCAACAAAACATAGTCGTTGAAAGAAGAAACCGAATGATCATTGAAGCCGCTCGATTAATGCTCAACGAATCTCATCTTCCTACTCAATTTTGGGCTGAAGCTGTCAACACCGCATGCTTTAGTCAAAATCAACCGCTGATCATTAAACGATTCAAGAAGACAACCTATGAACTTTTTCATAGAAGAAAGCCCACTTTCTGTTTTCTACAAACCTTTGGTAGTAAATGATACATTTTAAACAACAAAGATAATCTTGACAAGTTTGACTGAAGGAATCTTTCCTGGATATTTTTCAGTATCCAAAGCCTTCAGAGTATTCAACAAAAGAAGACAAACCATTGAAGAAACTATTTATGTCACTTCTGATGAATCACATTAAGCTAACTCTAAACCGATATCTGACGATGAAGAATAGATGAATAAATGGATGATATCTCACTTTGGAAAATCAAAAGCTTCATTCAGTAATCAATCAAATAATGATCAACCAGAAGTTGATGATGACCTGGATATTATCCCCGACATGAACAAGCATAGTTGAATCCTGTTCAGGGATCTCTGTTGTTCCCATCAATCATTTGCCACCCTCTGTCACCTCAAATACTGATCCTTCAGTCACTGATTCTCCTTCAGTCATTGAACCTCCTTCAGTCACTAAACTTTTCCTAGTAGATGATTCCTTACTTGAGGCCTATGTCAACTTTGATGAACTCTGAAGAATCTTTTGCTGAAGCCTCATCCTCCACACATGAGCCACTTGTCTGTGAAGATGCTAACTCAATTCATCTACTAGCTTAGCAGTGGACAAAGAATCATCTCGTTGATCAAATTCTTGGTGATGCAAATGCAGGTATTCAGACTCAACAAGGTCTACGTAATATCTGTCTATTTGTTAACTTTATCTCTCTTATAGAACCCAATCAAATTAGTGAAGCCATTAGTTACCCAAGCTGGGTCAATGCTATGAAGAAGAACTCATCGAGTTTGATAGAAACAAAGTATGATACCTTGTCCCTCGTCCATCCAACAAATTTTCATACACACCAAATAGGTGTATCAAAACAAGTTGGATGAACATGTCACTATAAACCGTAACAAGGCTAGACTTGTTTCTCAGGTATACAGACAATAAGAAGGCATCGACTATGATGAAACCTATCCTCCTGTGGCTAGAATCGAAGTAATTTAACTATTCTTAGCCTATGCTGCCCATAAAGACTTTAAAGTCTATGAAATAGATGTAAACAGTGTTTTACTAAATAGGAAACTTCTTGAGGAAGTTTATGTCGAACAACCTTTAGGGTTTCTTGACCCAAGGTATGCAGATCATGTCTACTGACTGGATAAAGCTCTCTCTATGGGTTAAAACATGCTCCTCGCGCCTGGTATGACGCCCTTTCTTCATTTCTCATCACTAAGAAATTTGAATGTGAAAGACTGATCAAGCCAATTTCCTAGAAAAATTAAAGGTCACACCATTCTTGTTCAAATATACGTTGATGACATTATATTTGCATCCACAAATCCCTCTTTGTGTGTTTGATTCTTTGGAAGCATGAAGAAAGAATATAAATAAGTATGATGGGTGAAGTAACATATTTTCTTGGTCTTCAGATTAGGCAATCTGAAAAAGGGATATTCGTTAACCAAAATAAGTATGTTAATGATATGCTAAATAAATTCGGTTTAACTCAAAGTTTAGATATGGAGACTCAAGTGGCACCTCATTTAATGCTGAAGAAGGATCTAGAACCTGTGAATGTTACTGCCTATAGGGGAATGATAAGATCTTTGATGCATCTAATAGCTAGCCGACCTAATATCATGTATTCTACTTGCTTATGTGCTCAATATCAAGCTGAACCCAAAGAATATCATCTAATCACTGTAAAGCGAATATTCGGGTATCTGAAGGGTACACCCAATCTAAGACTCATGGGTCGATCTAATGGGATATTTAGATAGTGATTTTGCAGGATGCGGGATAAATAGGAAGAGCACCACTGGAGGATGTCAACTTCTTGGTGGAAAGTTGGTAAGTTGGATAAGCAAGAAATAAAACTCAGTGTCAACATCAACCATTAAAGCTAAATATGTAGCCGATGAAAGTTGTTGTGCTCAAATCCTTTGAATGAAGAATCAACTCGATGACTATGGTCTTCAACTATCAAATATCCCTATCTATTGTGATAGCACAAGTGCTATTGCTATAGCAAACAATCCTGTACATCATTCTAAAGCCAAACATATTGAGATCAGATATCATTTTATCAAAGATCATGTTATAAATTGTGATGTTGAACTTCATTTTATACCCACTGAGTACCAACTAGCTGATCTTTTTACAAAACCCCTTGATGAAACTAGGTTTAATCTGTTAATCAGCGAACTTGGAATGCTGAACGATGAGGATTAATTTTCTCAGCGATAAGCATTAGTCAATACTATATGTGAAATGTTCTAGTGTTTCTCAATCTATCAATAAACTTCCTCTAAATGTATCTTTTCTCCCAAGGTACTTTTTCTCTAAAGTATTTTCCTCTACAAAAGATATTTAAAACTATCATTGAACACTTTCCTTATTCAGTGATCAAAACATTTTAAAAGATCAAAAGTTTATGAACGGTCATATTTTTATGACTTCATTAAAATATTTTTTTTAGTAAAGGACAGTTACCCCGCGCGTTTCTGACACACGATGTTCATTGCCATTCCCTATCCAATCAAAATCTCATGACGTGCTAAAATCATCATGGAAAATCTTTTCACGCACCGTCATTTTTCTCCCTCTTTTTTCTCTCTCATCTCACCTATAAATATCTCTCACATTTGTTATTTCACTCTTTAAGCTCTTATATTCTCCTAAACTCTCTTGCACTTAAAAGGCAAGAAACACCAAGAACATGCACCTATTTTCTTCTTCTTCTTCTTCAAACAAATCAGGTTATTTCTAAAACATTTTTTGTTGTTTATTCAAAATAAGATACATATTTGTATCTTGTTCTTCTTCTTCTTCTTATCAAAAGTACAAACAAAATAAGTTGTAAAAACCTTTTTTTTTTCAGGGTTTATTACAAAACTTTGTTTCTTAACCTAAACTCGAAAATCCATTTTTCTCTTTGGTTTTTGTTGGACCTGAAATTCAGCTTTGATATTGATCTAATACTCTGAATGAACTCTAAGACGATTAAAGTGTAGCGGAAACAATAATAAGAACATAACAGAGTAAATAAATCAAGAACACACAGTCAAGATGAGGAAGAAGATGAACACAGGAGAATTGCTTTAAAGGTTTTTCAATTTATTCAATTGAAATTTTGATGATTACAATACAGGAAGCACCACCGATTACAAAGGCCTTAGCCGCTATTTATACTAGTTCCTAACGACCTTAGAGACCAGATCTTGACGCGTGTCTTCATCTGAGCCGTCCAAATAAAGTCGATTATTCCCTAGTCACGTGAGAAGCATATGCGACAAACAACCTTTGAAAACAGGTGGAACAGAAACTTCACAGAAGACGAAATCCGCAGACCCTCTGTGAGCCATCTCAGAGGCTCTGCTGTAATTGACTTGAATGTTCTTATTGACAGAGGACCATTTTCCAGAACCTCTGTGAGAGACATCAGAGGTTCTGTCACACTTTACTTGCTCGAATATAAGGCTTCTGTCGTTGGTCCTCTGTTGTCTTTTGTGGAAGATATCCTTCTGTCAAGACTTGCAGAATACTTTTTCTATACTTTTACAAGAGTTGAATAATGGAGCTAACAATCTCCCCCTAAGTATGAAAAAGTAAATTTGGACAGATGGGTGCAAGAATTGACTTATGAAAAAATACAAGAGGAGATTAATCTCATCCTCTGAAAAAGAATTACATAATGAAAGAATTAAAAGATAGTGCAGGCCTATACTTTTACAAGAGATTACTTCACAGCAGAGTTTGGAAAATCGTCTACGGAATATTGCAGGTCAGACTTGACAGTCTTATAGACTTTGAAAATCCATTCTCTGAAAGAGACTTGTATCTTGATTGTTTCCAGAAGGTTGGTCACTTCATCAGCCCTTAATCTCCCTTTTTGCACCTCTGTCACCACTAAGTGGAACACCCACTCTAGAGACTCTGTGGAATACTTGTGCGTCTCTTTTGGATCGAAGAACCTTAGAATCTCATCCTTGTCCAAGAAAACAAACCCAAAGATGGGATTGTGGACAATGGTGTTGGGATGAAATCTAAGCAGCCAACTDGGTYTGTTMWTTGGAGGAGAAATTTTCAGATCTGGCTGGGCCAACCTCATAGCGATGTCGAAATCTTTATGGCTGTAGAATTTGACTTGAGCGCGCATTACCTCAATCAGCCTTCTGAGAGAAATCGAATATGTTGACCTCCTCTCCATGTATTTGTTCAAGATCTTGTGTAAGAAGATTATGTCAAATACGTAGAGGTTGTGAAGGTCAGCATATGTGAAAGAATAGAGGTTGCCATCATCTCTCTTCACCACGTACTGAGTGTATAGCATGGTCTTCTTTAGCATAGTGCACGGAGAAATGGTTTCAAGTGAAGTGATCACATGCTCTGAGAAGACCTGCTCTTGTGGCCTGGTGAGTTTCGAGAAGTGGAATTTTGTAATGGCAGAGGGAATTTTTGTAAGCTCTGGGTCATAAAGAGGCTCTGTGTCCATCAATGAGTAACGCCACCGCAGAATCTCCTCAACAGTGGTTACGGGCTCTGTGCGCACTCTTTGTGTAGGAATCTTGTTCATGGATTCAATGATCTCAGATACCCTCCCCACCGTGGCAGACTCTGGCGTTCTGGATTCTTCTTCTAGTATAGGCCTCTGGGTAGACCCCTCTGGTAGGATTGGCTTGACAGTTCCTACCAGAGCGTCAAACGTACCCGTGGACGTTTTTTTCGGTTTCTTTGCAAGTTTGGAAGAAGAGCCTTCTCCAACTCT
>NC_037539.1:14579169-14581013 GCF_001531365.2 Cynara cardunculus var. scolymus
TGGTTTGGCAGAGGTTGTCTTCTTTGGTTCTGTCTTTTTCTCCCCCTCATGACGATCAGGGTCATTGCCTCCCTGATCATCATGGATTTGAGTTGCTTCTGTCTTGCATGTAGTGAGGGGAGCCTTCTTCAAACGCCTTAGAACTTTGGAAGCCGCCTTCTCCATCTTTTCAATGACCATCTCAGCATGTACAGAGGCATTGTTGATGTCCATCTCTGTGGCCCATTTCATTTTAGAGATGCAATGATAGATCTCATTTCTGAAGTTGTCACCCTCTGCGACGAGTTCCTTTGTGCAGTCTTTTATTGATTCGTTGGTTGCTCGGGCTTCCTTGAGAAGATGGTCGTTGTATTTCCGCATGGTCTCTTCAAGGGCTTCAACCATTGCGTCTAGCTCTCTGCGAGTGGCTAGATGGTTAATGTTAGCCCTGGAGGATGAATAATCGATGCCATAAATGACCGCAGAGGAGAACATCTCTTTGATCTCATTCTTGAAGGCAGAGTAGTCCGTGTAGCCGGCGGAAACTATGTCTGCAGCGTATTGGGCGGCAACCTCTGTTAATTCTGTTTTGAGCGTGTGGATTGAAGAAGGATTAAGAGACAGTGTGCTGAAAGCTTCTGTTAGGTCGTCTTTCTTGAGGACAGATCTCTGAAGGGTTGATAGGGTTGCCTTGAGCTCAGAAGTTGTGGAAGTCAACTCCTTCAGAGCCTCTGTTAGAGGTGTAAGAGCTCTGTCGCCGGTACGGAGCAGAACAAGCTTTTCAACTCATCCATCCTCTTGAATACCTCTGTGGTGAAGGTTTGTAACTCCTCCTTCATCATATAGGTACTCGGGGAACCTAGATCACCAACACATGGTGACCTAGTAGCCTTGGAGTGTAAGGCGCCCTCAGTGACTGATTTGGCGTAGTCAATTCGGGGACTTCCACCAGATCCTAGGACATCTCCAATTGGAGAGCCTACCAGTGTTCTGTCGATGTCGTGCCTAGTAGGTTCAGAGCCTAACTCGGCAGAGGGATCGAGTGAAGACTTTGGGCGTTCTAGACCCGCAGTCTCTGTGAATCTCTCGTATGCCTCTGAAGCATAACTTGGTTGTTCACTCATGTGTGGAGGGGCAACGGATGCCTCTCTTTGTAGTGTCGAGTCCTTGGGCGAATGGACACTTTTTGTAAAACCACCATCCTTTTGAGAGGATGTTGGAGTAGATTAAGGTTCCCAGACTGTGCATTCGACAGAGGACAAAAGAATGTCCTCTGCGAGGTTTGCTGGTTTAGGGCTCAGCGTGTGCACGCTTTTTTCAATAGGGGTTCCCTCTAGAACAGGGTCCCTAGTAATGTGGGTTGCACTAGGAGGGGGCTTGGGTGTGTGGCTTCAGCATCTTTTTCGCCCTCATCAAACTCCAATTCTTCTTCTTCGTCGTCTAGTACGACTTCTGTCCCCAAATCTGCCACCTCTGTGGGCGCTGTAAACCCTTGTTGGAGGGCAAAGATTACATCGTGAATTTTCTCTGTTGGGGACTCTACTTGAATAGTCTTGCGCAACCTTCTGCGCTTAGGAGCAGCCTCTGCTGGGCTATCTTGGATTTCAGCCTCTGTAACCTCAACCTCTGTGGGTTGGGCCTTCTTCGATTTCTTCTTTTTCGGTTTTGGCAGAGGACTGCTTGGACCCTCTTCTTCTGCGGGTCTCTTCTTCCCTTTCCTTTTCGCAGAAGGATCAACATCCTTGTGAGTTTTCTTTGCCTTCTTAGAGCTTCGTGGGGGACTAACTACCCTCGGTCTTTCCTCACTCATCTCCTTAGCCTCTGCAGGCTCCTCCCTTCTTCCTTCAACCCTCATTTTATGCACT
>NC_037539.1:14582963-14584252 GCF_001531365.2 Cynara cardunculus var. scolymus
CTTCTTCAAAAGGTTTTATTCTTTTCAAGCACATACTCCCCCTTAAACCTTGCATAGTCTCTGCCAGGTAAACCTGCTAACTAAGAAACAAGTGAAGGTTAATCAAGAAATAAAACTATATACAAAAAGAGATTAATTTACAAGTAAAACTATATACAAAAAGAGATTATTCAAAAATAAAACACTACCCAAGTAAAACTATACAAAAAGATATATTATTAAAAGTAAAACTTTATACAAAAAAAATAATCAGACATACAACATAACCTTCTTCTTTCTTTAGGTATGATGACAGAAGCTCTTGGGTGCCAGTCATATGTCTCGAGCATCCTGAGTCCACGACCCAAGTAGACACATGATGCTTCTTCTGCATTTAGAGAACGTTTAATTTGGGTACCCACTTCCAATTGGGTCCCTTAACATTAGCTTGTTTAAAGTATGTCATAGCCTCTTTTGGTTTGGTCTTATTGTTCTTTGAAGAAGAATTGCCAACTTGTCTTTTGTTCACCCCAGATTCATGGTTCTTGGGGTGAGAGACTAAACAGGAAGAATGGTGAATATGATTAGATAAAGCATGCATGACATTGAAACATCCACAAAAGGTAATATTGCAAGAAGCTTTCTTGAATTTTTCATTAAAATCATCAAAGAGGGGTACAAAATTTTTAATTTTAGAGCCCTTCTTAGATATTGGCTTCTTTTTACAAGACTCCTTCCCTATTCTAGGCTCCTTTTTGAAATCCTTTTTAAAACTCTTCTGTATTGATCCCCTCTTTGGTTTTCTTGCATTAACAGAGACAGAAGCAGAGTTGGATTGAGGCCATTTTTTCAATTGTTGCTAGTGTAATTTGGTCTTTGAGTTGCAGAGGAGGAGCATTGAGAGTTACTTTGTCTTTGATTTTCCTTCTTTCTTTTCTCAAGATCAATATCAGTCTCTACAACTTGTGTAGGACTTTCTTCATGATCTGAGGCATATTCGTGCTTAGAAATATCATTTTCAGAGAGTTCTGGGAAATCTGAGTTAACAATTGTAGCTTCTGTGATGTGTTTTGGAAAAAATTCAAGAGCCTCTGAAGATAACTTTCTCTCAAGAAGAAGAATGGTACACACAAAAGCACAGTCTTTTTGGGTCTCTGGTTGTCCAAACTTGAAAATTCCTATCTGACTCTGTCTCATAAATCTCCTTGGAATGGAATCCTTCTTTTTAGAAGGTGAGAAAGAGTCAATATAGTCTTCAAAAGCAACATTTTCCATTGTTAAACAAGTTTTTGTGTCTGGAGCAACCAACA
>NC_037539.1:14586077-14592144 GCF_001531365.2 Cynara cardunculus var. scolymus
TGTGGAAGATATCCTTCTGTCAAGACTTGCAGAATACTTTTTCTATACTTTTACAAGAGTTGAATAATGGAGCTAACAGTTTTTCAAATGAATAATTGCTTAAATCCTTTCTTTCTTTTCTCCTTAAATACTTCTTGACCAGAATTGGTCGATGCATCAAACGTGAACTTTGACATTAAGGAATGCAACTTCAAGCCAAACAACCATCCTGCCCTTCTAGATATCCCCGACGAAAAACAAAAGTTCGTGGACGCTGCCCTCTTTCTGAAGAAAAATGTTCTAGGATATGCTCTAACCTTTCAACCAATCATGGTGAAACACATTCTAAATCAGTTTTGGTTCACTGCTGTGGGAAAGGCTACTAAGGACTCGCTGGGGAACACCACCATATAGATCTCCTGCCAGATCAACAACCTCACCATGGACTTTGGGCCTGCAACCATCCATTCCACATTGCATCTTTCCAAAGTCTCTCCCTTCCAAAGGACACTAACAGTGAAGCTATCACCAATTTCCTTGACGATATTCACTACTAGCCACTGACAAAAGACTCTAAATCTGAGATCAACAAGTCGCTGATGAAGATTGAGAAGAATCGGATGTCTGACTTATAGTAATATCTTTTTCCCCATTTCATTCAGTGCACGGGTTGGAAAACTGGCGGCCAAGACCAAGCCAACCAAGTAGCGTTGAACATCGGCTACTCGGTTATGAAGAATAGAAATGCTAAATTTGCTCAGCTGATATTCACCGAGCTTCTTTAAGCTAAACAAGCGACAAAGGGAAGAGTTCTTCCTTACACAAGATTCCTGAGTGACATCATTGCAAGGATGCTAAAGAAACAATAACCAGCTCAGGGTGATCTTCCTCTCTGTAGGCTTGGGTCAAGGATCCTTGATCATAAGACCAAGTCTACAGATCTTGGTATATTCCCCACAATGATAAGGATAGTCCATACTTCTTCTCTTCCTCCTTCTTCTTCTTCTTCAGCAGTAATGATTGTTGATCCAAACTCTCTTAGTTATTTGATGATGATCTTTTATACTTAGTGAAAAATACTTAGTTCTGCTTTTATTTAGTTTCATCGATCATCATTGAGTCTGTTCAGTGATCGCTGAACATGTATTATTAACTTCTCTAAAGGACAAGCATTCTTTAAAAAGACAAAACTCACAATAAAGGAACCTTGAGTAATGTTGAAGATATAGCTGAAGATAGAGAAAAGTAGTCCATGATCTGAAGTGGATTCAATGATAACAAGCATGTCTATATCAAGTGTAAAATCTAATCAAGATTCAACAAACAAAGAAGAAACTCTAGAGTTAAGTCAGTGTTAGAGATCAAATGAATCTTTCTCTACAATATTAGTTTTTGTCTTATCTTCCTGCACACAAAGGACAACCCCATACCTTACACACTAAAGCACATGTATAGAGTCACTCTATTGTCTCCAAGCTTGCTTACCTATTTTATGAAAGACTACTATTCATATATGGGGAAAAGCCTGTATATCTGAAGACAAAGAAAAAAATCTCCACTAGAAGTTTTCCACGTGCTTTGTACCCTATAACTTTCATTAATTGCAATGGTATAATTAGCCGAGAAGACTCTCTTCACAAATGCAAAGCTAATCTTTCTCAAGATCTTTCTTATGCAAGTACTTTCTCTTTTGCTCTTCTGTGTAACTTGTGTGCTTCCTAGATAATTTCTTAATCTCATCTTCTTCTGCAAACAATTTGTAAATTCTATTTTTATCTTCTTTTATTAATAAAGAATTTTAAAAAGTGAAAACTGTGTGTTTGTATTCATCCCCTTCTACAAACTGTTACCTATAAACTCTTGTAGATCTGTCTAGGATCAACAAGTGGTATAAGGGCAGTGTTTATTATCCCTTTCTAAAAGATAATTTACTAACCGTTTTCAAAAGTCAACTATCGCGTGAAGTCAACTATCATAGAACCTTGGTTAACTATCACACACAACAAGAATGAACAATAACTATATCACAAAAGCTTTATGTGATATACTCAACTATCACAGATAGTGTCATGCGATAGTTCCAACTATCGCAGATAACTATGTATGAAAAGTAAATTATTCCATGTTTCTTGTGTGATAGATCCAACTATCGCAACCTCTTTGTACGATATAGTCAACTATCGTAGATAACTGATGCGATATAATGAACTATCACACACCACTGATGCAATATACTTAACTATCGCAAACCCTTTGTGTGATAGTTCCAACTATCACAAGATCTTTGTGCGATAGATCTTTAAATTTTTATAATTTGCGATATACTTGAATCTTGATCAAATTGAACCTGAAATCACAAACACTCAACAAATCATAATTGGATTTTGATTTTGAAGCTCGAAAATGATGCAGAAACACAATTAATGAAGGCAATAGTCACAAATTTGAATCAAATAACAAAAATTTGATCAATTTTTCAAGAACAGGGACTCAAGTTCGAACAATCCAAAAATTCACAAAATATTCAAATTGATCTATCAAATCTTCAAATCTGATAATGAAAATTCACAAGAATGACCTATGATGTGTTTCAAACAGATCTGTAACAAAATATTAAACAAAATTCATCAAGATTATCAAAATCAAATTCATAACATAGTCGACATTTTCAAGAAAAGAGAACACTCCAAAATTTTGTTCAAATCTTCTGCAAATCAAATTGAATTTGCTTTGATACCAAATGTTAAACCCAGTTTCAGTCAGATAACAATGAATTAGACAATAAGAATGATAATCTAGAGATCAAATCATCTTGTATATTGATAAACTCTCTCAATACATGTTTCTCTCTCTACAATCTCTCTTAACATATTGTATAACAATATGAGTTCCTTATGTACGCATCTATTCTTTCTTACAATTATTATTACAAAACTATTTATATGATTGACTAAACGTACAAGTCAAACTACAATTAATCACAATGTTGACTTTTGTTGACTATGTTGCTTTTAAGCTTTGACCTCTTCAATTATTAAGCTCGGTGATCTCGGATACAATAATATCTAAATTAACACTTTATCAATATGATCTTCAATGAAATGGTACCTAACATCAATATGATTTGTCTTGGAATGTTGTAGAGGATTTCCAGAAATTGCTAGAACACTTTTGGAGTGACACAAGATGAAATTCTATTCATAGTGAAAACCATAATCCTTCAGTTAGGTTACCAACTTGTCTCCAAGAAGTTGACAGCTTTCAGATGTATTCTTTATGTCAATCTTGCAACCTGCACCATCTGCATCTGTATATGCAACGACTTTAAAGTGAGAGTTTCTTTGTAACAACCCATATAACTCATGTACAGATAATTCACATCATCATACTCATAATACTAAAAATAGTATTGTTACAAAACATGGACTAATAAAAACTTTCTTTAATACATATATGAGTAAACCAAATGCCATCAACACTAAACTTTTCCCTTTCCTTTATCCTGTGAGGTATGATGATCTGCAAAACCGGTTAATCCAACAACTCAGCGTTAGACCAAAAAGGTCTAGTGAGTGTATAAATCTCAAATAAACAACATACATTCTAAACAATAAGTTTAGAATCAAACCTGTTCCGATACATAAACATATTTATGTCTCTCGCGGTTACACCGCCATTACATCTCTCTCGCGGTTACACCGCCATTTTATCTCTCTCGCGGTTACACAGCCATTACATCTCTCTCGTGGTTACACCGCCATTACATCTCTCTCGCGGTTACACCGCCATTACATCTCTCTCGCACTTACACCGTCATTACATCTCTCTCGCGGTTACACCGCCATTACATCTCTCTCGCGGTTACACCGCCATTACAAATACACTACTTTGGTCCATCGGGCCTCTGGTTTCAAACAATACTTAGAAATTATTTCGACAACCAGGACCAGAGCCCCTCTGGTCTCTCTACCAGAGCTTCTGGTCTTCACGACCAGAGCCTCTGGTTCTAAACCACATTTAGAAAATATTTCAATATTCCNTTAGAAAATATTTCAATATTCCAGACCAGAGCCCCTCTGGTCTCTCTACCAGAGCTTCTGGTCTTCCCGACCAGAGCCTCTGGTTGAACCAACCAGACTTTGGAATATAATTCGACAATCAGGACCAGAGCCCCTCTGGTCTCTCTTCCAGAGCTTCTGGTCTTCACGACCAGAGCTGCTGGTTGAACTAATCAGACTTAGAATATATTTCAACATACTCGACCAGAGCCCCTCTGGTCTCTCTTCCAGAGCTTCTGGTTTCACAACCAGAGCCTCTGGTTTCGCTAACCATCCTTAGAATATATTTCAACATACTCGACCAGAGCCCCTCTGGTCTCTCTACCAGAGCCCCTCTGGTCTATTTTCCAGAGCTTCTGGTTTCACAACCAGAGCCTCTGGTTTAACTAACCAGACTTGTAATATATTTCAACATACTCAACCAGAGCCCCTCTGGTCTTTCTACCAGAGCCCCTCTGGTCTCTCTTCCAGAGCTTCTGGTTTCACGACCAGAGCCTCTGGTTTAACTAACCAGACTTGTAATCAAGTTCGGACAACACTTGAACGGTTTATTGACTATATACAGATAATCCACATACATATTATATTCATAATGACCAGTTCCAAATACTACTAAATTGTATGTAAATAATTTATACTCAAAGCTTTAATACACTCACCTTAGAAATCAGATATCCTAGCTTTGAATTCTCTTCTTCTTTTTCTGCCAATCCGTATGATTCACCAAGAAGTCTTAATATAGAAAGTGTTTCAAAGGTGTGATAAGCTTCTTTTTCTTTCACATACACTTGCTATTTATAGTAAGTGTATGACCGCCCCTCAAAGGTCGGCTAACATGACTACATCACCCACACCCACACACTTCTACATAAAATATTCAGATAGACCGCCCCTCAAAGGTCGGCTAACATAACCACGTCACCTACACCCACACACTTCTACATAAAATATTCATATAAACATAAAGATTTAAATTATTAAATCTAATAAAATAACTCGAATATTACAACATTCCCTCCTTAAAAGAATTCCGTCTCGGAATTCTATTTAAGCAAAAAGGTAGGGATATTTCATCTGCATCTCAGACTCTGATTCCCAGGTGGCGTCTGGTCCCTTATGATAACACCACTGAACCTTTACTAACCCAATTTCTTTGTTTCACAACTTCTTTACTTTATAGTCAGTAATCTGTTCAGGGGTTTTTTCAAAACATAATCTCTCATCTACCTTAATTTCAGGTAATGGTACTGCCACATCTGGACTTATTAAACACTTCCTCAAATTTGACACATGAAATGTGTCATGAATTCCACTTCGTTCCAAAGGAAGTTCTAATTTGTAGGCCACTTCTCCAATCTTTCCAATAATAAGGAATGATCCAATGTACCTTGGACTTAACTTTCCCTTCTTACCAAAACGTACTATTCCTTTCCAAGGYGATACTTTCAACATTACTCTATCACCTACTTGAAACTCAATCGGCTTCCGACGTTTATCTGCATAACTTCTTTGTCTATCTTGTGCCGCTTTCATTCATTCCCGCATTACTTCAATTTTATCTGCAGTTTGCTGAACTAATTCAGGCCCAACTAACTGTTTCTCACCTATTTCGTTCCAACATAAAGGAGTTCGACATTTGCGTCCATACAGAACCTCGAAAGGTGCTACCTGAATACTTGAATGGTAGCTATTATTGTACGCAAATTCCACCAAAGCCAAATGACTATCMCATGACCCTCCAAAATCAATGACACATGCTCTCAACATATCTTCTAACGTTTGGATAGTTCGTTCACTTTGTCCATCAGCCTGAGGGTGATAAGYTGTACTTAGCTTAATTTGTGAACCCATTTCTCTTTGAAAGCTCTTCCAAAACATAGAAGTGAACCGACTATCTCTATCAGAAACAATTGATAGAGGAACACCATGTCGGGTCACCACCTCATCAATGTATAATTTTGCTAATCTCTTCATCGAATATGACTCTTTCATAGGTAAGAAGTGTGCAGATTTAGATAACCGATCTACTA
>NC_037539.1:14595140-14609666 GCF_001531365.2 Cynara cardunculus var. scolymus
TTTCAGCAGCATCAACTGCCGCCTGAAATGTTGTTGGATTCCTGGATATCACATACTTTCGAAGATTCGATTCCAATCCCCAGATATACTTTCGCACTTTACTGTTTTCAAATATAATATAGGCTTCAGCAAACCTAGATTGTTCCATGAAAACTTCTGTATACTGGCGGACTGACATGTTTCCTTGTTCAAGACGAAGGAAATCATCTTCCAACTTTCTTACTGCAACTTCAGGACAATACTGCATTTTAAACTTAACCACAAATTCTTCCCACAGCATAGTTTTCAGAATATTCGAATCGGAACTTGACAGAACTTCCCACCAGTATAAAGCACTTGATCTCAAATGAGATACAGCAAACATAACTTTATCCTGTTCTGCACTTTTACTGATTTGTTAATTCAACTCTATCTCCTTAAGCCAACACATAGCTTTAACAGGATCACGCTCACCAGAAAACTTGGGAGGTTTACAAGCAAGAAACATTTTGATATCTCCTCTCTTTTGTACTGAGGACGAAGTAAGGGGTACAGATATACCAGTTACCGGTGTACTAGCTCCGGCTTCCTCCTGATCGGAATTTCTTACCACATCTAGATTATTTTGGGTGGTACGCCCCAACAAATTTACCAAACTTTCCTGATATTTTCCTAGCTCTGCTGCCAACATATCCTGAGTAATAAACTCGGGATTAGGAACATTATGTCCACCCCTTGCTCTTCCTCTTCCATAACCAAACATTGAACTTTCTTGAGCCGATTGTTCCTGTTCTTGTCTAGTACCTCTACCTCTTCCTCGACCCCTGCTACGACTTCGTGTTTCTATCGTCATCACATTTTCCGATTCCTCTCCTTGTATTACACTTCTTCTTCCCTGACCTCTTCCATAACCAGTAGAGGCCCTTTCCGATTGATTGGGATTATCTGCCATTTCTCAGTATATGACTTCTTCTGTCACATTTAAACACACATGATTATTCTCATAATCACCATATAATTATACATTTATCCTCATGTCTACTCATAACTTAGATTATATCAGTCATATATAATCTATCTTTCTCATAATAGGTTCAGCTATAACATACTATCATGATCATAGACCCAGTGAAACCTATTATCCTAACTTTCCACATCTCTAGTTTAAGTCTAAGTATTTCGCAAATACCCAGATCCCTTAAACTAAGGCTCTGATACCAACTGTAACAACCCATATAACCCATGTACAGATAATTCACATCATCATACTCATAATACTAAAAATAGTATTGTTACAAAACATGGACTAACAAAAACTTTCTTTAATACATATATGAGTAAACMAAAWKSCMWYMAMMACTAAACTTTTCCCTTTCCTTTATCCTGTGAGGTATGATGATCTGCAAAACCGGTTAGTCCAACAACTGAGCGTTAGACCAAAAAGGTCTAGTGAGTGTATAAATCTCAAATAAACAACATACATTCTAAACAATAAGTTTAGAATCAAACCTGTTCCGATACATAAACATATTTATGTCTCTCGCGGTTACACCGCCATTACATCTCTCTCGCGGTTACACCGCCATTTTATCTCTCTCGCGGTTACACAGCCATTACATCTCTCTCGTGGTTACACCGCCATTACATCTCTCTCGCGGTTACACCGCCATTACATCTCTCTCGCACTTACACCGTCATTACATCTCTCTCGCGGTTACACCGCCATTACATCTCTCTCGCGGTTACACCGCCATTACAAATACACTACTTTGGTCCATCGGGCCTCTGGTTTCAAACAATACTTAGAAATTATTTCGACAACCAGGACCAGAGCCCCTCTGGTCTCTCTACCAGAGCTTCTGGTCTTCACGACCAGAGCCTCTGGTTCTAAACCACATTTAGAAAATATTTCAATATTCCAGACCAGAGCCCCTCTGGTCTCTCTACCAGAGCTTCTGGTCTTNACGACCAGAGCCTCTGGTTCTAAACCACATTTAGAAAATATTTCAATATTCCAGACCAGAGCCCCTCTGGTCTCTCTACCAGAGCTTCTGGTCTTTACGACCAGAGCCTCTGGTTGAACAAAGTAGACTTTGGAATATAATTCAACAATCAGGACCAGAGCCCCTCTGGTCTCTCTTCTAGAGCTTCTGGTCTTCACAACCGGAGCCGCTGGTTGAACTAATCAGACTTAGAATATATTTCAACATACTCGACCAGAGCCCCTCTGGTCTCTCTTCCAGAGCGTCTGGTTTCACAACCAGAGCCTCTGGTTTCACAACCAGAGCCTCTAGTTTCACTAACCATACTAAGAATATATTTCAACATACTCGACCAGAGCCCCTCTGGTCTCTCTTCCAGAGCTTCTGGTTTCACAACCAGAGCCTCTGGTTTAAGTAACCAGACTTGTAATATATTTCAACATACTCAACCAGAGCCCCTCTGGTCTTTCTACCAGAGCCCTTCTTGTCTCTCTTCCAGAGCTTCTGGTTTCCCGACCAGAGCCTCTGGTTTAACTAACCAGACTTGTAATCAAGTCCGGACAACACTTGAACGGTTTATTGACTATATACAGATAATCCACATACATATTATATTCATAATGACCAGTTCCAAATACTACTAAATTGTATGTAAATAATTTATACTCAAAGCTTTAATACACTCACCTTAGAAATCAGATATCCTAGCTTTGAATTCTCTTCTTCTTTTTCTGCCAATCCGTATGATTCACCAAGAAGTCTTAATATAGAAAGTGTTTCAAAGATGTGATAAGCTTCTTGTTCTTTCACATACACTTGCTATTTATAGTAAGTGTATGACCGCCCCTCAAAGGTCGGCTAACATGACTACGTCACCCATACCCACACACTTCTACATAAAATATTCAGATAAACATAGACCGCCCCTCAAAGGTCGGCTAACATAACCACGTCACCCACACCCACACACTTCTACATAAAATATTCATATAAACATAAAGATTTAAATTATTAAATCTAATGAAATAACCCGAATATTACATTCTTTGATACAAGTGACCTAAAAATGGAGTTCATTTGAGGTATCTGAAGATGTTCTTGACTGCAAAAAGGTGTGATTCTTTTGGGTTTGCTTGATATCTGGCACAAAGAGAAGTAGCAAACATTATATCTGGTCTACTAGTGGAACGTCATCGTCGAAAATCGAAAAAGTCGAACAAAGAAATCATCAATTTCAATTGCCAAGCTTGTGAACTGTGAGTCTGTGATGCATTCGATTCAACTCTTCATGTCCTTGCTGCTTGCAATTGCGAACTTACCTCCTTGGGTTTGTTATTAGCAGGTCTAATCAGTTGGTCCAGGGCCTCTGTTTATAATTAAAGATTTATATCCCAAGTCTTAAAATATTAAACCCCAAAAGGCCAAAACCCAATACCCAAAACTAATACTATAGTCTATATAAATATTTGATGACCTTTTGGGTTTTGATACCTTGTGCGGTCGCACAGGCTGCACTTGCCCAGGGCCAGGCCTGGAAACAGCAAGTCTAACGTTGTCTTCCTCAACACATTTACTGGTATTAAACATCGATTCAATTTCTTTTATCCATCACATAGCCTTCACTGGATCCCTTTCTCCCGAAAATGTTGGGGGTTTACATGTTAAAAACATTTTTATGTCCCCCCCCCCTCTATTGCTTGTCGTTGGAACTGGAGGATTTATTCTAACTCGTTAAGTTTCCACTCCGGCTAGAAATCCCAAAATAGATGCCAGAGTTTCTCTTAACTTACCCATTTCTTCAGCCAGAACATCCAGTGTTACGTATTCTAGTTGAGGTGCTTGCTCTTGATTAACATTCCCCGAAATAGACTCTCCTTGATCCAGTGAATTTATGTCTGACTCGTTCTACCTTGGGCTTGACTTCTCCCTTGGCCTCTGCCCCTGGTTCTTCCCCTGCCTCGATTTTCAGAAATATTAATCGGAGTATTATCAGAAGATTCCTCTCTTTCTTCTGGATTGGGAGGGGGGATCCTTACAGATCTTCTTGATCGACTTGCCATCTACAAATATTTTAATATTAAATATCATATATTCACATTCCCAAATATAATAAGGAAGCCGAGTACAGATATGTACCTGTAAATTCATAATTACATTGGCCATTTATAATTTTTATTTACCTTACATACTACATTCTTTAACCTATCATATTTATTCCCAGTGGTACTATTTATGTCCGAGACCCCTTAATATGCAAAAAACAGTTTTAGTCTAGGCATCATACTTCGAATACCTAAATCCCTTAAACTCAGGCTTTGTTACCACCTCTATAACACCCCAACTTCCATATTTGCATATAACGTGTACTTCATATAAAAGAAATACAATTTACACCACAAAGGTCATACTAGTACAAGGATTCAATATCTCCAGAATTAACAACTGAAGAATTCCAAAAAGAATATTCTTGTACTATCACATGTATGACAACATGTATCTTCAAAAGGCAGATAAACACATAAGGAAAATATTCATATATTCCCCTTCCCCTTAATATCCCGAGACCCCGCTGTTCCTGTAATGCACATTTTCAAAATACAAAATGAGGGTTAGACCGAAAGGTCTAGTGAGAAAATCCCTTCTTTGCAATTACAAGGTGAAAATCACCAAAACTTGTTTAAAACATCTTTTGCAAATAGGTAAACATATTTCAACAAGAATATGCAAATCTGATTGTTACATAAATTATCAAATAAATAGATACTCATAACACAAAATACACATTCTCAGAAATCTATACATCTTTATAGAACACAAAATCACAAAACTCCTCTGGCTCAACGACCATAGCTACTCTGTCTCTTAAGGACCAGAGCTTCCTCTGGCTCTTAAGGAACAATGTTATTCTCATAAATAGTCCCTCTAGTCGACCAGATCCTCTGCTCTTATCAACCAGAGCCTCTGTTCTCACCCCATGATAAACTAAGTCTAAACCCAACTAGAGATCCTTTGGACCAGAGCCTCTGATCTAATTTAGGCCAATATTTAACTTTAAAGAAAGAAAAATTTTAAAACTACAACCAGAGCTCCTCTGGTTCTTTACTCCATTTCTAAAAGTTATTACAAGAATTTTGACTTATAAAAATATAAAAGATTATGTTTTTAAAAGACATAGCTCAGATACAAAGCTAGGACACATAGCTTAGACACAGAGCTCAGATGCATACTATGGACATGCCATTGTCATGATACATAGCCTCTGGGTCATAAAATTCTCGAAAACACTTTGAAAGATTTTCACATGACCGGAGGTCCTTTGGTTCCTTTTTAGAGACCAATCAGAGCTCCTCTGTGTCTTTTCAATTATTTGTTTAGTTTTTATCAAAACTATTTGAAATCATGGGCAAATAATGCCTCTGGTTATAAATCATTTCCCCTTCTCAATAACATTAATGTTATTATTTCAATAAGAGCAATGCCTCTAAATTGTCAAGTCACAGAGAAATGCTGATCTAGAATTATCGCGTCCTATGGTGATAATAACAAGAGTTACAATATTAATCACACCCACAAATGCCACTCTTATATCCATATGAACACCTCTCCTTGATATTCCACTCTTATTCCCTCTTTAAGTCAGGGTTTCTTACCAGAACAGACTTATGTCACCACATTTGGAAGAACCTGGTTCCACACCAGAACATGTCACCACATCTGGGGAACTATTTTCCAAGCAAAGTTTCATACCAGAACAGAATTACGTCAACACGTTTGGAAGAAACATTTCAAAACAACGTTTCATACCAGATCAGACTTACGTCACCACGTTTGGAAGAATACATCAGTATCTTTTCTCGATTCACAAATCTTATTTAAAAGATACAAAAATACTCTTTTTATAGTATAAAATATTTTAGAACTGTTTTAACATCAATTATGAGATACCATTATTGAATAATCCAAGTTTTAGGCAATTCCCTTCATCGATTAACCTTATCCGGACAACACTGTCCGGGAAAGTCTATCCGGACAACACATATCCAGACAACCCTTGTCCAGACAACATTTGGCAATGAACAATATAAACACCGGTCACACCTTGTCCAGATACCCTCACATTAGACACCCTTACCCGGACAATACTTGACCCTTCAAACATTGCATTCATCTAACACAATGAGCGGTGAGTAGCTAATACGTACAACATTATGTCCGGTAAGATGTCCTTATCAGACAAAGCTATGTCCGATAAGAGACCTTATCAGTCAACACTACAATCACCAACCTTTTCATCGGCCAAGATTTAGCCGGTGAGAAGCCCTCATCGGACACCATTATATCCGAGTTCAAGTATTTACCGGACAATCAAGAATATAAATTCAAATCATAACACAACAGTTTCCTAAGCTTTTAAACCAGTAATAAAATGGATTCGCAAGCTGTTGTGTATAATAAAACTCACCTTGCAAGCAAAGAGTTTGAATTTGAAGAAGAAAGCAATAGATAAAATTGGTTTCTACTTTGATTCCCAACTTTAGTTTTTTTCCAAAACAGCAAGCAAACCTCAAATTCTCTTAACTTACTACAATTGACAGAAGAAAATTTTTCTTTCCCCAAATAAATCCTTTTTTATCCTTCCTAAAAAGGAAGGCGGTTGAAGTAGAATTGATTTTTATGCATGTGAACATGCATGTTAAATCACCCATGCATGCCATAGCCAAAGAAAAACATGCCCATGCATATATTCATGTAAGCATGTATTCACATGATCAATTATAGCAATTAATCAGATATTCACATGATCACATAATCAAATAATCATATAACAATTACCTCAAGTGCATAACCAGGACCCGGTTATCACAAGGATCGCAACAATAAATGGAGTGAAGAGAGCATGAAAAAAAAAGACAAGTCCCCGTCGGATTTCAAACGTCTCCATCAATGGATGGATGAAAGATGGTGGAATGGTCATTTCCATGGTCATCACTAGAGACAACCTTGAAGTAGTCACTGAGTTCATATCTTGGAAAATATGGCTATGATGAAGGGCTAGAAATTTGCCAAGCCATACAGCGCTCAAAGTCTAGGCACCGGCCAATTATTGAAGACATTCTGAATGATCTTATCAACAAGGTGTCCAGGTATGTTGTTGTTCGTCCAGTGCCAGAGCTGCTGCCTAAACGAAGAAGAAATCCTTCAGATTGTAATGATGGACCTACTCTAAGGAATGAACATGAAACCAAGTTCTCCTTAGATGAAATCCTAAAGGACTTGAAGACGCTAGATATCTTTATGTTGAACCTGAATATGCCAGTGAAGGGTCCTTACATACCCAACACTATGCATTTCAAGCCTGAGTATGTATTAATATTCATCGAATATGATGGCGAGTACAGCTTCAAGCGAGTTAGCTAAGTTCCATCTCCTTCCAATAGACCACCTCGAATACCTTAGATCTTGGTTGGACAACAACCTACCTGGTGAGACGATGGACCGCAGGATCATAAAGGAATATCTACATCAAAAGAAGCTAGGAGAAGAAGTACCAGGGTACATCAACTTTAGTGACCTAGAATAGTTAAAATTTTCTATCTTGTAATCTTGCTTTCTTTTCATTACTTTAAGTGTACAACTGTATGTAATAGGTCTAGCAATCACTGATGTAACACTAGTACTTTGCAGTGAATAAATATAACTATTTCTTCAGTGTCACTAAAAAGATCCCTGAAAAGAGTAATAGGGACAAACATCTATGAGTTCATATTACTCTTCCATTCCTAACAACTTTCAGTCAGTGAATACGCTTTCAGTTTCAATTATCATACTTTTACTTGTTTCCCTTAAACTTGTAATCCTTTACAACTTAAGTAAACTTTATAAGAAAACTGTATCACTGAAAAAGATCCCAAAATAGTTAAAAAGGACTTGTATTTTACTTGTATCTTTTCCCTATTATTATAACTTAGGCAATTTTCTGTATGTTGCTTTGTCATCATCAAACAGGAGGAGATTGTTGATCCTCTCTCATTATATTGATGATTATCCTTTTTACTTTTTGAAGTATATTATTTATGTTATTTAGTTTCAGCGATCATCACTGAGTCTATTCAGTGATCGCTGAACATGTATTGTAACTCATTTAGAGACTATTATACTTCAAGAAGATAAAACTCACACCAAAGAACCTTCAGCAATGTCGAGGACAGAAACTGAAGAGTAGAGACCAGCGCGTTCGTAATCTGAAGCTGCATTCAGTGATTACAAGCTCGTCTAAATTATATGTGAGGTCTGCACAAGTTTCAGTGAATGCTGAAGAGACCCTCTAGCGTTATCCCAACATTCAGCGATTAAATGAAGCTTGTCTTGCACGATTGTTTTTATCTTGTCCTCCTTCACACAAAGGAAAAACCCATACATTTTCTAGAGTATAGTATAGTACGGAGCCACTCCGTTGACTCTATAGTGCTTACCTACTTTATGAAAAGAGGATTGCTCATATACAACCAAAAGGATTGTTTATTGTAGCATAGGATAAGCTTTCCTCCAAAAGCTTGACACGTGTTTTATACCTTCTGAATTACATTAAATGCAATGAGTATAAATAGCTGAGTGCTCTCTACTCAGTTATCACTCTTCATCTCTAAGAAACTTACCCAAGAAGATACTTTCCTCTCTCTACTCTCATCTTAAGAGAAAGATCCACTTAGAACAAATGAAGAAGATTTATATTTCTTATCTTTATTTCTTTGTAGCAAATCTTTTCTCTTTGCTATTTTGTAATTATGTGAACCTTAGATTATTTAGATAGGTTTCTTTACCTTATCTCTTCCGCAAACAATCTGTAAAATTTGTATTGATCCTTCTTTATCAATATATAATTTTTAAAAGTGAAATTTTTGTGTTTGTATTCATCCCCCCTTCTACAAATTGATTACTTATAACTCTTGTAGATCCGGCTGGGACAACGGTATGGTAAGTTTTTTTATAATTTTGATTACGTTTTGAAATATGTAATGATCTGTTTATTCAATTCTTATACCTAAAATTAAAAAATAATAATTATATATAAAAAAATTAAATATATGATTTTTACAAAATAATATTTTAGATTAGATTGGATTGGATTGGAGAGGATTGTGGTTAAACGATAAAAGAAGTAATATTTGATTGAAGTTGAAGATTGTATAGGTGGATGAGAGAGAAAGTAATATTTTAATTGAGATTGAGTTGTAAAGGATTGTGAATAAAGATAGTCTAAGCGGCCATGGGTGGAGAGTCAAAGTTGGTCAAATCCAAAAAAACATCACACAGATGCACCTTGAGTTTCATGGTCGTGTGCATTGTTAAAATAGGAACAAAAATTTTCGAAGAGTTTTACACGGTCGTGTTAAAATCAAAACAAAATACTTGGAGGACTTTCACATGAGTACACATTGAAATTTGTCCTGGAAGTGTTCATAGTTATAATCAAAACATAAAGTTTTGAAATTTTACACACAGATGCATGCATAACTTAAGCATGACCAAGCTGGTGGAAAATATTTGGACAGAATGTTTGGACACTTTTGGTGCCCGCACATGAAATTGAGGTTCGACCATGCTCTTCATAAAATTTTCTGAACTTTTTTCCATATTTTATTCAAAACAGGTAAGCGAAATACAAATAGCTCTAGGATTCAAACATTCAAAGGGGGCAGGAAAATCGTGGTAGAACAAAGAAGAAATCGCGGAGACTCATTTAAAGTCGCGAGTTTGACTTTGATTTAAGAATTAAATATGGGAGGGGAAAATGGCTCATTAGCATTGTAAGCTGAATGAGAATTAAACAAGGAGGAGAAGGGACACAACTTCGTGGAAGTCAAAGAATTAAGTTCAAAGCTCACCAAGATATGGATTTTGGTGAAATGCCATAGAATATGTTCTACATCACCCATTCTCTCTTGCTTTAAATGTCAGTTCATTTTTGCATTAAGTCTTGAAGTTGTTGCTTCGATTTTGGGATCAAAGAATAAATTTATGGAACCTTTTCATCTTAGGCATACACGTTAGATTAACTGATGGAACACAATGTAGAGAGATAAGCGATATAAACAACAATAATATATGGAACAAATAAAGATAGAAAATGTATCCCAGTAAACCAAAGATAGAAAAGATAGAAAATGTCCACAAACGTACGAAGATGTAACATACAGATCGATCACAGAAAAGCGGTGAGATAATTACAAATTAGGCTATAACTAGCTATGTGAACCGCACAAGTGGAATGGTTATGAACTAAGAAGGAGACTACACTAGGTAAAAATAGGAAAACACCTAAAAACCATATTACCTAAGCTAGATTGTGTTAGATTGAATGAACCACATATTGTCAATTTTAGACCAGTTGAGATGGGAATTTGCGCATACAAAAATTATTTTGACCTTCTTTCAAAGAGAAAAATCTTTCCAAACAAAACACGATTTATTTTCCTAATGGTTAATTTGCAAAGAAGCATGAAGTAAAACAAATACTTTCAATCTATTTCTCTACATATTTTCATGGTGAAACCACAATTCATTGATTGGCCAAACCAAATCCAGGTCAAACTTTCATATAGACCTCAACCATATAAATTATATTATGTGAGTTAAAAATTCACCCTTTAGTAAAAGTCCTAGCTTTCGCTAGTCATAATCTAAAACAAAGATTTATTACCATGACATTTTGAAGAACAACCGATCAATATCTGAACTTGAGTCCAAATCAAAATATTTATCAAAGAGTTCTCAAGCAATCTACTTCAGATATTACCTAAATAAAGAGAGAGATATGGAATAGAAAACAAACTATCATTTAGCGAGACTCAAAAGAAAGCAACATTACTAGTAACAATTAACTACAATGCTAAAGACGAAATGAGAAGACATAACCAAGACGCAAGTGGACTCAAATAATAAAGAACATTTCTAAATGAAAGATGACTAAACGCAAGAAACTAATTATTCTGGACAAGAAAATAGAGCAAGATTTAACTATGAAGAAAATAGCAAACTTGAATGCAGGAAATATGAAATAAACTGGAGAAATTAAGTAATTCTAGATTAGAAAGTGCAGAAAAATAATTAGATCTAGCTTATGCAATAAAATAGAGTTAAAGCTACAAAAAAACTAAAGGAAAGAAGAAGTGTCGACTGTCAAAACTATGAATGAACATGATACTATATAATGTTTTTTTTTTCCAAATACCCTGTCCCAACCAATTACAATTGGTGTGCAAAAAATTTTATACAACGTACCAACCAAACTACAATTGATACTAACTAAATTGCTACCAAAATTTTTCGGTTGGTACATGTTGGTGCGGTTTTGTATCAACTAAAAGTTGAAGTAACAAATGTGTTTATATTAATATCTTTATCAAATAGATTTAGATGCATTAAAACCATCGAGTATCCAAAATAACATATTGATATATGTTGTACCTCTCTAAATATAGAAGCATTCAAATAGTTTTCATAAAATACAACCATTTATTAATAATCTAATACAAACGGAGATTGAGAAGCAATGACGGACCGTGCAAACGTGGACGAGTTATTAACTTTATTAGGGTTGGGTGAATGAATTACATCAAGTTCTATCTATCTATTTATCTATGTAACACCCCCATACTCCACATTTGCATAAAACACATATTTCATTACATAGAAACATGGATTACATCAAAAGGTCTCACTAGTACAAGGATTGCTATATGTACAAAATCTACATACAAAAATTTCCATAAACAAATCATGTACTATTACATGTAATAAAACATGTATCTTCAAAAGCAGGAAACAGATTAGAAAAATAATCACATTTTCTCTTTCCCTTTTATATCCCCGGACCCCGCTATTCCTGCATTGCAATATTTAAAACAGAAAATGAGGGTTAGACCATACGGGTCTAGTGAGAAAATCCCTTCTTTGCAAATGCAGGGTGATGAACACCAAAAATGTTAACAAATAATTGAAGCAGTTTACAATATTATGCAAAATAATGTAAACTCAAGAATCACAGTTCCATAAAATAATTCTAATTCAAGATTTATTGTTTCCAATATGAAACAATACTAACACTTCTTGAATTATCAAACCATCCCATTAAAATAATCAAAAAGATTTAAGGCAATATTTATCTGATATGACAAACCATTTTTCCCTTCTCAATAACATCTAAATTATTATTTCTAATAAGAATAATATCTTTAATTCATCAGATCACAAAGAAATGATGATTCAAAGTTATTTAAATCTAATTAGTAACAATAACAAGAGTTATAATATTATCCCCATATGACAATGCCACCCTTATTCCAAATACACCTCTCCTTGATATGCCACCCTTATTCCTCCATCAAAATAGAGTTACTTATCAGAACAGACATAAGTCACCACGTCTGAAAGTACTCATTCCCAGTTCCAAGCCAAAACAGACAAAAGTCACCACGTCTGGGGGAACTACCATTTAAAACTCACTTCCATACCAAAACAGACTTACGTCACCACGCTTGGTAGGAAGGTTTCCCAAAATATAGTTTCATACCAAAACAGACTTACGTCATCACGCTTGGTAGGAAGGTTTCTCAAAATATAGTTTCGTACCAAAACAGACTTACGTCATCACGCTTGGTAGAAACATTTTCCCAAAAATTCCGTTCCAATACCAAAACAAACTTACGTCACCACGCTTGGTAGGGACATATCATTTATTTAAAAAGATATAAAATAATCATTTAATAAATCATAAATAAATAAACATTTAAAACTTATAAAATTTTCAACATAAAACTATTCGGACAAGTTGTCCGGATATGAAGTCCGGACAAGTTGTCCGGATATGAAGTCCGGACAACACTGTCCCCTTTTGCCCGATTTACTAATCCGGACAACACATTAATTACTACTTGTCCGATTTAACCAATCCGGATAATACCCCGAACAAAGCTTGACCGCTTAAAACTTAGAATGATTTCAACAACTTTGTCCGGATACTAGTCCGGACAACACCCCGCTCAACCCTTCTCCGGTTTAAGACAATCCGGATAACACTCAATTCATSTTTTGTCCGGTTTAWGACAATCCGGACAACACTCCGCTCATGCTTATCCGGTTTAAACTAATCCGGACAATAAGCCGCTCAAGTCTTATCCGGTTTAAACCAATCCAGACAATAAGCCGCTCAAGACTTATCCGCTTTAAATATATATCCGGACAAATCTTGTCCGATTTAACACTTAACCAAATATTCTAAATCCAGATAAAACTTTGAACAAAATATGCAATGTCTCGTTCTAAATAAAATTAATACGAAACATACAAATAAAACCAGTAGTAATCTTTAAAAGAGTTTTTAGAAACTACTCACCTTTTAAAACAAAACTTCAGATTTGAAGAAGAAGAAGAAGAATGCATGATCCCTCTTGATAAAATACTAACTTTCTCTCTCTTTCTTTCTCCGGACAACTTTTCTCAAAATGGCAAGAAGAACAAATGAAGAGGCTAAGCCTCCTATTTATACTTGCCAAAAATAGCAAGTCGGCTAAACCGACTCTTTCTCCATTTTACACCTCATGCATGCATATAATATATATATATATATAATATATATATAATATATATATATATATACACACACCGTACACATATGCATATTACCCATGCATATTAATATAAATATATATATATATATATATATATTTTTTCATGCACACACACACACATATATATATATATATATGTATATAAGACCTCATACATGAATCCACAACGTATATACTAGCATGCTATCACATAATCACTTAAATCAGATAATCACGTATTAAATACCTTGGGTAATAACCAGGATTCGGTTATTACATTATCCACCCCTCAAGAGAATTCCATCCCGGAATTCCTTTAATCAAAAAGCCACGGGTATTCTGATCTCATCTTTGACTCCAATTCCCAGGTCGCTTCCGGTCCTTTGTGAAACTTCCACTGTACTTTAACCAGACTTATCTCTTTGTTTCTCAGCACCCTTATCTTTATGTCAACTACAGCTTCAGGTGTTTCTACAAAATTCAATTTGCTGTCTAATTGAATTTCTGGCAAAGGTATAGCTAGATTTGGATCAGCCAAACATTTTCGCAGATTCGACACATGAAAAGTGTTATGAATCCGATTCAGTTCTTCTGGTAGCTCTAACGGATATGCTACTGGCCCAATTCGTTTATATATTATGAATGGCCCAACATACCTTGGACTGAGCTTTCATTTCTTCCCGAATCTGATAACACCCTTCCATGGCGAAACTTTTAACATTACAAAATCGCCTACATCAAATTCAATGGATTTTCGACGATTATCTGCATAACTTTTCTGGCGATCCTGTGCTGTTTTGATTCTTTCGCGGATCTGCTCAATCTTTTCGGAAGTTTCTTGAACAATTTCAGGACCCGTTAGCTGTTTTTCACCCACTTCATTCCAGCACAATGGTGTTTGACATTTACGTCCGTACAATACTTCATATGGTGTCGCTTGGATACTGGAATGATAA
>NC_037539.1:14610621-14623183 GCF_001531365.2 Cynara cardunculus var. scolymus
TTGTGATCTGTGTAAATCTGACACTTTGTTCCCAGAAGATAATGCCTCCAGATTTTTAGAGCAAATACTACCACAGCTAACTCCATATCATGAGTCGGATAYTGCTTCTCATGATCTTTCAATTGTCTTGATGCATAAGAAATTACTTTTCCTCTCTGCATCAGAACACATCCTAACCCTAATTTTGAAGCGTCGCTATAAACCACGAAGTCTTCAGATCCATCTGGTAGAGTTAACACTGGTGCACTACAAAGATGATCTTTTAAAAGTTGAAAAGCTTCTTGCTGTTCTCTTTCCCACTGGAATTTAACATTCTTCTGGGTCAGTTTAGTCAATGGCATAGCTATCTTAGAAAAATTCTGAATGAACTTTCGGTAATAACCAGCCAATCCCAAAAAGCTACGAACTTCGGACGAAGTCTTAGGAGCTTCCCATTTTGCAACTGCTTCTATTTTCCTGGGATCAACTTGCACTCCTGATTCTGAAATGACGTGACCCATAAATTGAACTTCTCTTAACAAGAACTCACATTTGGACAATTTTGCATACAACTTTTCTCTTTTCAACAATTCCAGTATCAGACGAAGATGTTTTGCATGTTCTTCTTCAGTCTTAGAGTATATAAGAATATCATCGATAAATACTATAACGAATTTATCAAGATATTCCTTACATATCCTATTCATCAAGTCCATAAAAGCTGTGGGTGCATTAGTTAAGCCGAATGGCATAACTAGGAATTCGTGATGCCCGTACCTTGTTCTGAATGTTGTTATAGCAACATCCTCCTTTTTTACTTTAAGCTGATGATATCCTGACCTCAAATCAATTTTAGAGAAATAACTTGCCCCCACCAGTTGATCAAACAAGTCATCAATCATCGGTAAAGGATATTTGTTTTTGATTGTCAATTTATTCAATTCACGATAGTCTATACACATTCGCATAGATCCATCCTTCTTTTTGACAAACAAGACTGGAGCACCCCAAGGTGAAGTACTGGGTCTAATAAATCCCTTATCTGTTAAATCTTTCAACTGTGCAACCAGTTCTTTCAATTCAGATGGGGCTAAATGGTATGGCGCTTTTGCTACTTGTGCAGCCCCTGTATAAGATCGATTCGGAATTCGATGATTCTATCTGGTGGTAATCCAGATAAGTCTTCTGGAAAGACTTCTGGATATTCATTAACAATCGGAATTGTTTCTTCTTTTCTCTTTTCTTTCTTCAAATCAATTACATATGCCAAACATCCTTGGCATTTCTTCCGAATACTTTTCTGTGCTTTCATTACTGACAAAATACTGGTATGGTGATTCTGACGATCACCATAAATAACAACTGTCCCATGGTCTGGCAGAATAATTCTAATTATTTTCTGATCATAATTAATACTAGCCTGATATCTTGCCAACCAGTCCATACCTACCACTACATCAAATTCCTTTATCGACATGGGAAATAACCGCATCGGAAACTCACAACCCTCAATAACAATATTACAGTTATTGAACACACGAGTAACAGTTTCTTGACTATTAGCAGTATCAACTACTAATTCGTCATCAAGTAACGCATAATTCAAATTTGTAGATTGAGCAAATGATGGTGATACAAATGAAAAATTTGCACCAGAATCAAACAACACTTTAGCACGTATAGAATTCAGAAGGAAAGTACCTGTTACTATATCTGGGGTTGCTTCTGCCTCGTTCTTTATCATTTGAAACGATCTACCCCTTGTTCCACTCTGGCCTCCCCTCAGTGCACTAGGCCTTCCACGATTACTGGGAGTATTCCCTCTCATTGTCAAACGAGGAGCTCTCAATTGTGGACAGTTTGGTCGAATATGGTCAGGTGAATTGCACTGAAAACATCTTTTGGGCGTAGTGCAATCCCTTGACAAATGCCCTGTCTCTCCACAACGATAACATCTCTTTGGTTCAGAGGGACAACTTCCCTGATGTATCTGTTGACACTGGGGACATGTTCTAACAGAAGGTAACTGAGGAACATGACTATCTGATTTAATAAATTTGGGTCTTCGAAAACTAACTGAAGATCCTTCCCACTTTCTTTTCTCAACAAATTTATCTTCACCTTGCCGATTCTTATTTCTTTCAGTAACTTCGGCAGCATTAACGGCTAAAGAGAAAGTTTCAGGGTTCATAGCAATCACAAACTCTCGGATAGAAGGTTTCAGACCCCAAATATATCTTTCTACTTTTCGGGATTCTGAAGATACATAATGCTCAGCAAATCGGGAAAACTCAATAAATTTCTCAGTATATTCCCGCACAGATCTGCTCCCTTACTCTAACTTAAGAAAATCTTCCTCCATTTGTCTTACTGCTGTCATAGGACAGAATTGTGTTTTAAATCTACTCACAAATTCTTCCCAAGACATTGTTTGCAGTATATTTGGTTGTGCCGAGGACTCCACATCCCACCAATATAAGGAATTAGATTTGAGCATAGATACTGCAAATCTAACCTTATCTTCTTCAGAACATCTACTAGTGTTAAATACTGATTCAATTTCTTTTATCCAGCACATTGCTTTAACTGGATCTCTTTCTCCTGAAAAGGTTGGAGGTTTACATGTTAGAAACATCTTTATATCGCCTCCCCGATTATTGCTTCCTGCTGAAGAAGCTGGAGGATTAATTCCAACTCTCTCAGTTTCTATTCTAGCTGGCAGTCTCATAATAGATATTAGAGTTTCCCTCAGTTTTCCCATTTCTTCTGCTAAATCATTTCTAGTTATGAACTCAGATTGTTGTCTCTGTTCTTGTTGAGCACTCCCAGAAATAGATTCTCTTTGATCAGGACGAATCTCAGCCTGACTTCTTTCAGGAATTGGATTCCTTCCTCGACCTCTGCCCCTACCCCTTCCACGACCTCTACTCCTTGAAGTATAGGTTGGTGGATTAACAGGAGATTCCTCCCTTTCTTCAGGCACAGGGCGGCCAATTCTCTCTGACCTTCGCGATTGACTAGACATCTGTAGATATTCTAGTATCAAATATCATGGATTCACATTCCCAAATATAATAGGGTATCCAAGTACAGATAAGTACCTGTAAATTCATAATTACATTGGCCATTTGTAATTCGAATTCACCTTACATACTGTTCTCTTTAACCCATTATATTTTATTCCTAGTGATACTAATAATGTTCGGGACTCTTAACATGCAAATGACAGTTTAAGTCTAGGTATCATGCTKTGAATACCTAAATCTCTTAAACTAAGGCTCTGATACCATTCTGTAACACCCCCATACTCCACATTTGCATAAAACACATATTTCATTACATAGAAACATGGATTACATCAAAAGGTCCCACTAGTACAAGGATTGCTATATGTACAAAATCTACATACAAAAATTTCCAAAAACAAATCCTGTACTATTACATGTAATAAAACATGTATCTTCAAAAGCAGGAAACAGATTAGGAAAATAATCACATTTTCCATTTCCCTTTTATATCCCCGGACCCCGCTATTCCTGCATTGCAATATTTAAAACAGAAAATGAGGGTTAGACCATACGGGTCTAGTGAGAAAATCCCTTCTTTGCAAATGCAGRGTGATGAACACCAAAAATGTTAACAAATAATTGAAGCAGTTTACAATATTATGCAAAATAATGTAAACTCAAGAATCACAGTTCCATAAAATAATTCTAATTCAAGATTTATTGTTTCCAATATGAAACAATACTAACACTTCTTGAATTATCAAACCATCCCATTAAAATAATCAAAAAGATTTAAGGCAATAYTTRYMTGATATGACAAACCATTTTYCCCTTCTCAATAACATCTAAATTATTATTTCTAATAAGAATAATATCTTTAATTCATCAGATCACAAAGAAATGATGATTCAAAGTTATTTAAATCTAATTAGTAACAATAACAAGAGTTATAATATTATCCCCATATGACAATGCCACCCTTATTCCAAATACACCTCTCCTTGATATGCCGCCCTTATTCCTCCATCAAAACAGAGTTACTTATCAGAACAGACATAAGTCACCACGTCTGAAAGTACTCATTCCCAGTTCCAAGCCAAAACAGACAAAAGTCACCACGTCTGGGGGAACTACCATTTAAAACTCACTTCCATACCAAAACAGACTTACGTCACCACGCTTGGTAGGAAGGTTTCCCAAAATATAGTTTCATACCAAAACAGACTTACGTCATCACGCTTGGTAGGAAGGTTTCTCAAAATATAGTTTCGTACCAAAACAGACTTACGTCATCACGCTTGGTAGAAACATTTTCCCAAAAATTCCGTTCCAATACCAAAACAAACTTACGTCACCACGCTTGGTAGGGACATATCATTTATTTAAAAAGATATAAAATAATCATTTAATAAATCATAAATAAATAAACATTTAAAACTTATAAAATTTTCAACATAAAACTATTCGGACAAGTTGTCCGGATATGAAGTCCGGACAAGTTGTCCGGATATGAAGTCCGGACAACACTGTCCCCTTTTGCCCGATTTACTAATCCGGACAACACATTAATTACTACTTGTCCGATTTAACCAATCCGGATAATACCCCGAACAAAGCTTGACCGCTTAAAACTTAGAATGATTTCAACAACTTTGTCCGGATACTAGTCCGGACAACACCCCGCTCAACCCTTCTCCGGTTTAAGACAATCCGGATAACACTCAATTCATSTTTTGTCCGGTTTAWGACAATCCGGACAACACTCCGCTCATGCTTATCCGGTTTAAACTAATCCGGACAATAAGCCGCTCAAGTCTTATCCGGTTTAAACCAATCCGGACAATAAGCCGCTCAAGACTTATCCGCTTTAAATATATATCCGRACAAATCTTGTCCGATTTAACACTTAACCAAATATTCTAAATCCAGATAAAACTTTGAACAAAATATGCAATGTCTCGTTCTAAATAAAATTAATACGAAACATACAAATAAAACCAGTAGTAATCTTTAAAAGAGTTTTTAGAAACTACTCACCTTTTAAAACAAAACTTCAGATTTGAAGAAGAAGAAGAATGCAAGATCCCTCTTGATAAAATACTAACTTTCTCTCTCTTTCTTTCTCCGGACAACTTTTCTCAAAATGGCAAGAGGAACAAATGAAGAGGCTAAGCCTCCTATTTATACTTGCCAAAAATAGCAAGTCGGCTAAACTGACTCTTTCTCCATTTTACACCTCATGCATGCATATAATATATATATATACACCCCGTACACATATGCATATTACCCATGCATATTAATATAAATATATATATATATATTTTCATGCACACACACACACACATATATATATATATATATATATAAGACCTCATACATGAATCCACATCGTATATACTAGCATGCTATCACATAATCACTTAAATCAGATAATCACGTATTAAATACCTTGGGTAATAACCAGGATTCGGTTATTACAATCTATCTATCTATATCATAATTTAGCAAAACTAAAAATAATAACATTTAAAATTTAAAATCAAAATATCTCCATTCTTCTCCATCTCTAATTCTTCTTCAAATTCCTCATCATCATCCTTGACATTGTCCACTTCAAGATCATCAACCAGTCCATGAGCTTCGGGTACCAAGCCGTCAACTGAAATATGTAAATAGTTTACCGAAAGTGTATGAAATCATTTTAAGATGACTCATAGTTAAATACAACAGAATAAAAAAGAGAAGGTAAGATAATAAATGCTTAAAATGCATGAATCAAAACTAAAATACACATGAATACAATGCAAAATTATCACTAGACATGAATGAAAACATGCTTAACAACGTCTTCAAGCTCCTACTGGCTTCTCCAACTTGATGAACTCCGGGACTCGGTTTCGACCTTTAGAAACATGGTCTTCTATTTGGTTACAATTTTAAAATAGAAAAGATAAGCATATCCTAATCTATTTTAAAATTATCTATAACTAGAAAATAAAACAATATACACGTCGTATTCTTTAAAAAATACAACTCATTGTAATTAAATACATTTTAATTTCCCGAATTAAAACTGAACACATCCATAAGGTCTTGGCTACACCCTATATTTATTAAATCTAATAAATACAAATTATATTTTGGTCAAAAATAAATAAACATAAATAAATGCCATAATCGGAACAAAATAAACAAAACAGAAGACACCCATACTTCCATGGAAAAGGTTACAACATAACCAAACGGGCCCAGCCCAAGAACTGAGACCAAAAACATGGCCCAACCGCAACCTAAGGCATGATCATTGTATGACGATCACAACATGACGCTAGGAAGGCTACAATATGGCGTTGGGACGACACAACACGACGCTGCGATGACCATAACACGGGGCTGGCACAACATGACCGACCCGGACGACAGCGTAGGGGCCATGGCGCCAGGCATGATAGGATCGCCCTACGCACGTGTGATAACCGGTAAATTGGTTATAAAGTTCGTGGTTGTTTTTGAAAAGTGGTGGTAAGTTTAGGGGTTAGATTTGTTATTATATTTAAAATCATTAAAAATCAACCCACCCCCTCATGCATATTTTGAGTAAATTATTATGAGATAATTAAGTTATCTCATTGGCATGATTCATGGTCATAAGAAAACTCAAAAAGAAAGTTCTGAGTGTATGTATTCTTAGTGCGCTTCAAACAGAACGGTAAGGGAAGAAAGAAAGAAGTTGATTCTGTGATTCTTAACTATATTAGTTGCTATTCATCTTTATATTATCATTTACGTGAATTATAAGGTGAGTTATTTGACAAACTTTCCTTATTTGGTATTAAAATTAGAACCATATGGTTCTTTATATGGGATGATATAGAACTGTTTTGTATGTTATAGTTAAAATAATTGTGGGATTTTAATATGTTTATACCATGTGTTGGAATAAGGATGACATTTCAATAAGAGGTGTATTCTGGTTATAGGGGTGGCATATCAAGGAGAGAGGTGTATACTGGGATAAGGGTGATATATCAAGGAGAGTTGTATACCAGGATAAGGGTGACATAATCAATGGGATATAAAATATGGGTTTTTGGATCAAACTGTTAACTCTTGTCACATCCTTATGATGCAATGACTTGAAGTTGTTGCATATGTGTGATGCGATAACTTAAAGTTATCGCATCCTATTAATACGATAAATAGTTGTTATCACATCCTTCTAATGTGAGGAGTATGTTTGTCGCACTAGTGTGATGCGACAAATTTGTTTATCGCATCCTATTGATGCGACAAGATTAGTTTATCGCACTCATGTGATGCGATGAGATGGTGTCCTCGCACCAGTGTGTTGCGAGGAAATGGGGTTGTATCACCCATATGATGCAAAAATTTATGTATTCATCTATATTATGCAATGAGTTTTAACTTAATATGTTAAATGAATTGTTGGGGATATTTGATGCGATAAATAGTTTTATGTCTCATCATCTTTATGCGACAAAAGAAAGTTGTTATATTAAAATGTTGAATATGTGTGACTAATACAAATATGAGTTTATAAATGTGTTTTGGTGATTATTCACCCTGTAATAGCATCAAAGGGATTTCTCACTACACCTTAAGGTCTAACCATTATTTTGGTGTTTTGGAAAAATGTGCATTACAAGTCGGACTCAATCAGAGGATGAGGGTAAGGGGGAAATTGTGAAGAATTATATTTGTCTGCATGGAATACTAAGAATATCATGTTATCTTTTGTATTTGAGAACATGTTATATTACAAGTTTTTGCATACAGATTTTATGGAAAAAGTTGTTTGTTACTTTGTAATATAGTTTTTGTAGATATTTGGGACCGTATGTGTAAATTATATTTCTTGATATATGAAAATATATGTGTATTTGCAAATGTGATCTTGGGGTGTTACAGCACGGCCCATGACCCAAAAATCTTAGCTGTAGCGGCCGGCCATTAAGGGGTTTGATTTCAGTTTTTTTTTTTTTTCTGATTTTGTTCTAATTATTTAGTTAATGTGTTAAGGTTGATCTGATACCACTGTAGGGTCTATTTTAGAAGTAGTCATATCATAACGTAGCTCAAAAATTAAATTTTGTTTAATTAAGTTACTTTCTTTTTAGAAAACTTTTCACGAATGAAACCTTTTCCAGGTCCAATGTCACATTTAACTGAATCTAAACAAACTATAGGGTGTTCAGATGTTACCTTTTAGGGTTTGTATGCAGAAACTGACTGCACCGAAAACCAATGGTTTCCTCTACAAGAATCCACACATGAACACGTTTGGCCTCAACACAGTGCTAGCTCAAAACCTTAGGTTTTTAGTATGTATTTTTTTAACAAATAAGGTTTATATTATGTTATTAAGAGGTAATCTAAAAGTATCATAATTGATTGATTTTTTTTATTAACCTGGATATCCAACCCGCTATGCGAGCCGACTAATCCTAGGGCGACCACCTGCTTTGCAGATAGACCGGAGTCACCGCATTTGAACCTCCGTGGCCACAAGGGGATTTTTATTTCTCTTTGGATTTGAACCTAAGACCTCTTGGTACTTTTGACCTTTGCAGCCAAGCTCAAACCAATCAAACACCACCGTTGTGGTTTAATTGATTTATTATTAGGCTTAGGGGTTATCACCTTATTTATAGGTTAGCCATGGTAATTATAGATAGACCAATAACTCCCAAACATGTGTTGGGTCTATTTTAATCTTTAAGTTTAAACTCATCCTTTAAGGTCTATCAAGTCTAATAAAAATTTATTTAATTTAATTATCTTAATAAAATTATATGTAAATTTATTACACATAAAACCATGTAATTATCATAATTACGCTTTTAACGTATACTTTAATTTTTTTACTACAATAATCGTTAAAAATTAACATTATATTGTTCAGGTTTCTGATTATCCAATAACCGTATCGAAGCACATGTGTTCTTTGTGTGCGACCTTATTGGTTACGTATTATCCAATAATCATATCGAAGTATAAGTGGTCTTTGTGTTGTGACTCACGAGCACATAGAAACTTACACTAACAATTAACAACAAACAAAATGTTAACAATTAGACATCATACCCAAACTCTAAAAATTGACAAAATGTCAAGAGTTGTATAGAATTCCTTGCATATTATCCATAACATAGGAAATATGGTACATATAATTCATTAGATACATATCTAGTTGCCTATTCTGAATCTTTTGTTCTATTTATACTATTACAAATTACAACTTAAGGAAAACAAAGTATTTCATGCCATGCCTAGAACACCATCTATTCAATCCACGGCGTACCTCAATACACCTGTGTCACAACGGCTTATTTTTGGATCCATTACTTTATGCATATTAAATAAACGAACACTATCAATTCTATTTCAAATGTTTAGGATCGAATTTAGAAGACATGTTCAATTTATTTTTAACAAAACGCAACAGACCTTTTTTAAATTATATTTATTTGTGACCCATTGTGAACGACGTCAAATAAGATAACAAAAATTAAAATAAAAAAACAACAATTTTCTTACGAATTGTTAGGTCAACCAACCTAAGGTTGGTGGTTTTAGCCGTCACATGTCCAATGTTTTTCCTTTTTTAAATAAAATTGATTTGGATGTAGAAATTATACTATAATTTCACTTATGTTGTAGAATAAATAATATAGAGAATCGAGAAAATCAGTTTTATTTTCGTTAATCATAAACCTTTTAAATAGGAATAAGTTATAAAGAGACTAGAAGAATATTCGCGCAATGCAGCGAGACACATATCGATCTTAATGTTCTATTTTATTATTTGTTTCTGTCGATGTTATAATACAAATTTATGTGTTTTTAAGAAAACAATAATGATTTTATTTTTGAATAAAATATAAATATGAAGATATCATAAAATTTTGAAAAACAATATATATCAATGTTAATATCAAATCAACTATTTAAAATTTTTTATTTTTTATGTAATTTCTTTAATTTATTTTTTTTATTATAATTTAATTTAAGTTTAATAATGAAATAATTTATTTTTGGTTTAATAATATAATATTTTATAAAGATAATAATTAAGTATTCTGTTAGAACTCGATAATTATTCTAATTATATTTTAGATTTTTTATATTTAAAATAAGATGTTTATCCTGTATTTGATTATATTTATCTGCAGTTAGTTATACGAATTCAGATATAGAGCTTTAATAAGTTGTACTTATACACAATCTACTTGTAATCTTAAATTTTAAGTAATATACATTAATAAATAGTACTTTCCGCATAAAAAGTTGTTTTTAAGAGTTTTTGTCAAATGTTTTATAATATAGTATAGATAACCATAAGATACATAATAGTAATCTAAGTACTCTAATATGTTTATCACTATCTCTATATATCTCTATAACATCCAAAAAAATTAAGTGAATGAAATATTAACGTGGAATTAGGGTTAGAGGTTGTGTATGTAAACGAGAATGAAAATAAAGTTTTGTGTACATAGATATCTCTCTTTCCTTTCCAGTGTAACCAGCGTTCATCTAAAACCGAATAATCTATAAAATATGGAAATCCTAAATTAAACAGTTTGATTACCCGAATATGATGGCTTTATTTAGTTTGGTTCCGTTAATTAAATCTTTTACTAATTTTATTAAACTGAATAAGCCAATATCTAATTATTGTTTTTATAATTTATATTTATAAACACTATTGAAATTCAAATCATATTCATACCCTTTCATAACCCTTTTTCGTCTTTCTTAACTTACTCAAGAAAATTGTGACCATGCATCTTGTAATACAAAATTTCGGAAAAAACAACCAAACAAACTTTGTTCAAGAAACCTTATTAAAATAAAATTGTCGTTCAATTTATCCGATAACCAATAACCCGTAACCGATCGAATAAACCGTAACAAATTAAACCGAACCTTGTTTGGTTTGATTATAGGATATTCTGAAAAAAAATTAAACCGACCAAATAATATCCCTACCTTCATGGAAACGATTTATTTGATACTAATTGGTGTCAAAACAACAACACAAGTTTGATAAATCAACAACAAACTAGTTTATTCTTCACACAATCAAAATCAAAATCAAAATCAAAATCAAAATCAAAATCAAAATCGTGAAAGTGGTTAAAATAGAAAGAATGGAGTCAAACAATGAAAGAAGCCAACCGTTCCATCACAATCTTAGCCTTCTCATTAGTACTATCAAGAACATAAAAGCAGTGACTCTCTCCTTCGATCTCCACAAACTCCACTTCACCATTCCATTCGCTTTCTTTAATAGCCTCAAAGTATTTGCTATCAATCTCCCTCAGCTCATCCTTCTCCGTCGCCACCACCAACAACTTCTTAACACCATATTCCGCTGCAAATCCCCGCCCACCACCAACGAATGGATTGATCATCGGACTATCGATCCCGCCCTCGGCCTGTGGATGTGCCATCATCCAACACCCATAAGGCAAACCCTCAACTCCATACAATGAACTCCAAAAATAAGGACAACCAAGAAACCCACCTAAGATTTTCACATCACCATTCAGGCTTTCCCTCCCAGCTTGCAAAGCCATGTTATGTACGATATTCCCACCTGCACTATCCCCACCGATATAAAGTCTTTCAAAATCTCCGAATTCGACCAACCAAGACTCTGGATTTTCCAAATTTCTTCCATGGTTGGTTGCATGTGATGCCACCCATTGAAGTGCAGTCCAACAATCTTCATAAGCTGTCGGTAGAAGATGCTCTGGGGCTAATCTGTACTCGACTGAGATTACAAGTGCATTTATGTGGGAGACAATTGTGTTGAGATAGTTGTGTTCCAAGAGAGTGAAGGCTGATCCGAAAACAAATCCGCCTCCATGGACGTAGACGAAGATGGGGAGTTGTTGGGAATTTGTGGGCGGGGTCTTGGCAGGGAGATAGAGACGAGCAGATACGTGAGGGGAGATGACGATATCTTTGGAAGAGATGCCATTGATGGGGTCTTGTAATGATGGTGAGACGTAAGGTGAGATGTAAGGTGAGACCATGGGCCTCTCGATAGTTCCATCTTTGTAGACGCGGATAAAATTTGGGATCTCATAGCTCAACTCTTTGTTTGAAGCCATGAGACTTAACAGACAGAGGGATGAAGCTATTACATAAATAATGAATGGTAAGCATAGATATATATATATATATATATATATATATATATAGGGCCTATTCAAGGGAGAACTAAGTTGTTTGTGGTAACTGTGAGAACCAATCTCAACAAATCATTTTAACATATTAATTATACAATTAAAATCAAATTAAAAGGGTATGTTAGTCAATTCCTAATTTAAAATTAAAATTTAATTTTTTAAATGCAACCGTTTCAAATAAAATAAATTAATATTGATTTACATTCCTAAAATAAAATATTAATATCATTTAGTGAAATAATTTCAAAAAAATAAATMYATTTGTGTAAACATGTTCATTATTCTGATGAATCATATGAAATCACACATATTTGTTGAAGATTGTATCCATAATATTTAAGAATGTTATCA
>NC_037539.1:14624270-14626528 GCF_001531365.2 Cynara cardunculus var. scolymus
TATATATATATATATATATATATATATATGGGTCCATTCAAAGAAGAACTGACTAGTTTGTGGTAACTATGAGATCTAATATTAACCACAAATTAATAGATAAATTAGGAAATTTATAATTTTGGTAATTTTGAATTAAAATTTTAATGCAAGGACATTTTTGTTATTTTCTCTCCTCTCTTCTCTCACCATCCTCCGGCCACCGTCCTCCGGTGATATCATTGTGATGCCTAAAAATATTGATTCTGTTAAACAAAAGAAACAGTGTGATACTTAAGCATATATAAGATGCATTGTGATACCACTGTGTTACATCTCCGATCGACTACATAAACGACTTCAGTGTTATACCCAAGCACATATATGATGCATTGTGATACCATTGTGGTATCACCGGTGAACGGAGGATCGTGGCCGGAGGACGGGGGACGGATAGAGAAGAGAAAATACCTAAAATGTTCTTGCATTAAAATTTTAATTCAAAATTACCAAAATTATAAATTTCCTAATTTATCTATTAATTTGTGGTTAAGATTGGATCTCACGATTAGCATAAATTAATTAATTCTCATTTGATTAAGCCCTTATATATATAATTTATTAGGTTGTATTTGAAACAAACTATATATATATAAATCGGCAGGAACCATGGGGGAATTTATGTTTTAATTGGGGGTCAAATCATGACGTATTAAGTTTAAAAAAATTAAAATTTCTTTAAAGGAGTGTTTGAGATTGTTTATAAAAATAAATTATTCATTTATTTTAGTGTGACACTAGTAATAAGCAATTTTGAGTGTTTAAATAAACATCTTATACTGGTTCCAAACTGGTAATAAGAAGTTTTTGAAAAAGTTAAATCAATCTAATTTATAGTAAGTTGATACGAACTTTTATAAAAAAACACAAATTGTTTCAATTAAACAAACCCAAACACCCCTAAATGTATATGTTTTGACCCCCAAAAATATAAGGTTCTTAATCCAATTTTATTGTTAATTTTGTATATAATTTATTTTTTACATTAATTCTGAATTGTTAATATTAGAGTTTGTTAATATAATTTTCATTTTTTTTTGTTAGTTATTAGTTGTTAAGTTAAGGTTTGTTAGTTGATGCCAAAAATTGTTAATTTTGTTGTTGTTAATTTAGGGTTAGGATTTATTAGGTGATGTATAATTGTTAAGTTGAATGATTTTCCTTGGATCTATTTGAAAGAAATTTTTCTTATGGAGTTTCTCCTTAACCAAAGAGATAGATTAGACGGACGGTACTATTTAAATAGAGGACATCATCAACCACATGATCACGTGGCTATTACTTCAATTCTGACCCCCATTATGCGTTTTATTTAAATTATTAAGTCAAATTTATAATGTTTCTATCTTGAGCTTTAATTAAAATACTATTTGTGAACCGGAATTAGTCTGACGTATCTAAAAAATTATAAGGATCTCGAATGAATGTTCTATATGTATTGTTGGATTTCATTGCAAATCAATTTTAGATTGTAAACTAATGGACAGATTTGAGCCATTGATCAAAATGAATTAAAACACTTTTACTTCCATAATTTTTAAACTAATTTATCTTAAAAATAACTAATATTTTAATCAAAAAAATATATCAGGAATACAAGCATTTCATTCTCTTCGATTTGACATCCATCTCCATATATTATTTTTATTTTAACTGTTTTTACATGAAATAATATATTTGTGTCATATTCATTATAAATATTTATGTATATTCACATGTATACAATAACTCTTTAGTATTCATACATCGGTATGATATTCATCATGACTATACAACTTACGATAATATTCATCATACATAGTCATGTATTTTCACATGTATACAATAGATCTTTAGTATTCATCGATCACTATGATACTCATCATTAATATACATTTTCACTATAACATTCATCAAGAATATAAATACTAGTCTTCATGAATATTCATGTACATTCATGTATATCCAACAACTTTTCAGTATTTATACATCATTATAATACTCATCATGAATATATGTTTTTATTATAACATTCATCAGGAATATACATACTATTCATTAGGGGTGCTCAAAAACCCGATGAACCCGATGAACCCGACCAACCCAACCCGAATTTTTAAAAAAACACCCAACCCGAGGTAACCCGATGCATGATCGATAAAAAAATTAGCCAACCCGACCTTATTGGGTTGACATCGGGTCAGGCCCAAAAAAACCCGACCAACCCGATGAACCCGACC
>NC_037539.1:14627248-14628777 GCF_001531365.2 Cynara cardunculus var. scolymus
TATCATATATATATATATATATATTATTCGTCTTGAATATACATATTATTCATTATAAATATTTATGTATGTTTATGTGTTACAACAACTTTCTAGTGTTCCTATAAGTATAATATTCATCACAAATATAATTTTCACCATAGTAATCATCATGAATATACTGTACTTTCAACTATACACATCTCTAGTTGTTTTTTCTCTATTGATTCTCGATTGGTATCAGTGGGTTCCCAAATCATCTTGATAAGATCTGAAAGTGGTTGATTATGGTTTTGCACACACAAACACACACCAAGTCAATGGATGGGTTCTCGATTAGTCTCAATCAGTCACGATAGCTTCGATGGCTTCCCGATTCATCTTGATGGGTTCCAGATCCATATTGATAAAAGATGAAAGTGGTAGGTTATGGTTTTACACACATAAGCATCCAATTCACACCAGGTCGTATTCATCCTCTATTATCCGCCCCATATAAATCTTTAGTCGCCTTTCAGTATTGGCGAAGCTTTAATTGGAGACCCTTCAGTGTCATTTTGTTTGGGGGACTAATAGGCTTGGGTGGCTAGGGCACATGTTCTCGAGGTTACTCGCTTGGTTTCAAAACCACATCTGGCATATGTGATTCTTGGTTCTCGATCGGCCTCGATAGAAAATAGAGGTGGTAGGTTATGGTTTTACACACACAGACACACACCAAGTCAATGATGGGTTCTCGATCAATCTCGATGGATGTTGGTTATAGTGATGAAGAGCATGATGTCAAGTTACAGACGTACGACAGTGAAGAAGGTGTTTTCGAGTTATAGAATTACAATGTTGAAAAATATGATGTTGAGTAACGGGCTTACTATGGTGAGATGTTATATAGACGTGAATATAAATGAATATTCATAACGAATGATACACATATATTCCATTTCACATAAAAAAGGTTAAAACGAAAAAGAACCATTGCAAGATGGATTTCATATTGAATAGAATGAATGTTCATTTTTGTAATGTAATTTGTTTGATTTAAATATTAGCAATTTTTAGGATAATTTTGATATAAAAATTAAAGGGCTAAAAGTTTTAATTAAAAAATAAAACAAAAAACCATATAGTTACAACTTACAAGTAGAATAAAAAAAACTTCTTTTTCACTTAATCATATTAATTAACCATTTTAATTAAAATTTATATTTAATATAAGGTGTTAGATAAATAGAGATGGATGATCCATATTTGTTTCTTCATTAATTTACGACTTAGATTAGAATTCAATATAATTATACATATATATTATGTATCTAGAAGAGTGCTCGTGCAATGCAGCGAGACATATATCGATTTTAATGTTCTATTTTATTATTTGTCTCTGTCGATGTTATAATACGATTTTATGTGTTTTTAAGAAAACGATAATGATTTTAATTTTGAATAAAATATAAATTCGAAAATATCATAAAAATTTGAAAAAAAAATATATTAATGTTAATATCAAATCAATTATTTGAAAGTTTTCATTTTTTATGTAATTTATTTAA
>NC_037539.1:14629223-14634003 GCF_001531365.2 Cynara cardunculus var. scolymus
AATTTTAAATAGTTAATTTGATACTAATATCGATATATTTTTGTTAAAATTTTATAATATATTTAAATTTATATTTTACTCAAAAATAAAAACATCATCGTTTTTTCAAAATCACATAAGGCCATACTATAACATCGACTGAGATAAAGAATAAAATAAAATATTAAAATCAAAATGTATCTCGCAGCATTGCGCGGGTACCTTTTTAGTATGCATTAATAAACGGTATTTTACGCATAAAAAATGGTTTTTAAGAGTTTTTGTCAAATACTATATTATCAACTATTTAAAAGTTCTCATTTTTTAAGTAATTTCTTTAATTTTTTATTATAATTTAATTTAAGTTTAATAACGAAATAATTTATTTTTGGTTTAATAATATAAACATTTACATAAGATAATAATTAAGTATTATGTTAGAACTCAATGATTATTCTAATTATATTTTAGATTTTTTATATTTAAAATAAGATGTTTATCTTGTATTTGATTATGTTTATCTGAAGTTAGTTACACGAATTCAGATATGGAGCTTTAATAAGTTGTATTTACGCACAATCYACTTGCAATCTTGAGTTTTAAGTAATATGCATTAATAAACGGTACTTTACGCATAAAAAATGGTTTTTAAGAGTTTTTATCAAATGTTTTATAATATAGTATAGATACTAAAAAGGTGCTTGCATAACATAGCGAAATATATCTCAATTTTAATATTTTATTTTATTATTTATCTATTTTGATATAATACGGTTTTTTATGTTTTTGAGAAAGCGATAATGTTTTTATTTTTGAATAAAATATAAATTTAAGTATATCATAAAAATTTGGGAAAAAATATCGATATCAATACCAAATTTACTATTTAAAGTTCTGCTTTTTTTGTATAATTTTCTTTAATCCAATATTTTGTTTATAATTTAATTTAGACTTAATAACGAAGTAATTTATTTATCATTTAATAATATAATTTTTATAAAGATAATAATCAAGTATTTTTTATAACTAATAATTATCCTAATTATATTTTAGATTTTTTATATTCAAAATGAGATGTCTATCTCGTATTTAATTATGTTTATCTATAATTAGTTACAAAAATTAAAAAAATAAAGTTTTAATAAGTTGTACTTACGCACAATTACTTGTGATCTTGAATTTTAAGTAATATGCATCAATAAACAGTACTTTATGCATAAAAAATTGTTTTTAAGAGTTTTTGTCAAATGTTTTATAGTATAGTATATATATATGTATATATATATATATATATAGGGTGAGTTAATTTGTTAACTTAATATATGGTGTTAACTTTGTGAACCAATCTTATCTATTGATCATTGAAATTGGTGGCTTAGACCATTCATGACATAAAATGTAAATAAGTCCACGCGTAGACAAGGTAACATAAGTGAACAATGTTTACAAGGGGTATTTTGAGAAAACATTTTAACTGACCATTAATGACAATGAAATGTTTTGTAACTGCCCATTAATGACAATGTAACTGTTATTGATGACAATGTAACTGCTCGGGAATTACTCTTGTCATCGAACAGAAACCGATAGCAAGATCCTCAATACCAGATTCTTCTACAGCCTTTTTTGGTTCATGGTTCATGTGTGAACAAGTTTTCGATATTTATGAAAATTGTTCATGTGTGAACAAGTGTTCATAGTTCATATGTACTCATGGTTCATGAACACGTGCCTAAATTCATTATATGAACAAGTTTTTATGAACAGAATAATACATTATCTAGATTCGATATTTATGAACAAGTTTTTACGAATATTGAACCTATTATGAACCAATATTATTACCATATCTCCATATATGTGATCACATACTATGCACATAGAGTTCTCCATGTTTAAGAACACATATTATGCATACAGAGTTGATGATTCATTGGTAAATTGAGTTTACACCGTGCACCTATGCACATATTTCTCCATAAAACCATTAATTTAGCTCGAATCATATCTGATTGTCTTCTAACAACCCTTTAGTGACATTGGAATCTAGACAAAAAAATAAAATTACAAATATAACCTTAAAACCAATTTCATGGTGAGAGATGAACATGTGTTAACAAAGGCTTGTGATTGGTCTAAAGAGTTTGTATAGTTAATATATTTTTCATGGTTAACAAATGATCATAACTCTCTCTCTCTCTCTCTCTATGTCTCTGTGTGCGTGTGTGTATATATATATATATATAGAGAGAGAGAGGAACGATCAAATGCAAACCACTCAATTTGTACAAACCGTGCAAACCTCATTCAACCAATCATAATTTTTCATTTTGTTCATTTTTTTCTAATTACGAGAGGTTGATTAATCATTTTTATTGTGGAGGGTGTTAATCATGGATATTATCATCTTCATTATTTTAATTTTAGAGAAATACATGAAATAGTTTCATTAAAATTTTATTAAGTATTATATGAAACAATTTCATAACCATATATGAAACAATTTCGTCAAAAAAGTATTATATGAAACAATTTCACAAGATTAAACAATATCATGAAAAAAATTCATAAGATTAAATAATGAAATCGACAGATGAGGTGGTTTGCACGATTTGTACAAATTGGGTAGTTTGCATTTGATCATTCCTCTATATATATATATATATATATATATATATATATATATATATATATATATATATAAAGAGAGAGAGAGAGGCATCTTCAAATGCAACCAACTTAAAGGTATTTGACTTAAAGGTATTTGAGTTGTAATTGTTATACCCTTTAATTTAATTTCATTTGAAGATGCCAATATATATAGGGTTGGGATCACGTGAGACCAATTTGTTTTTGTGAGACTATTTTTTTACACTTGAAACTTCATAACAAAACACTATGAAAGTAACCTTCTTGGTGTTTTTGTTGTGAGAGTTCGGATGTTTTTTACCTTCACAATGTTTCGTTGTGAAGTTTCAAGTGTTAAAAAGTGGTCTCACGAAAACAATCCGGTCTCACGTGAACCTGACCCTTATATAGCCCAGAGTTATTTTACAAACCAGTGAAATCTATCAAACCGTATAAACCGTGTGGTTCATTGTTTAATTGAACAAAATTGTTTCATGAAAGTGTTTAATATGATGAAATTGTTTCATATATTTTTGTTTCTATGTGAAATGAATTGTTTCATATATTTCTCAATTTGATGAAGTTTGTTTCATATATTCTTGATTAATCAACCTTCATATATTCTTCATGAAATTCTTCCATATATTATTGACTAATCAACCTTCATAATTAAGAAAAAAAAGTGAAAAAAAATATATAAAAAAAACGATTGGTTGAATGAGGTTTGTTAGTTTGTAAAATAAACCACCCATATATATATATATATATATACACACACACACATACACACACACATACACACACACACACACACACACACACACACACACACACACACATATATATATATATAGGGGCAGGTTCAAACGAGAACATTAACTATTTAAGGAAACAAGAAAAAAGTCGTTAATGTACAAATGCATATATGATTCACATACATATGTATATATATTTACGTACAAAATCATATATGATTCACTCACATGCATATATAGGTTCAAAAGTTGTCCGCTTCCATTCTTTGACGTTAATGTAAAATCTCATGCGATTTTGTACATTAACAACATTTTTCGTGTTTTCTTTAACTAGTTAGCGTTCTGGTTTGAACCTTAATATATATATATATATATTTATATATATATATATACATATATATAGGGGTTGGTTCAAATACTAACCAAGACTTTTGTGTTAACTTTGATAGTATTTGAACCAAGCTATATATATATATATATATATATATATATATACTAGAAGGGTACTCGTGCAATGCAGCGAGATACATCTTATTTTAACGTTTCATTTTATGTTGTCCCTGTCGATATTATAATACGTTTTTATATGATTTTGAGAAAAACGATAATGTTTTTATTTTTAAATAAAATATAAATTTGAAGATATCTTAAAATTTTAAAAGAAATATATTGATATTAGTATCAAATTAACTATTTAAAAGTTCTTGTTTTGCTGTGCAATTTCTTTATTATTGTAATTTAATTTAGGTTTAATAACGAAGTAATTTATTTTTGATTTAATAATATAATTTTTTATAAAGATAATAATTAAGTATTCTGTTAGAACACAATGATTATCCTAATTATATTTTAGATTTTTTATATTTAAAATGAAATATCTATCCAATAATTGATCATGTTATCTGCAGTTAGTTACACAAATTGAAACATAGAACTTTAATAAGTCGTACTTATGCATTAATTACTTCTAATCTTAAATTTGAAGAAACAATACTTTATATATAAAAAATAATTTTTAAAAGTTTTTATTAGATACTTTATATATTAACTAATTCAAACAAAATGTCACTTCAACAAACTTTATCCATTAAAATAAGTGTGTTGGATTTTGATAAAACCAATTATTATTTTAATTCAATAGTTGAAGTTGAAAAGAAAAGAAGCATCATTTGAAGTGTCATCCCAGGAAATTTCGCTAAAAATACCATCAAACTATGCTCCAACTTATATATACCATCTTATAACGCATTTGATTAAAACTCTTAAAAACTTTTAAACTCTTAAAATTCTTAAAAACTTTTAAACTCTTAAAACTCTTAAACTCGTCGATTTAATCTCTATCCGATTTCATCCCATATCTGAATTCGTGTAACTAACTGCAGATAAGCACACTCAAATACAGGATAAACATCTCATTT
>NC_037539.1:14635923-14668812 GCF_001531365.2 Cynara cardunculus var. scolymus
AAACCAAATATAAATTACTTCGTTATTGTACATAAATTAAATTATAAAAAAATCAAATTAAAAAATTACACAAAAAAATGAGGAATTTCAAATAGTTAATTTGATACTAATATCGATATATTTTTGTCAAAATTTTATGATATCTTATTCAAAAATAAAAACATTATCGCTTTCTCAAAATCACATAAAGTCATATTATAACATCGACTGAGATAAAAAATAAAATAAAATATTAAAATCACGATGTATCTCGCTGCATTGCACGAGTACGCTTCTAGTACTAATAAAACACAAAAAAAACCTCAGATTTAGTAGCCCATCAACATCAAAAAGATATCAACTCCAATCATACTCTTAAAAAACAACTTACATTAAAAAATGAAATTAAAAACTCAATTTTTAATAAAGTGATAATTGTTATATTTTTAATAATTGAATTAATGATGGGATCATACATTTGCCGTTCACAATCAAACATTACAAATGTGCAATTTCAAAATTTTGGCCGGCATAAATTTTGCCATTTTGCGAGACGGTTGGAGCACTACAACGTCACATAATTGAATTATAGTATTGAAGATGCTCTTAGTTCGTTTATTTCGGAGATGCTTTTGGTATCCAAACAAAAACTTGGTCAACACGTACATTCATTTTGTTTTTCAACAATTATACGAACTATTGAAGCTATCGAGAGAGTTCCAAATGCTGATGGTAACGAAGGTATGTCCATTCCTCTCGTTAGACCGTCTGTAGCACTCATAGCTACGGCCCTAACTCGATTGTTTCCTAATAATTACTGTACCTCACAAGTCACATTAATTGGTTGAGAGACGGATCCCGCCATTCCCTGAAAAAGATTTGAATTGTAATGAATTATAGGAGGGTATGCCGTTTTACTAAATATATTCAAGGGATTTAGATTTTATTGTATGATTCAAATTGTTTGTTGTGTTTGATTTGTAGGATTTTAGTGAAATTAAATTACATTTTTTATATATAACTTATGAAAATAAAATTAAAATTAATTAAGTTAGCTTTTACTAACTAATTATTACAAAATGAATATTTTTAATACATCTTAAAATCTTATTACAAATAAATTCTATAAAATCTCGTGAAATACCAACTATCCAATTGGATTCCTAAATCTAATGTTTGAAATTTTTTATCAGAACTTTTATTTAAACCAAACATATGATTACTTATAAATTCCACTAAATCAGTGAATCAAACGGATCCTAAAAAACCAAATAACTTAATTTACAAGATGCGGAAGCAAACTGATAAAAATTAATTCGGTTCTAGTGGAATCCAACTAAATTGGAGTAATAAATCAATCGATATGTTCTCAAGCATCTCAATGAAAAATGAAGGTGGTACGTTGTAACACCCCAAAATCTAGAAAGACACGACTAATTTAAAAATTGTATAACATATCAATTAAATGATAAATTCATTCCTATAGATCAATACTTGATTACCTATAACGAGAATCTAAGACTTAACACAAACAAATGGATAAACCAAATTTTACATAGAGTTCAGGTTAAGGACGGATGTAACATCCCAAATATTTCGAATACTTATATATATCAAATCTAGTATCCCAAGATCAAACACTTACATTGCAACGAAATTAAATTTCTAATCTTACAAATTATATCACCATCTAAATTACAATCTTGAGGAGCATAACTCTGCTCTATATAACAATGCTTTGATCTGCACATATCCTTCTTTGAAGCTAATCCTTATCTCTCTTTATTGCACTTTTCTTTTCACTCAAAAACCGTCTGGGTAAAAGAGTTTTAAAAGAGTTTTGGGTGAGTCTTTGGCCCAGTAAATCCACGGTTTTAATGCATGAACAACAACTTTTACATCAAACAATTTTCACTAAGCTTCATAAATTAAGCATGCCTTGATGAGAATAATATTTTTTTCACAAAATAAAGGCATTACAGTGGGTGACTACATCACAAATCAACGGCGTCATGGGAGATGTCCAGCTCACACAACATTACCTGGCGAACTCACACAGCATGTCCGCACTTACGGCTTAGACAAGCTTACCAAGCATGCTCGTCTCTACAAAATCATATTGTAGTACATCCCCATTGACACACAAATACTGAAAACACATTATAAAAATATTGCACTTTTCACGCATATATAGTATATCAAAAATCTCGAGAAACTTCAAACAACTTGTGGATAATAAGGCATGCAACCATTTTAAAAATAAATCATGTGTAACTCACCATACATGTCATAACTCCAAACCGTTCCTTGAATTTCCTCATGTTCTCCAAAAAAAAAAACACATCAAACTTGTTGCGCTTCACTAAACCATCCTCATCTTTCACCTCTCTTATACAAGTTTCCTTTCCCGAGAATTTGTCATCTCTATGCTTGAAAACCTCCCCATATATATACTTAATGCATGTGGACGGTTATGGGTAGATGAATAGCAAGAGTCTTGAATTTAAATTATTGGCCGTTTAAGCCCTTTGACATACAATGTTATTTATTTTAGCATAAATGAAAAATAGCTACAAACTTTCACAAATTGATATACAAAACCCTTAAAGATATAAAATGCATTTTTATTTAGCCCAATGAGATTCTTTTGTATAAGGGTTATTACAACGGGTATTACTAATTCCCAATCACATTCATTATCTCCAAAATACGGAAGATGTCCCCGAATAGCTAAATCCTTTTCAAATCTTATAATTTCAAATAAAGTTTCTTAACGAAGCAATATGGGTGTGATTGCCATACACTCGATATATTTTTCGAAATAGACTGAACACATCTAAACACATAAGAATCAACTTAACCTATAATTCTTTTCTATCTATATCATCATGTAATCCTTGTTAATTTCATCAAATTTAATTGTATTTGGCCGATTGTAACTTTACTGCCATACATCACTATATATCTCTGTCATCGACTATTTCAACTAATTCTCTGACATCATTTCATATTTATTACTAACCATTTTACTGGTATTCCATTAGCCATTGTAACACAATATGTTGGATTTTTCTTCAAAGCTTACCTTCAACCACTAAAAAAATTATTCGTCCTTTATCTTCCTTAAGCTCATGCACTTGCATTTGATTGAATGTTTTTTTTTTACTAAAACCTCGTAATATTGATACACATACCTTTTTAATATTGAGTATTCTACTATATCATTTTCTTAACTCTGATTTGGCAATTACCATCGCTAAATTTCCACCATATCTAATAACTCCAACATTTCATTCAACGATGGATCATCATACACGTGTTCCAATTTAATACTTTCAAATCATGCTTGCATTAGTATTCATAGATACTAAGATGAGTGTGGAGTCTATGATGTACTTGCTTATCATCTCATCTTAAATTCTTACACACCTTTCATCCATTCAACTATCTCCACTTTTGGTCTTACATCCGACGTCATTCATTTATTCTTTCACGACATCCTAATATGTCATGAATACTTGGCCTTATTCTGATATAAACATCAACTTCTCTTGTTGTCTTTCAATGCCTACAATTTATTTCTTCACATTTTTAACGATTTATAAGCCGACAACATTGCTTACGTCGTTATTTCAACTCATACATTGATATATACATATACGTGCATACATAGGTATATATTTATATGAAACCATGCCATCGACAGTTTATACATGAAAACTATTTGGATGACTCTGCATGCATGAAATGCATTTATGCACACTAATAACTTAATATGTACGTGCATTTACATTCTGCCTTGAAACATATTATATATATATATATATATATGTATGTGTGTGTGTGTATGAACATATATGCTCTAACAAGTCAAGCCATATATATATATATATATATATATATATATATGCATACTAACTCTTCATATAAGGTTGGCGCATGCATGGTGTGTGTATATACATGTACCCATTTCGATTTTTCAATACACACGTCACCCGTGATCCACCTACTGTTTCGAGTTGTTTATTTTTCTTTCTTTCTTTCAAATACAGTGACCTATGAGCCTAATAACAAGAAATATCTTGCTTAATAAGCCTAACACAACGAGTTCTCAAGGTACGTAAGCTTCGATCCATCACAGCGGTTAAATTTCGAGCCATCCGTTATAAAAATATATCGGACATGTACACCCATGAACCACAACTTATATCTTTTAGAATCGATATGAGGATCACCATTTGACAACCTGGTATCGCTGAGATTACCGTTGTGTAGAACGGTAGAAGTGCTATTGTGACTGTTGGCACCGTTGCCCTACTGAAACCTATATACTCGATTAATCGAACAACTAGCGGGATTATCTAGTAAACAATATTTAGAGAGGATCGATACGAAACTCTTATCGATTGACGCCAAACTAGCTACAATATAGAACACCATCAACTCTCGTTTCAGCGTCCACCATCGTCTTTACTCACAATAGTTCCCCTTCTTGACCAAAATTCACACAAACCTTCAAACTCCCGTTTTATACTAAGCCATTGGCGGTTTTATGGAAGAGGAAGCGATAAGGCTATGATTAATGGCCGGAGGTTTCATGACTATTAGGTTTCATGCATTACATAAAAAATCACCTTTAGAGAAGGTATTGTTTTGTACTTAAAAGTCTTAAAAGTTTCTCTAAAGCCTTTAGATAAGCTTTTCAAATTTTTCAAAGAACTTCTCTGTGTAGCGGTAGATAAAGGTTTTAGAGAGGGTTTTCGGAGGGTGTATTTTTGTTAGCCTTTAGAGACGCTTATTTGAGGCTTTAGATACACTTTTAAAACTTCTCTAAAGGTTAGTCAATTTTTTATTCAAAGCTTTTCTAAAAGTATATATATTAGTGGCACTTTTCAAGTATTTGTGATGGTTTGTAAGAGTTACTAGAAGATAATGGAAAAGCTTCTCTAAAGATATCGGCTTTAGTGACAATTTTAAAAAACCTTCTCTAAAAGTCCTCGTTAGTTACACATACAAAATCTTCTCTAAATATGATATTTAGATACACAAACTCAAAATCTTCTCTAAATATTATCTGTAGTTACACTTTTAAAAAATCAATTCCTTCTCTAAAAAATATATTATATATTTATTTCATCCATAATTCAACTGCATATATATATATATATATATATATATAGACTTGGGATCATGTGAGACCAGCCTGTTTTCGTGAGACCCGTGAGACCAGCATTTTACACTTGAAACTTCACAGCAAAATGCTGTGAAGGTAACCTTTTAAAACCTTCACAGTGTTTTTGCTGTGAAGGTTCGACTTTTTTTAAACCTTCACAGCGTTTTTGCTGTGAAGTTTATGTGTAAAAATGTGGTCTCACGGGTCTCACGAAAACAGACTGGTCTCACGTGAACCCAACCCTATATATATATTATAATAAAATTAAACTAATAAATAATATTAAATTAATCAGAAACAAATTAATAATAATCTCAAAACAATTTAATATATATAAGAACCATCCAAATTTAATATTCAAGTAGTTCATATATCGTCTAAATTTATCAACAAAAAAACATCCAAAATCATCGTAACATGTTAACGATCTTGAGTCTCCGAACGTTGGTCTTGAACAATTAATGAAGATGAAAAACTTGGAACTGACCGGCTGGATACAATTGACCTCACCATTTGTTGCAACTCAGCGACTTCATCCTTCATAAGAAAGAGCTCGGATTTGGTTGAAGCAAGCTCGCACGCTGTTGAAGCAAGTCGATTAGACATCTCGATGAGGCTCAATCGACCTGATTGTTGGGTTCAAGAATGTGCGTTATTGTTGTATTCAAGTTCTCCTTTTATTAAGCTTTGTAATAGTTAGGTTTAATGCTTTCCTTAGTATAAATAGTCTTTAGCTTTGTATTTTGTCATTAACTTTCAGTAATCATTCTGATTAGCATTGTAATCTTTCTCTCAATAAATCTACAAAAGATTTGGTGATCATATCTCTCTAATCTTCATCTTGTTTTTAATTCTTGAAGATCTAATTCAGATTTGTATGATTTTGGGCTTTTCACTGACGCACCGGTTGAAGTTGATCCAAGTCCAAATAGCTAAAATGCAACAATTAGGACCAAAAGAAATAAATGAGAACACAATAAGATTTTTGCACATTGATAATTTAAAAGGAACCAAAGCAAGTATCTAGCCCCAAAACCTTAAAAGTATGATATGAAGAAAATTTGAAAAAAAATGAAGTAAAAGATTGGCCTCACCTTGATAGCTTGCCTTCTGCTTATGTAATTCGGTGACTCAAGAAGCTTTGAGTTGTACTCTGCAAAAAACTAAACAGAGAAACATGATTATAGTGCCAAATTATGTTAAGCTCAATAATATATGACATTTGTGTGTTGTTCATAACATTGAACTTTGAAGTGTGATATTCTACATCTACGCAATCATATTGATATGTTTGGCTACCTCAAAATCCTAAAATACGTTACCAAAAATCTAGCATGTTGCGACAATGACCTATTGGTGAACATAAGCTCCATAATACTGCTTTTGTAATGATATATAACATCTTCATATAAGCAAATTTATATTAAGACTTCAAAGATCGAAATGAAAGAGAAATCATGGAATCACATAATCCTAATTCGAATAGAAATCGTGAAATCATTGAAGAAAAATCGTGGAATCTCATAATCTGAATTCGAGGAGAAACCGTGAAATCGCATAACATTCCGTGGATTTCTAGTGAACATTGAGGAGAAATCGTGAAATCGCTTTAAAAAGTTATAAAAGTRTAACTGGAAATTTTATTAATTTAAAATAAAAATAAAAATCATTTATTTTTAGAGACGTTTTAAAAAGTGTCGCTAAAGCTTCTGACTCGATTTTCATAAAAAACATATCTAAAAGCTTTAGAGATTGTTTCTATAGCGAATAATTTGGTTTCAAATCCTTCTCTAAAAGTTGTCTTACATTCGGTTACAGTAATCACTTTTGTCATGTAGTTCTTTCTCTAAAAATCATCTTTAGATGTGCTTCCAAATCCTTCTCTAAAACTTTCCTCTCTAAAAACCTTGTTCCTTGTAGTGATGTCATTAAATTACATTCAATTTTAGAGTCTAAACCCTTCACTTTGATTGCATTTACACTACCGGTCCTTGCAATTTAACGACTATCAATTCTCCCCCCCTTTTTTTTTGGGTTATTACAACTTTCCCCCTTAACAAAATATGATAAATCAACTCACTATATCATCAATACTTTGAGTTCCTATTATTCTCAAAGTAAATATATTCTCTCCCCACTAAAGCAAATCAGTGGAAGTTTGTCACCAGAACTTTATCCACCAACATCACCAACATCACTCTACATCTATTTTATCTCATCTTACCATGTGTTTTGCATAAACATATCTCTATCAATGTCATTATATCCAAGGATATTAAACCATCTAACGACTTCTCTGCTTTAATCTAGTTTAAGTTAACCCTCAAATTAATTTAAATCACCACTCTCATCACTATAAATCAATCTTTAGTTACACATCTATCAATAATACAATCTTCCATTCTCAGTTTAAGTTTAGGTTTCAGTAACCTAATCCACTTAAACTTTGCCCTGATACCACTTGTAACATCCCAAATATTTCGAATACTTAAATATATCAAAACTAGTATCCCAAGATCAAACACTTACATTGCAGCGGAAATAAAAATATCTAATTTTACAAATTATATCACCATCTAAATTACAATCTTGAGGAGCATAACTCTGCTCTATATAACAATGTTTTGATGTGCACATATCCTTCTTTGGAGCTAATCCTTATCTCTCTTTATTGCACTTTTCTTTCCACTCAAAAGCCGCTTGGGTGAAAAAGTTTTAAAAGAGTTTTGGGTGAGCCTTAGGCCCAGTGAATCCACGGTTTTCATGCATGAACAACAACTTTTACAACAAACAATTTTCACTAAGCTTCATAAAGTAAGCATGCCTTGATGAGAATAATATTTTTTCACAAAATAAAGGTATTACAGTGGGTGACTACATCACAAAGCAACGACGTCATGGGAGATGTCTACCTCACACAACACTACCTAGCGAACTCACACAGCATGTCCGCACTTACGGCTTAGACAAGCTCACAAAGCATGCTCGTCTTTACAAAATCATATTGTAGTACATCCCCATTGACACACAAATACTCAAAACACATATTATAAAAATATCAAACTTTTCACACATATATACCTATATCAAAAATCTCGAGAAACTTCAAACAACTTGTGGATAATAAGGCATGCAACCATTTTAAAAATAATTCACGTGTAACTCACCATACAGGTCATAACTCCAGACCGTTCCTCGAAGTTCCTCATGTTCTAAAAAAAACGCATCAAACTTGTTACGCTTCACTAAACCATCCTCATCTTTCACCTCTTTTATACGAGTTTCTTTCCCCGAGAAATTGTCATCTCTATGCTTGAAAACCTCCCAATATATATACTTAATGCATGTGTGGGTAGATGAATAGCAAGAGTCTTGAATTTAAATTATTGGCCGTTTAAGCCCTTTGGCATACAATGTTATTTATTTTAGCATAAATGAAAAATAGCTACAAATTTCACAAATTGATATACAAACCCTTAAAGATATAAAATGCATTTTTATTTAGCCCAATGAGATTCTTTTGTATAAGGGTTATAACAACGGGTATTACTAATTCCCAATCACATTCGTTATCTCCAAAATATGGAAGATGTCCCCGAATAGTTAAATCCTTTTCGTGCCTCTAACTAGCCCTCAACTTCTTCATCGTGTTGCTAGTACCATTCCTCAACAAGAAAACGTGTTAGACTTAACGCCTATAGTGACTTCAAGTAGTTTTCATCATAATTATAAAACGGTAAAACTGAAAGACTGCTTAAGTCACCATTTGCAAAATAGAACTTTACCATTAAAGCAAACTCTTTCAAAAATCCATCATTTTCGTGATGAAAAACACAATGACCTAAGCATTCATTTTCATTTAAAACCAAAACCCAATACTCACACAATACATGAATAAAGTTTGATATTTAAATACATGAAAACATAGATAAAACTCAAGTATCCAAAACAGTAACATATGGATAATAAATGACATCTAAAACATCAAATCGTGGGTACATCTCTATGTTAATGAGTACCATTACGGGTCATTGATCATCAAGTTCAACCACCCATGATCTATACCTTGCATTAGAACCTCCGATGATCCTTGATATGCTTGTTCACTAGAAATACACTAGATGGTTTATGCTTGATGTTCAACTCCATGAGCCCGCACTATAATGTCCCCGATGACCCAATGCCTATTTCTAGCCACAACACGGAAATAGTCATCCTTTTTAAACCAATAAACTGGCTCATGTGCCTATGGATCCTGGAGGTTAGCCAAATGCGTGATGCCCAGCACGCAAGCCCCCACATCGTGCCTCGATCACGAGAACGTCGCCCGTTCCCCGCACGCCGTGCCCGTTTCCCGCACACGGGATGCCCGTTCTCGCACGCCGCGTGTTCCCGCACGTCGTGCCCACCGTTGCCCGTGCATCGGTTATAATATACATCAGGTTCCAATATTTAGAAACGTTTCTATATTGTTCACTTAAAATAACAAAAGTCTGAATTCCAAATTCACCATAACAAAATTTTTCTTCCATGATTCTATCACATCTTCCCTTTGCCTTTATCCTTTGACGTTGGATGACCTGCAAAATAAATTATTACAATAACTGAGGGTTAGACCGAAAGGTATAGTGAGTGAAATTCCCTCCTGCAAATAACATCTGCCGTAACATTTTAACACAGTTCAGAAGTGAGTTTTAAACGATAAAAAATTACCATTTCATCTATCACGGTTACACCGCCATTGTATCTATCACGATTACACCGCCATTTCATCTCTAACCCCCGAGGCAGTATCAAACCAAGTGCATTTAAACGTGACAACCACCTATCGCATTGAGCCATAATACTCGACCTCTATAACATCATCTAACATTTCATATAAGTCAGACTCACACTCGCCATAGCCGGCCCCCCTAACACATATACCACTATTATAGGTAACTCGACCGAATCCATGGGTTACCGTATGAAACTTGTAACAATTCACAAAGTATCCCTTATACATGGTGGCATAACGGCCTGGTCTGCGTGCTAAGGATATTAATTGTTCATTTGAGTTGTTTAACTAGAACATGACCTATAAAAGAAGGCCACACATAAGAAACACATAACGTATGTCATTGAATTCTGTAAGACCCAATAAAATCGAATAAAGCCCATTAGGCCCAATAAAACCAAATAAAACCAAATAAAACCGAATAAAGTCCAATAAAATCGCATAAAGTCCATTAAGGCCCGATAAACCGAATAAAGCCCATTATGCCCAATAAAACCAAATAAAGATCATTAAGGCCCAATAAAATCGAATAAAGCCCATTAGGCGCAATAAAACCAAATAAAACCGAATAAAGTCCAATAAAATCGAATAAATCCCATTAAGGCCCAATAAAACTGAATAAAGTCCAATAAAATCGAATAAAGTCCATTAAGGCCCATTAAACCAAATAAAGCCCATTAATCCCAATAAAATCGAGTAAAGCCCATTAGGCCCAATAAAACCAAATAAAGTCCAATAAAATCGAATAAAGCCCATTAAGGCCCAATAAAACCGAATAAAGTCCATTAAGGCCTAATAAAACGAATAAAGCCCATTATGCCCAGTAAAACTGAATAAAGCCTGTTAGGACTGAATTTCAGTATAAATTGTATTCGTCTTGAAAAAAATAATATTGTCTATAACTGTTGTGAAAGACATCGTGTTTGACTTTATATTATAGTTTGACTTTGACTTAGAAGGGTTCAAGTTTGACCCTATATAAGTCTTTTGTCCTTTGTGTAATATGTAATGAGCTCATTTGTAATATTCATATACGTATAATAGATTTGACTAGTTGACTTTCTCTCTCAAATCTCCTTCATTATATTCTTACAAGTTCATATCTAGATCTGCCATGGAAGTTTAGAGATATATTGAAGATTGATCATAAAAGGGACATTCAAAGCCCATTAAGGTCAAATAAAATCGAATAAAGCTCATTAAGGCCCAATAAAACCAGATAAAACCGAAGAAAGTCCAATAAAATCGAATAAAGCCCATTAAGGCCCATTAAAACCGAATAAAGTTCATTAAGGCCCAATAAACCGAATAAAACCCATTATGGTTAATAAAACCGAATAAAGCCCATTAAGGCCCAATAAAATCGAATAAAGCCCATTAAGGCCAAATAAAACTGAATAAAGTCCATTGAGGCCTGATAAAATCAATAAAGTCGATAATTGGATTAAGGCCCAATAAAATCGAATAAAACCTATTAGGCCCAATAAAACCGAAAAAAGTCCAAGAAATTGGATTAAGAGCCAATAAAATCGAATAAAGTCCAATAAATTGGATTAAGGCCCAATGAAATCAAATAAAGTCCATTAAGGCCCATTACACCAAACAAAGCCTAATAAAACCGACCCGATGGGTATATTTACATCCATCCAATCGTAATTAGCAACCAACACACATCTATACATATCGTGTATACATATGTATATAACACGGACCGACGGGTATATATACATATAACACATACAACATCATGTAAACATATGTATATAACACGGGCCGACAAGTATATATACTTATAACACATGCACATGTGTACATATAATATATATTGCGGTTGGCAACCAAAACACACACACACACACACACACACACACACACACATATATATATATATATATATAACACATATACATGTATACAAACCATACCTACACATAAAAATGTGTACATATAACACATAAAAAATGAGAAAATGAGAAAAATACGAAAATCCCTCGCTGATCAGCGAGGGATCAGCGAGGGAAGTGCCAATCCCTCGCAAATCAGCGAGGGAATGTCCTATTTTTCTTATTTTCTTGTTTTTTATGTGTCATATGTATATTTTTATGTGTAGGCGTCGTATGTATACATGTGCATGTGTAATAAGTATATATACTCGTCGGCTTGTGTTATATACATATGTTTATATGATGTTGCATGTGTTATATGTATATATACTCATCGGTCCGTGTTATATACATATGTATATACGATGTGTGATGGTTGCTAACCATGATTGGATCGATGTATATATTGTTTAAGATACATATGCCGGATGATGTCACTACAAGATAAAAGGGTTTTAGAGAAGGTTTTGTTTTGAGCTTAAAAGTATTAAAATCTTCTCTCAAGGTTTTAGATAAGCTTTTCAATTCCGTCACAATACTTCTCTATATAAGGTAAGGTAAAGGTTTTAGGGAGGGTTTTTGAAGGGTGTGCTTTTGTTAGCTTTTAGAGACACTTTTTTGGGGGGATTTAGATACACTTTCAAAACTTTTCTAAAGGTTAGTCAACTTTTTTCAAAAAGCTTCTCTAAAAGTAATTAATAGTGACATTTTTCAAGTATTTGTGACGGTTTAGAAACGTCTCTAAAAAATAATTTCAGAGAAGGTTTACAAAAAAGCTTGTAAACCTTGTCTAAAGGTATTGTCTTTAGTACATTTTACTTAAAACTTTCTTTAAAGATATCCTTAAGTTATACTTTGCAAACCTTCTCTAAAAGTTATCTTTGGATACAAATAATCAAAAATTTCTCTAAAGGTTATCTTTAGATGCACTTTAAAACATCGATTCCTTCTCTAAAGAGCATATTATTTTCTTTCAGCCATATTTCAGCTCTGTATTTATATATAATTATATATTATAAATAATAATATCAATCAACAAAAACAACATAAAAATCTCAAAGCAATAAATTTTCATACATTTACCATATAAAAGATAAGAATTTTTCAAAACAATCTCTAACATTCAACCAATCCATACATCAAATTTTTTAACATCCTCCCTAAACTCCTCAGAAAACTTGATGCTCAACCTATCACTTCCCATCTATTTTCTAACTTTTTCTTATATTATAGTAGAACCACTTTGTTACTTGGCATAGACAACGAAAGCCCCTTCTAATTACATGGTCTTTGTAAAGGTGGTAGCCATAATGCAACAATTTCCTGTGAATTGCTAACGGTGCGAATTTGCTTCTTTGTTTGCAACAAGTCAATAAGTCATCAGAACATTTCATTAAAAAACTGAATATTTAAAACTTAAATTCAATTTCAAGTTTAACGTTCTCCATTTTAAGCCTCACAAAGTAGCAGTTCTTGTTGAATGAAATCGATCTGAAAAAAGATAAAGAAAAGAGATAAATCATACCGAAACAAAAAAAAAAGGAATATCATATCTATCTGAAATGCACCAAAATATACGATCGTTATAGATTTTCTTGCCTTAAAGAGATATTGGTCCTCAGAAAAGTAGGTTTCTTCAATTTAAGTACACATGTTTGTGGTTTAAGTAGGTTGTCTTCCAATCATGCAACCAATATCTGTCAAGAGTAGCTCCAATAACAAAATAAGAAATAAGAAACACCAGGTCTGATTCCATAAAGACAGAGGTCTACACATGATATGCCAATAATCCTTATCATCATAAAGGCTATAATATCAAGCCTAAAAAACATAAAAAATGTTCTTAATGACAACATATTGGCTGGATCAATGATCAACCAATAAAAGCTATAATATGCACCGGGTCCATCAGTCAGAAAGAACTTTTTAGAGGGAGAGAAGATAGAATAGGGGGGGGGTTTGGTGGGGTATATAAAGGTTTCTTGAGGAGAACGAATTCCTAAGTGGCTGTCAAGAAGATATCTAGTGGATCCAAACACCAATAGTTTAACTTTATATACATCAAATAGTGATGCTAAATTTACTAAAGTAGCTGTTGTATGCAAATTATATTGAATCAATAAAGAATTTGTATACTTGTTGATAGGAAGTACTTTGGTTGGAGATGAAGATTATACTCTCAAGAGAGCCATAGTGACACTAGTACTGGTACTATCAAGAGAGCTTCTTGATAACACACTCCATTTCTCTATTTCTTCCTCGTTACCATCTTTTGAAATTAGAGGAACTCTCAGTCTCTGAGCATCTTCTGCAATAATCAATCGATGCTCAAGTGCCTCATATACCTCAAATAATATAAAGATAACACATTCATGATGTCAAGAGTTACATGCTCAAAGTAAAATCCAACATTAAAGTCACCAACATCAGATTGATGAGCATATTGTCTGTTTCACATTACATGCTTACCCATGTTTTTTCTGAAACAAAAATTCAACAAGCATTAAAAAGGAACTCAACAACAAAAATCAAACTTTTAGGAGCTGCAAATGATGGTTTACTTTTATTGAAAGTGTTATACAAGCAAAATGTCAATAGTGGCATCAGAATTAGATATATCAGGTCAGTCACAATTCAAAAACTTGACGTCTCTCTTTCTAGTTCCTAGATTCCTTCCATATCCACCTCAGAATGATAATAACAGTTCGTTGCATCAAATATGATGAAACTAAGAACAAAATATGTAAAACTAGATAAATTGAAATCCAAAACATTTATAATTAGACTTGAGGAGAATTCTTGAGGCCAAGACTAGAGTGAAGACCATGTGTGTCTCGAATGCCTCCAAGATTGGCCACTAAAACAGCCTGTTGGTAATCTTCAACCATGCCAATTGCTTCATGGTAAATGGCCTGCATCGTAAATCACTAGACTAATAAACAAAAACATAACATAATCCGATTACGACATTGTAGATCATGAGGTTGAATACAGAACCAAATTAAAAAAGTAAACCCTAGTTGGTAAAAATCAAGCATACAAATGCCAGTTAATAAGAAATTAGCATACCATGGTTTCCAAATAACGTAGTCTTTCTATCGACATTTCCTCCTGCGCCTGAAACATTAATCAACAAATTGATAGAAACTATTCAGACAAAACATGAAATTGGGTTGGATGAATTATGGATACAACTGAGAGTGGATAGATCGTATAAGTTGGAGATCGTTGTAGATGACTTGGAGACGAGGGATCCATAGAGAGCTATGTATAGTACTATGTAGGTTCTCTGATTTTATATGTGATGTGTCATTAATTTTGTAATGTGTGTAATATCTGTCAAAATTAACCCCCATCTTGGTCGACTTATCAACTGATAAATTGAAATAACAATCAATGATCATCATACTTGCTTCAATTATATGAGAATATCGATTGTTTAGGGACAAATGAAAGAGCAAGAAGAACAAGATTTCAGAAATCGTACTAAATAGAAATTAATATTCATTGAAGAACAACTAAACATAAATCGATATTCTTCCAATATCACTTTAAATTGCTAACATGTTCGAGAAATCGATGTTCTTCCAATATCACTTTAAATTGCTAGCATGTTCGAGAAATTGATGCAGACCATGAGGAGTGATTTGAACGACGACGACGAGTGATTTGAGAGACGACAAGAGGCTATAAATAAGCGATGGCATAAGATTCGAGCGAAACAAGCGACAAGAATGATTTGGATGGCCCAAAAACATCTAAGGCTCGTATGTAGTCCGATTGAACGACCAAATTGATCTGTTCTTTATTTTCATATGTTTGATTATATTTTTTTTATATAATATTGATTTATTTTTTAAATAAAAAATTTTAGATACACTTTTAGAAGTGTAAGTGAATTTTTTTGTTTAATTTTGAAAAAAAGATATAATTTTCTCAACCTTTAAAGAAATTTAAAGAAAGTGTTACTAAAAATGATGCTATTCTTTAGAGAGGCTTTTAGTAAAAAAAACATCTCTAAAGGTTTTAGCGACATTTCCCTCTCCGTATGTTTAGCCCGCAAATCCTTTCCTAAAAGTTGTCTTACTTTTAGTTATGCATTTTATTTTTGTCATCTAAATCCTTCTTTATAATGTATCTTTAGATACACTTTTAAAAGTTTTTCTAAATATTCCTTCTCTAAAGCCGATTTTTCTTGTAGTGATATATGTTTAAACGTATGTGTATATGTGAATATATATATATATATATATATATATATACAATATGTGTGTGTTATATGGGGCTTTATCCGGTTTTATTGGACCTTAACCCATTTAATGGGTTTTGTTCATTTTTACCGGGCCTTAATCCGTTTATCGGGCTTTATTGAGTTTATCAGACCTTAATAAACTTTATTCAGTTTTATTGGATTTTATTCGGTTTAATGGGCCTTAATAGGCTTTATTCGGTTTTATTGGGCCTTAATCTATTTTCTTGGACGTTATTCGTTTTTATTGGGCTTAATAGGCTTTATTCGGTTTTATTGGGCCTAATGGGCTTTATTCGGTTTTATTGGGCCTTCACCCATTTAATTTGGTTTTGTTCGGTTTTATTGGGGCTTAATCCATTTACCGGAGTTTATTGAGTTTATCGGGTCTTAATGAGTTTTATTCAGTTTTATTGGACTTTATTCGGTTTAATAAGCCTTAATGGGTTTTATTCAGTTTTATTGGACTTTAATCTATTTTCTTGGACTATATTCGGTTTTATTGGGCCTAATGAGCTTTATTCGGTTTTATTGGGTCTAATATGCTTTATTCGGTTTTATTGGGTCTAATATGCTTTATTCGGTTTTATTAATTAATTTTTGTAATATTCTAATAAATAATATATTTTTAAAAATTTAATAATCAATAATTAAAAATTAATAGCTAATTAAGTTTCTAGTTATTAAATAAAAAGAATCAGCGAGGGAAGGAGTTTTTGGCTAATCCCTCACTGATCTTCGAGGGAATTTTTCTGTCCTTGATTTTCGTCACTGATATGTTGTTTCTAATATTGAAGTTGCATGGTTAGAATACCTGCAACAAAAGAGTAGTATTAATATGCATAACTCAAATATAACACACCCGTATATAACACTAAATCTATTGGTGGATCATCTCCAACAATCCAACTTGCAAATTCACTTCATCTAGAAGAACATACAAGATTTCATAGTATAACTCGTGGTTCAATATGTGCGTACATTTATGCATTTGAAGAGAACAAAGTCTGATCAATAATAGTAATATATACACTACAAGAAAAAGTGAATCAAAATTTTAATGACTATTTATATCTTGGTCACTAACTATGACGTTAGTGACGATGACAAGGTTTGTCACTAGTTTTTGGTCATTAGTATGAATTTTAGTGACAAAAAATAAATTTACTCACTAAGTGGTCACTAATTCTCATGTAATTTTTTTTTCATATCGATCTATTTTACTGAAACATTTGTGACGACCGTATTTTTTCGTCGCTGACGTTATAAATTCATTACGTTTAGTAATCAAAATAATGGTCACCGAGTTGAAAGGTTTAGTGACCAAAAATCATGGTCATTAAGTTGAAGTTTTAGTGATAAAAAAGTAACTAGTCACAAATTTGAAAGGATTAGTGACAAAAAATAATGGCCGCTAACTAGTTTAGTGTTACTTAGGAAGCTTAGTGACAAAAATGGTGGTTACTAAATTGAAAGTTTCAGTGACAAATAAATAAGTAATCACATTGAAACGATTAGTGACCAAACCTATTGCTCATTAACTAGTTGGTGTGATTTGGAATGTTAGTGACAAAGAACGATGGTCACTAAGTTTGAAATTTTGGTGACAAACAAATAGTGATCATTAATTAGTTGGTGTTTGTTTAGGAATGTTAGTGATAAAAATGGTGGTTATGAAGTCGAAAGTTTGAGTGACAAAAAACTAGTAGTCACTAACTAGTTGATGTTTATTTAAGAATGTTGTTGACAAAAAATGGTAGTCACTAATTTGAAATGATTAGCGACCAATTTAACAAGTGATATTATTTAAGAATTTTGGTGACAAAAAATTAATAGTCAGAAGTTTTAGTGATCAATAAATAAGTTGTGACTAATTTAAAATGAGTGAATTAATAGTAAGTAGATAGTATTTAGTAGTTGGGGTAATTGGAAAGAACAGTTACCAAGACATGATCGTCACTAAATTAAACACGTTGGTGAAAAAAATATAACACATCACTAAAAATCACAATTTTTTAACATTTAAAAAAAATATTGTTATATATTTTAAGATGACAATAATATTTTAATTAAGTATTTAAAATAATATTGTCTTTATTGATTTAGGGATCGTTTATCAAGTTTTTTGGTTAAGTGTTGATTCGAGTAAGAGGTCTGACTGGAGTAAGTGCAGATTGAATTTTATTGTTTACCAAACATTTTATATCAAGTGATGATTGAGTAAAAAAAATCATTACATTCCTCATTTTGGAGTAAGTGTTGATTGAAAATTGTTGTTTATCATATGTATTGTTTTAAGTGCAAAGATAAAACGTTATTTATCAAACTTTTTAAATATAATTTCAAATTCTATTAACATATTACAATTTTCATAATTTAGAACAAAAAGTCAATTTTTAAAGGCAAAATTACCACCAAAACAAAAAAGACCAAAATAAAGACCAACGAAGGAAACAACAACAAACCCTCAACAACGAACAAAAAGTTATTACAAGTTTTTAACATAATTGTTGCGTACAAATTCTTCGCTTACAGATATTAATTTCAAGCATTCAACATTAATTGATTTGCAATATGATCATGCAAATTAGTCATATATGCATTACCTAGGGACTCTATTGTGTTCCTTCAACATCTTCTTTGATGCTTTCTTCCTCGATTTCTTCGTCTTGTTCTTCGATGGTAAACATGTTGTTTTCATCATACTCCATACATAGTCGATCATTAATATTGCATCTCTAAAATTTGTGAATTGCAAAACAAGCAATCACTACATATTTTTGTAGTGAGAAAGGTTAATGAGCCATTTGTCTTAAAATTGGAAATCTTGCTTTCAAGACCCTGTATGCACGCTCGATGACATTTATAAGTTGTGCATGAGTATGATTGAACCGTTCTTCCATAGTCAAGGCACGTCGGCGTTGAAAATCTGCTAACCAATACCTTGTATTGCTATATGGGGTCATAAATCCACGAGTATTGGTATATTGCGACATCACAAAGATAATATTTATCTGCAGCCACAATATACAATTTAATAGTATAAAACATAACGAGGTTCAAATGTTAAGAAAAAAATGAAACATACTTGGTGGAACTTCTCTCAGAACTCGAGAATCATGTGCAATGTCTTTCCATCCAGCCCAAACAAATGTGAATATCATATTAAGATCACAAACTGCTAAAACATTTTGATAGCGTTCACCTCTTCCTTTTCCTCTATACATAGCTTGTTGACTAATGGGCACAATTGCATGTACCAAGGTTCCATCTAGCGCACCTATAGCCCTCTTTTTATGAAATAGAAAACATTCGAAAGTATTTATATATGTTAAGAATATTCAGTATATCAAGACAAAACATACCGGAAATGTTTTGAGTCGTGTAAATCACTCCGACAAATTTGGTTCCATCAAAGGATGTTGGCCCTATGACTTCTCTTGTGAATTCCATCATTCATCTTAGTACTTCATGAAGACATTTATTAATGGTTCGCATAGAGTGTTGAAATCTCCGTTTAACCATTCTAAAGCGTTAATTGTAACCAATTATTGTCAAAAATATGGCATCTTCTCTTCGACGCTCATATACCTACTTGAGTGCACCCAATTTTTTTCTTTAAAGTAGTTGCATAATAATATGTATGCGTCATGTGACAAACGCATCAATTCATGACATTTCGTATTTGATCCACTTAACAGTTCTTGTGTATACGCATGTCCGCTCAATGCTGAAGTGTTGTCTCTTATCCTTTCTATTCTTGACGAAGATCTTTTTTCAAATACAAATAAACAACCACCACAATCAGAATTAAGTTGTTCCTATCCATAACCTTACAATACAAAACACAGATAACATTAACCGTCAAGAGTCCATACAAAGACCAAAACATCCTCCAAAATTCAGATGAAAAAGACAACATCATCTTTAAAGATAACATTGATCATAACATTCATCGATAAAGTTATATAAAAACCAACAAACATCTTCCAAAGTTCAAACAATGACAAACATCTAATGCGCATATAAACCATCGAAGGTTTCAAAAGAGCGCATCAAAATATCTAATGTGCATACAAACCATCTAAGGTTTCAAAAGAGTGCATCAAAAAGATTATACGCATATAAACCATCTAAGGTTTCAAAAGAGCGCATAAAAATATCTTCTTCTAATGTTTAAACAAATTGTCGCAATAATTATATAAGCCCAAGTTGACGTCCCGTGAACTTAACCCAACTTTCACACTTATCCTCCTTCAAACACAACCAAATCTTATTATAGTCAGGGCCTACACTAAAAGATGAAGTGTTGCCTCATACAACAGGTTTCCCCACCCAAATTTCTCCAGACTCCAGTTCTTCAATGCAAGCACCCACCTCAGATTCTATGGGTTGTTTGTCCAAAGCATTTTGCATAGCAGTGACAATCTTAGACACTTCGTCATCATTTATTGAATTGCTTGGTTGAACATTTTTTCGTTTTTTTTCTTTGAGATTGAGAACGTGAAGAAGACTCTTGTACCGAAGGCAATGTTGTTGAACTTTGTTGCTCTTGTATTTCTTGTATTTGAGGAGCAACATGTGTTGACAATGTTTTTGAACTGTGTTGCTCTTGTGTTTGGGGAACAATGCATGTAAGATTAGAAACAAAAGAGGTCGGCCCCCAACATCCATTGCTCGTGGAAGCAACTCTGTCAAAAAGTTGAACACAACGATCTGGAAATGGTAGAGGTGTAGTCCTCAACTTTTCAACATATTTATTGGACTGTTTACGAAAAAAATTATGTGTAAATAAATAAAAAGAACAATTTAAAATAGGAAAAAATAGAAAAATAAAGAATATGACCTTTGTTTCCATTTGTCATTCTCTTCAGACAGCTTAAAAGAGTTTGTTGACGCATCATAGTTATTTCCAGTTTTGTTTTTCAATTTTGACGAAGGTCCATATTTGTCTTTGAGGTAGTCGTAATGGTTTTTCATTTGCCTTTGGTCCACAATAAAATTATGTGTATTTTCTGAAGTTTCAACTATTTTCCTCCAAGAAATTGTTTTAAGGTTACCACCATCTCGCCCATTTATAGATATATCTCGCAAACATAACTCTAGAAATTTTTTTACTACATCTCAATCTTTCAAACTAACCCTAGCTTTCTTGGGTTGTGAAGATTCATCGACTTTTTCCATACCTATAGAAATTAATTAAACATGCCTCAAAAAACAGGGTTCAATTATCCATGGTTCATGAAAAATTGCAAAGCATAACATGAGATAAAAAGTCTAGTCTAAGCAACTAGTCGATCAGGTAGCATAAACGGAAATGATCATAGGAAGACCAACATAAGATTTCTACATATAAACAGTAGTTACATGCCACTTTCTACATACAAAAGTTATAAATCCCATGCTTTTGTAATTATTTTATGTTCTCTCCTTAGTGATAATTGGGGCAGGAATGGCAGGGTTGACAGCTGCAAACAAGCTCTACAAATCTGGTGTCAAAAAGGGAGCATTTAAGCTATGTGTCGTTGAAGGTGGGAATAGAATTGGAGGGAGGATAAACACCTCTGAGTTTGGTGGTGACAAAATTAAGATGGGGGCCACTTGGATCCATGGAATTGCTGAAAATGGGTATATGTTAAATACATCCCTTGTTGATCCAATTTCACTTTCATATCTAATATACAAGTATGACCCCCACATAACATATAATTTTAAAGAAATTCATGCACTACATCATTAACCAAGTTTACAATGGTATATCATGGAGAAAGTAAGTAAAACATGATAGAAAATCGAGTTTATGAAGAACATAGAAGTTGAATATGATGATGAAAAGGGAATATACATATAATTGGCAAGAAAACCTCAACCTTCCCTTGTTGATTATTACCTTTAAATTGCAACTGTTGCTGATGGTCTCTATTACTTGTACATTTGTTTAAAGACAAGTACATTGTGTTCTTAATTTCTTCTAATAGTCATATGGACATGATCACAACAAACAGGCAATGGCACGGTAGCGAAACAGCCTAAGAAGAACAACAGTTTTAGGAAATCAAGTTGGGAAATCAAGTGGTCGGAGTTCCCTCCATCAGCAAATAGGCAATGGCAGTAGCAGTTGATGATCAATTAGATTGGTCTATTTCTCTCGGGAAAAAGAGTTGATGAATATAATAGAAGATTTGAAGTAATACATTCATTTTTCTATTATCCAAAATGAACACCCAAAAGGATCCAGGTTCCACATAGTCATAAGAACCCAAAGATATAAAAGGGATTATAGCAAAGCCACAAAAATCAAAACTGAAAAGACCAAATTAACAACTAATTGGATACCTATAATCATTCATCATAATCAAGAAGAAATCAACTACTACTGCCATGAAAGGACATGTGTATACAAATTAATTAAAACTTCACTGTTGTGGATGAAAAACATGGGTGCTTCATTGTCATTTGTATACATGAAATGAGACAAAGTAAACCCTCAAAGATCAAAACTGTGATCATCCCCAATATGAAGCAAACACAGTTGCAGAAATCTCTACAACAAGAAGAAATCAACCCATTTGCAGAAATAAACCATGCTCAAATACTCAAAGAAAAAAACCAGAAAATGACAAAAAGAAAATCAACCCATTTGCAACAACAGAGAAGAAAATCGATTACTGTTGCTTGGAGTCGGTTGGTCGTTTGAAGCTTCGTGAAGATCCCCTTTCCTTTTATTTGTAGATTTATGAAATCAAGAAAAGGAAGCAGAAATCAAGAAATCGATTACGAAATCTGAGATATTAGAAATCAAGAAAGAAATCGAAAAGAAAGAGACGAGAAACAAGAAATCGAAGAGAGAGAAAGGAGCCATACCTGAAGCAAGCAGCGCACGTGTTTGTTTGAAGAAGAAATCGACAGATTAGGGCAACACACCTGTTTGTTTGAAAAACAAATCGCAGATTAGGGTTTTTGATGGAGAGGTTGGATAAAGAAACCATGCCTCTTACCATGGTAAGACTCGCTTTTTTTTCTGAACCAGTAAGAGGACTATGAGAGGTAATAATTAGAGGTAATCTGATTGTTGATTTTCAATTTAAGTAAACACTTTTACCTCTTACCTGAGTAAGCATCTTTTTTTTTTTGTAAGGTTGTCCGGGCCAAAGCCCGACTAATCCCCGGCAAATTTGGAGGCTAAACATGGCCCCACTTAAATGTCGCCAACACTCCTCTCCCAGGGCTCGAACTCGGGTTTATGATTATGCCATGCCCAAGCCTTTACCACTAGGCTGGAAGGTCTTTGACAGTAAGCATCTCTTAATGGGTAAGAGATGGTAAAAGATTAGTAAACGGGGCCTAACTCAAGTTAAATTGCAGGGATATATTTCAAAGATTTCAGCAAAACTGAAGATGATAATGTATCAGAAGGATAGTTTGGAGTTGAAACTGAAAGAAGGAATTTTGAAATACACTTGCAATAAGGATTTAAGAACCTGAAGCATGAATATGAAGATATATTTTGTATGAGTGATTTGTTAAAAGGTGACGATTCTGATCAATCAATACCTGAGTGTAAAGGTGTAGAAATTGTGGATCTAACTAAAACAAGTTCCCAGCCTATGATAACGGATGTTGCATTAGAAACAGACCATGAGAATGCGGTTGAGACTCCCAATTGTTTGAGTTCTCACTACAACAAAATTGGGTTTATAGGACACTCTCAATTTCTAAGCGTCCTAATAGACCTCTTTATAGGACTATATTTATAGGACCAAAAAAATAAAGTGTCCTGTCTAAATGCGTTGTAATAAGTTTATATGATGTTTTTTGATGGCGTAATAAGTTTTTTAGGAGACTTTTAATATAAAGCGTCACATTAGAAACTTTATAGGACCCTATTTGAAAAATTGTCCTATAAAAACAAGTGTCCTATAAAAAATGAGTTTATAGGACACTTTCCCAAAAGTGTCCTATAAAGTTGCTAATGCGACACTTTGTATTAAAAATGTTCTAAAAACTTGTTAAGACGCCCAAAAGCCTCATATAAACTTATTACAACACCTTTAGATAGAACGCTTTATATTTTGGTCCTATAAAGCGGTCTATTGGGACGCTTAGAGATTTGGGGTGTCCTATAAACTCAATTTTGTTGTAGTGTCTACAGAGATGCAAGTAAATGAAGGTATGAACGAATTTTTAAAAACACCAATGCAATGGTGGTCAAACCCATACGTTCAGCAGGCCTTTGACAGGTCCGTAGAAAATATAATTGAGAGTCGTAATATGAAAATGGATGATATGCCCTCCTTTTCTCTTGGTTTGACACAAGAATTTGATGAGTCAAGCCCTGTTTCAAGTGAGAACGAATCATTAAATGTTAGTGGATGTGAATTTGGAGCCAATGACGGGGGCATAGATGAAGTCCATATACAGGCTGCAGCGAATGCGTTTGTGAAGGGAAGTAAACGTGTTGTGAAGGTTTCCTCGGTGTTATTTCTGAATCCCCTTTAGCATACAGTTGTGAATTTTTATATCATTATGCTTCATACACTCATATCAGATATGAGTATTGAAGTAATTATTAACTATTTATTTCCAGTGCTGTAGATATGTTAGTCGTACTCATATGTGAATATGAAACAATATGTCCAATACTCACATGTGAATATATATCAATATGTCAATACTAACATGTGAATATAAACCAATATGCCAATACTCGCATGTGAACCCTTATTAATTGTTGTTATTGATATGTGAACAATTACAGCCCCGTATTTTATTGATATATATATATATATATATATATATATATATCAGACATGAGATTATATTTTGGGCCATTATGTTACTGATTGATTATATTTACTCATGTTGTAGTTGAAAGTGTTTGGTGTTATTGTAACCAACTTCATTTAATATTGTTTCTAAATTTTGTATTTTTTTGTTCCCTGTCTCTGTTTTATAGTCAACCGATATTTGAAACTCCCAATGGTGAAATGACGCGCCGGTTATGTATAGAGAGCTTGGTTCCTGCTGCAGATGTTGTTTCGAATGTCAGAGATACTTGGGCAACAATGTTAAATCATGAAGAACGCTACAGAGCATCTGAGTCGCCTTCAAGGCTGTTTCTTAATACTGCAATTCTGGTTAGTTGTATTTTCTTAACTATCTCCCTGTTCATTTAACTTGATATTAGTTTATATTTTTGTTATTTTTAGACAGAAAGAATGGTTGATGAAAGTATAAATTTTAAGGACATGTTACATAAAAGGATGCAATGAAACATAACACAGAGGCTATCTCCATGAAAACAGTTAACGTTGTGAGTTCTAGTTGTTAATATATGTTAGACTCAGGTTTCATAACTTGTGATAATGAAGAATATATGTTCCATTTACATCAGCTTTCCTTTCCAATCATTGCAGCTGCACACCATTACGTGATGTGTTTCAACTTCAAAAGGGCAGCCTTTATTATTATTGAAAACACTACAAGTGATGAGATTCTTAAAGACAAATATGGGGATTCTCTAAATGTTGATGTCCTATTCATTGACCATGCAATTTGGATGTGAATTGATTTTCATTTAATAAATGAAACTGCTTACAATGGCTATGTTTATCCTATAAATAACGACACATTGATAGAGTTTCCTGTGCATAATGTCTATTTTAACTATACGGTGGTTTCCGCTTGTCGCGACATGCATTATTTCTGAAATACCTGCAATCTGTTGGGCATCACAAATATAACAACTTAAGTAGATGTGAACCAAATCGAAAAAAGATGAATGGCACACAAAAACCAATGTCACTGATCGTGGGATTTTTGTATGTTATATAGGGGTGTAAATGAAACGAGACAACTCGTGAGCTACTCGAGATCGACTCGGTCAAAACTCGACTTGAATAGACTCGACTCGACATACTAACGAGTCGATCCGAGCTATCTGATACTCGACTCGATAAGCTCACGAGATACTAGAATATATTTTTTATATAATTAATTTTATAATATAGTTTCTAAAATATACAATAAAAAAAAACTAATAACAATTAATTAATATTATAATATAATTTATAATATATTTTTTATATAATTAATTTTATAATATATTGATAGTCATAGCATTAGCATGATAAGGTCGTTGTTACTAATAGCATCTTACCCTTTTCAAATTAGGTTTTCTTGGAGTCGCACCCTCGCATAGTAGAGAACTCGGCAGTGCACCGCACCCTCGCATCCTCTCCCTCGCTGGCATCTTCTCCTCCGTCATTACTCGGCCTTCCTCCCTCCTCGGTTCCTCCCTCCACATCCGCGAAGGTACAACCGTACAAGGTCTCAATCTTTTAAAAATAAATGTTTTGTTAAAAAGGAAATAATACACTTTGAAGTCTTCGTAGATTTAATGAAGTAAATTCTTGTTAGCCCATAAAGAAACGTTTCTTTTTGTCCAAGTTGCTTCTTTTTTTGTCTTTTATGTGTTTAATTTGATTCCTTGTTGGATTTCTGTGTTTGGTAATTTCTCTGTTTGGTTCTTGTTATTATATACCTTCTTCAGTCTTCGTAGATTTAATGGTGTTGGTTGGTTTGCTAAAAATGATATGTTATTTTAAGACACAAATTATAAGTCAATCTCCATAGGTATGGATTGTGAAGCAAGCAGAGAACAGAAATGGAACTCTCAACTCTAGGAATATGCTATTAAGTCACAAGACACTGCATAAGACCAAGGGTTGGATTTTTCTCCACTTTCAGAATTATTAGAATATAAAATAGATTAAGTTGTCACTGGTCATGAACAGAAGACTGGAGAAGGTAGCATACGTCCAAAGTCCAAACCACCTACGCATATCAGGTAACAACTACCAGAAAAAATTTAAAAGCAAACCGAAAAAGAATAATGAAGTTAAATTTAATTGATCATGAATCATGATCGTGACTGTTTTTTGGTTACTTGGGTAAGGATATGTGCCATGTCTATTACCTTAACTCTGTTAAATTTGCTTTGTTTAACGAAGTATTTTAATCGTCGTTTATCAAACATTTACAATTCTAGAGATGTCTAGTGAACCACAAGTATCTTCCACGACAGTTGGTATTTCAAATGAAGATTTGTATGTGGTTGTTGATGACGGAGGATCAAATGAATGGGAGAACGTGTCCATGGAGGTTAATGAAGAGCCTTGTGAACACCCCCCCCCCCTCCCCCTAACACCACAAATAAAGAAGTTGAGACTGATAATAATCATTTTCATAACTCTAAAAGATCAAAAAGATCAAAAGTATGGGATGAATTTTTTGATCCTGAAATAATAAAAAATCAATGGAAAGTAAGGTGCAAGTATTGTAAAACACCCTTTTTTCTCGACTTCGTTTTGATTTGTTGATGGATTTATAATTTGGTTGTAAACTCTTAATTTTTCGGATTTAATTTGTTGTTTTTTAAATCTATTTCGAACTTCTTATTAATGTTATGCATTAAACGAGTTCGAGTTTAGTTCGAGCTTAATTCGAGTTCGAGCTTGATTCGAGCTTGAATCGAGTTCGAGTCGAGCTTCGATTTCTACTACTCGCGAGTTCTCGAGTTGAGTTCGAGCTTCGAAATTAGGTTTCAAGTTCGAGTCGAGTATATTGATACTCGAGATCGACTCGCATCATTTACACCCCTAATGTTACATATGCAGACGTACATGTTTCAAGGCGTCAGTAAATGGGATTCTGGTTTGGTTACTGTGTCAGTTAAATAGCGTGATCAGTTAGGGCGCTTGAGGTCTAAATATGCAGCCAAAATTTAGTTGTCTAATATTAACATGCACAAGGAAATGGTGGTCTCATCGACTGAGAAGTTTGACCTTACTAACCATTAGAGAGATGTCATTCTAAGATCGAACTTGAACAGGCTATAGTTGAGCGTGAGCAAGCTATTGTTGACCTCAAGGCTGAGAATGTTACCATTGAAGGGTGGTCTAAAGTCTCCATTAAGGCCTTAGAGATCATTAATGCTCAGATCCCTGCCAAGATAAAAGCTGGTCTAGGTTTCTCCTATATGATCAGGAAGACTGTGTCACTGACAGGTCTATGCTAAAGTTTGGCACATTTCTCTCTTTCATTCCCAACACTTCGTCCTCTCAATCTTCTTTTACTGAGAGTCATCTTGAAGGAAGTCCTTTGAGTTCAGGATGCAAAGACAAAGGTAAATCCATTGTCATCTCTCCTCTTCCCAAGAAGGATAACAAGTCAAATAGACCAAGATCTAAACCTTCAGCTTGTAAACCTTCTTCTTTAGGGACCAAGGTATCTGAATCTACCAAAAACCTAAGCCAAAGCTTAAAGTGAATCTTTCACCTAAGGTATCCAAACCCTCAGCTGTTCCTCCTCGAACAAATGAGAAGGGACTTGTACTTTACTTGTAACTTTTCCTTATTATTGTAATTTAGGCAATTTTCTTTATGTTGCTTTGTCATCATCAAATAGGAGGAGATTGTTGATTCTCCCTCATTGATTTGATGATAATCTCTTTTACCTATCAAAGTATAGTGTTTCTGTTTTTTCAGTTTCAGCGCTCATCACTGAGTCTGTTCAGTGATCGCTGAACATGTATTGTAACTCTCCAATGACTGTTATACTTCAAGAAGATAAAACTCACACCAAAGAACCTTTAGAAATGTCGAAGATAGAAACTGAAAATTAGAGACTAGCGCGTTCATGATCTGAAGCAGCATTCAGTGATTACAAGCTCGTCTCCATATGTGTGAAAACTGCACAAGTTTCAGCGAATACTGAAGAGACCTCCAATGTCATCCAACATTTTGTGATCAAATGAAGCTTACCATGCACGATTGTTTTTGTCTTATCCTTCCACACATTAAGGACAAACCCTACCTTTTCCATAGTGTAGTAGAGTACGAAGCCACTCAGTTGACTCTATCGTGCTTACCTACTTTATGAAAAGAAGACTGCTAATGAACAGTAACAAGACTATTTACTGTAGCAAAGAACAAGCTTTCTCTCAAAAGCTTGACATGTGTTGTGTACCTTCTGAATTGCATTTAATGCAATGGGTATAAATAGCTGAGTGCTTTCTACTCAATTATCACTCTTCCTCTCTAAAAAACTTACCCAAGAAGTTACTTCTCTCACTACTCTCTCTCTCTCTCTCTAAAGAGAAAGAACCACTTTGAATAAGTGAAGAACATTTTTCTAAGTCTTTAATTCTTACAGCAAATCTTCTCTTTGCTAAGTGTAATAGTGTGTATCCTTAGATTGTTTAGATAGGTTTCTTTACCTTATCTTTTCCGCAAAGTATCTGTAAAATTTGTATTGATCCTTCTTTATCAATATATAATTTTTAAAGTGAAAGTTTCTATATTTGTATTCATCCGCCCTACAAACTGATCCTATAACTCTTGTAGATCTAGCTGGGACCAACACTAAGAGAACCATGATAAGTAGGGATGTTGTGTTTGAAGAGGAAAAATGATGGAATGATTAATCAAGGCAAGAAGATAGTAATTCACAAATTGTAGCAGTTGATGAAAGACAGAAGGAAACTCATCAAGATCAAGAGGAACTTGGTCCTGATACTTCAATGAGCTCTCCTATAACTCCTCAAACTTTTGAGAGTCCAAGCACTCATATGGATACCATTGAAAGTCCACCAAGAAGGGGATACAGGAGCCTAAGGGATATATATATATATATATATATATATATATATATATATATAATGACTCAAGAAGCTTGGAATTTAATGACACTACAGATTTTGTTCTGTTTTCTGATGCAGATCCAGTGTCATTCAAAGAAGCTTGGCAAGAAGAAAAATGGAAGAATGCTATGGANCTAAGGGATATATATATATATATATATATATATATATATATATATATAATGACTCAAGAAGCTTGGAATTTAATGACACTACAGATTTTGTTTTATTTTCTGATGCAGATCCAGTGTCGTTTGAAGAAGCTTGGCAAGAAGAAAAATGGAAGAATGCTATGGACAAAGCAATAGAGGCCATTATGAAGAGTGATACCTAGGAATTGACAAGTCTTCCAAGTGGCCATAAATCAATTGGAGTCAAGTGGGTCTGTTGGACCAAACTGAATGAGAAGGGTGAAATTGGCAGGTATAAAGCAAGGTTAGTAGTGCAGGGTTATAAACAAAAATATGGAATTGATTACAAAGGAGTGTTTGCTCCTGTGATTAAATTGGAAACAGTTAGGTTAGTCTTAGCTTTGGCTTCACAAAACAGTAGGAGAGTTATTTCTTGGCACATGTATTTATCATATGTCCTCAAGAACATACTCTTTTCACTCAGAAAATTGGAGGTATGATTCTTATAGTTTGCATATATGTTGATGATTTGGTTTTTACTGGCAACTCATATGGATTAATAGAAAAGTTCAAGGAAAGTATGAAGAATGAGTTTGATATGACAGACATGGGCTTACTTCATTACTTTTTGGGAATTTAAGTAAAGCAAGATGAAGAAGGGATCAAAATTGCTCAACGAAGTTACGCACAAACTCTAATTAATAAATCTAATATGAGACAATCAAATTCTGATGTTACTCCTACGGAATTTGGGCTCAGACTCTCAATAGATGGTAGGGAAGAGAATGTGGATGCTAGTTTATATAGAAGTCTGGTGGGTAGTCTCATGTATTTGACTGCCACTAGGCCTGACTTGGTGTTTTCAGTAAGTATATTGAGCAGATTCATGTAATCTCCCAAGGTAAGCCACTAGGAAGCAGGGAAGAGGATTCTAAAGTATGTGAAAAGGACCCTGAATCATGGAGTTGTATAATCAAGGACAAGTGACTTCAAGTTCACTGGATTTAGTGAAAGTTACTATGGAGGCAGTTTAGATGATGCGAGAAGTACAGGAGGCTATGTATTCAATCTGCGATCAGATGCAGTGTCTTGGCTGTCCGAAAAGCAGAGTGTAGTGGCCTTGTCTTCTGCTGAGGCAGAATACATGTCACTCTCCATTGTAGGATGTCAAGCACTTTGGATAAGGGATATCTTAAATGAATCAGAGCACACTCAGCAAGGACCTACTACCATATGTTGTGACAACAAGTCTGCCATTGCTTTATCCAAAACCCCAGTGTTTCATGGTAAGAGTAAACATATCAGGATCAAATTCATTTTATTAGAGAATTGGTATCAAATGGGGAGGTCAAGATTGAGTTTTGTGGAGCTAAGGAACAACTTGTGGATTGCTTCACAAAGGCCCTTCAGTCTGGAAGTTTCAGAAGCATGAAAGAGAGTTTGAAGGTTCAACCATGTCTAGCTTAAGGGGGGTGTGTTAAATTAAGCTAGCTATGGTTGATCAAGTTAGTTATATCAGTTGACCATTAGGAACATTAACATTAATGGGTAGTTTGGTAGTTAAGTTTTGACAGTTATTTAACTGTCAACCTGTGTGAAACAATGTGTCGTTCCCTGCAAGGGTTACAACCCTTCTTAGCCTATATATGTTTGTAACCTATGTACGTATTTTGTTGTTGATTCAATAATATTTGAAGTATTATGTTTAGTTTGCTCTAACAATTTCAAACCCCCCTTTATCAGCATATATTTCGCTTATTTGCTTTAGTGTATTGAATGTCGAATTCACCACTGGTTTCATGTCTTAGGAAGCCAAAACCTTGCTTCACCTGGATACTCTATTCCCTCAGCCCATTGTGATTTACTGGACGTATTGCAATGATCACCTGTGTAAATGTTTACACGTTCGTTTCACATTCAATATGAATGTTCATGATTAAGAAATACCAATACTAATTAATATTGACAAGGAATCACAAAAATGTAAACATCCACATCTTTATAACTCAGTCACATGTGAATATGTATTGATTCCATAAAACAGTAACATCTCCTGCATTTTTCATAAAACTGTATTACAATTTCACATATTCATTCGACTTGTATACAAATTCACAAGTGAATTGGGTTATAATGAACATCACAGCAGATACTGTATGCCATAGTTTACTATATATGAGATAATAAAGATTCAAATGTGCCACGTCTACGTTGAGTGGAAGCTTACTTGATTCATATTCAGCATCAAATTATATGATATCATATTCAGCATCAAATTATATGATATCATAATTAAAGTTTGGTGATAAATCATCTTCCAAATCTTCAGCTTCTGGATATTCATGATCGTTTTCGTGTTGGTTTCCTTCCATGGTCAAAATCGTAGTTTGGCCGGTGGCTAGTGTCTTTGCACAAGTTTTATAATGTATGAAATTTTGTTTTGAAATTGGTTTTTTTTTTTTTAATTAAAAAAATGGATTCCTACAAAGTATGATCAAGTTTTGGATGTAGCAACCACCCACAATTATAGTGGACAACCATATTACCCTTTTGCATTAAAAAATGGTCTTTTTATCATCCTTTATATTAAGAAGGATGGGTGGTTAGGATTTGTTCTTCGGATCTTTTTTCCTTTTTGAAGTCAACTCCTGCTCCTAATCCTATATATCTATCTATATTATCTATACTATATTATAAAGCATTTGACTAAAACTCTTAAAACTCTTAAACTCTTAAAAACTCTTAAACTCGTTCATCCCTATCCGATTTCATCCCATATTTGAATTCGTGTAGCTAACTGCAAATAAACACAATCAAATACAGGATAAACATCTCATTTTAAATATAAAAAATCTAAAATATAATTAGGATAATCGTTAAGTTCTAACAGAATACTTGATTATTATCTTTATAAAACATTATATTATTAAACCAAAAATAAATTATTTCATTATTAAACTTAAATTAAATTATAATAAAAAAATAAATTAAAGAA
>NC_037539.1:14670112-14684302 GCF_001531365.2 Cynara cardunculus var. scolymus
AAAAATAAAAACATTATCGCTTTCTCAAAATCACATAAAGYCATATTATAATATCGACTGAGATAAAGAAGAAAATGAAATATTAAAATCATGATGTATCTCGCTGCATTGCGCGAGTACGCTTCTAGTATATATATAAGCATGTAAAACAGTTACTTGTCGAAATTAAGAGGTATCATAAATAAAGCAGCAAGTACAAGCTATTTGATGCATCCGAATGGCGTAGAACTAAAATTTACAATTATCATAACGTTAAGTACAATTTTTAAAAGATAGTAACTCCCACCCACGTCACCCTCGGCCACACGTCCATCATCCACGCCTCCTGGAATCTCTCTCGCCCACCAGCCCATCATCTACCCTTCCTGAATATCTCCCTTCTTCGCAAAATGAATCCAACATTCAACCTTCCGGTCAAGAAGGCAATTGTCTCTACTTCATGACATTCCCGCTTTATTTAGATAATAGATAATTAAGGTTTGTGTTGCATGCAGGGACCTAGGGTTTTGAAAGCTTGGCCTTCTTGCTTTACTCAAGATTAATTGTCATCCTACTATTGCTTTACATTGTTCTTGCCTGCCCACCGTTCCTTCCAAAGTTCTTCCAGCCAAGAGTTAGCTATTTGAATTCTTGTTTAGTGTTCTCTTTTTCTATTCCAATAGTCTTGCCTTTACTGAATCAGGAATAGCCAACTCTAGGTAAATTGTTTTCTCCAAAAAAGTGATCCAAATTGAAGGACATTTTAGTTGTGTGTAATTTGTCCCATTTTCCCATTAAATAAATGATTCCTCATCATATGTGAAATTTCTATATGCCTATTATGTATCTGCACCCCTTGGGATCCGACTTCATGCAGGCGAGTTGCAGCCTGCAATCCGAACTGAGGACAGGTTGGCAGCTATCTGGCATTGGGTGTATTGGGATTTAGAAATATTTTGTGCCTTGAAAGGGTCACTAATGAAATACCGCATTTAGAAGCCCGTTTACTCCGAGTCTTGTGAATTTTAGTTGTTATACCTTTTCTAACAACATATTGTATTTATGTTTATACTGAGTTTTGATTTTTCTATGACTTCTTTTTATAGTGATTGTTGTGGCTGATTTGGGAAGGCTTCTCAACTGTAACAAGAATGCCATGGCCTCGGTTCAAAGGACTAAAGGAGATTCAAGGCCTTCCTGAACTATATATTGTGTGTTGTTAACAGGAACTTCACTTCTTTGTTTTCTTAGTGTATTTATTAGTGTTTTCTTCAAACATTTATATGACACATATATGATATTTTGATGCATCACTACATACCATTTGAGTCTTTCAAGTTTTGTTGGGTACTCTTCTTGCTTGAATCTAAAGTTATTGAATTATAATTAATCTATTTTTTCGTAAAACATGATTGATCACTTGCTAAAATGTTTTGTTCATAAATTTTGAAGACTGAGGAGTTGACAAAGGAAGTGAGAAGGAAAAGATAAAGATAGTTAGGGTGGATAAGGAGGAGGCTCGAAGTAAAGAAGGCAATCCAAACACGATTTCGAAGTTTAGGATTTCTAAGACATAGAAGAATTCGTTGAAGGGCAACGAGATCATGCTTTGTTTCTTGGTCAGATTCGCACCTTTGATTCGATCTATTATGGTCTTAATTTTTTTGGGAGAGCTAAAACTGGCGAGGTATTTGGGATCACCTTCAACTTTCAAGTACTATTTGTTGTACGCATTCAGATTCAATACCAAGAAAATATCTTCGATCAAATGTTTACTTATTGTTTGTACAAACATAATCCATTTTATAAGGTTGTTCAAAAGCGTGGGGAATTTGTGGACATTCTTCCGAGCATATCATGGAGGGTTTAGTCACGGTTTATTAGTTTCCCAATTTCCAATCTACAATATCTGATATTTTTATTTACTACTTGTATCAGATGTTGTTTCTACGAATTTCTTTCTGATCTCCTTATCTATTGCTTTATCGCCCTACAAAATATTATGTTGACATTTTGAGTTTGATACAACATATTTCAGTTGCTATGCTTATATAAATATTTCTTTTTACATGAAACATGTTGGTGTGAAGGTTTTTTGAAGATGGATGACAACCGAAGGACTCCTGAGGTACAACTTATCAATTCATTGGTCATTTTTTTGTAGCTTTCTTGATTTTTTTTTTCATGATGAATCTGCTCATCAAGAAACATTTATGGGGTAGCAAGATTCATGTTACTAGTTTTCTCTTATATATGGTAGTGTTCTAATGGTCTAGATGTGGCCAAATCTCATTCTCTTGTATATTGCATGTGTTTTTCACTTGTTTTGTAGAGGTTCTATTTTAACAGGGACTAAGTGATTTGTACATTGTACTCGAAAGGTTTGATTTAGGTCTGACGTTGGTACTTATTTTGACATATTTATTTTTGTACATGATCACGTGCTAATGTTCTTCTTTCTTATGATAATACATACATCTTATAGGAAAACTCTAATGGTGTACTTGAATGGCATTACAAAGGGCTCAGTTGCAAGTAATGTTGCCAAGCTTAAAATTTTGGAAAGATATTGTAATGTGGAAGACAGGTGAGAAATAGATTAAATTGCCATCTATTTAAGCCCATACACGTTTTTTTAAAATTTAATCTATAGGGTGTTTGTACTGTGATAGGTATATTCAAATTGGCTATAACTTAATTAAATCTTGGCCTTGGTTCTTTTGTTGTTGCTAATCATCCATGCAAGTAGCGGTTGTTTAATTATTGCTCCAAGTGCTAACCGCGTTTGCAATCAGCGAATTCATTCTAGTCTATGACTATAAAAAGGGCTTTTGATAATCTTATAAATAGCAAGCGGAAGCCCCATGAAAATAAGCATAGATCCAGAGATTTTCGAATAGGTTAAGTAATATCCTGATCTTTCTTAAGTAGTTGGTTATTGTACCTTTATTTTACTACATAGCAGACACGTGCATGCTCCATATGTTATTTATTATTTTTTGTCATAATTCTATATTGGTAATTTTTTATGGGTTAATGATCTTTCTTCGAGCTTTCTTTTGTCTCTCAGAATTGTTGATTAATGATGTCACCTTTGATTATTGTTTCTTTATTATATGAGTACTGTTGGGGTTGTAACACACACATACACACATATATATATATATATATACATGTAAGATCATGCGAGAAGCTAACTAATTTGTATGATCCATATTCTTTCTCGTCTTCCTGTAAAAATTGATCGTATATATTCTCGTTTGAACCTGTCCATATATACATACACAGGGTTGGATTCACGTGAGACCAAGGGTTTTTCGTGAGATCCATAAGACCAATTTATGTTCATTGATCAATTTTATAAGCTAATGATCTAATGGTTTAAAGTTTCACGGTAGCAATTTTATGATTATTGAGAAGTCTCATGACAATTTTGTGATTATAAATGTTCGGATTATAGATCTAATCTAAGGATTGAGAATTGGTCTTACGGGTCTCACGAAAAACCATTGGTCTCACATGATCTCAAGTCTACATACACACACACACACACACACACATATATATATATATATATAAATTATTTGCTTTTCCCGATTAAGAATAATGCCACGAAAAAAAATCATCAACTCTTAACCATTCAGCTGATGATGCAGCAGCTATCACATTCTTGGCATGGAAACTTTTGCTTTACCAACATGCAGCAGCCTCAACAGGTATGAATTGTCTTGTCTTATATGACTAGACTCCCGTGAAATCTCAAGTAACAGTGTACATCGATTCCAAGAATAATGTAATCTCTGAATGTGTTTACAAGAAACTATTTTCAAACCTCAAACCAAGTATCAAATTGAGCAACATAGCTACTTATATTCAATAAAGAACATATATACTTGTACCTCTTTTTGAGTAACTTTTGAAAATCATATATTGTTGGTAGTTCTTGAAAAAACTTCCACCATACTCAGTTATTCGATACAAACTCACCCTTGAAAATCACCCATTTATGCAGCGAATAGTTTTCTATTCAAATTCTCAATGGTTGTTTACAACTAAACCCAGCAACAATCAATAACTCTAAAACCACCTAACTACTTGTATTAAAAGTCTTGTCATAATTATATGTCGGTAACTTTTTTATGGCTTAATGATCTTTACACGACTTTTTTCCTTCTCAAAATCGCTGATTAATGATCTCATCCTTTGTTTTTTTTTTATAGAATGGACCAAATGAGAGAAGTATCCAGGAAATATTATTGTTCAAGCAAACATGTTATATTGCGGTTTAACTAATCATGTGAGTTATCATGACAAAACTTATGTGTGTTTCGTATATCACTATTTTCTTGTATGCAATTGGAGCATATAACATTTCTGGACACCTAACTACTATTATTCCTTCTAATCTCTTAAATTTCAACGTGTAATTACTACGTGTGCTTATATGTATAGTATAGATTGTGAGATATATATGATGGTGTTGTGTAAGAGATTCGATATTTTCCAAAAAGTTTGTTATTTTTCTTTTTGAAGTATATAATATTTATATAAGAAAAATGTAACAAATAAACTCACACACATTCCTCACTTTTGGTGAGGTTTGAACCCTTGACTACGATACCGCTAGGCTAAAGGCCCTTTGGTCAGAAAGTTTGTTATTGCGTCAACTTTGATGCCACTAATATATTCATGTTGCTTCAAGAACATAGAAATAATAATATGAAAGTAAACTACTACTAGATAGATCATCAGAGAGGCATAGAAACATATATGATGAGTTTAGTAATTGTATAATATGCACCAAACTTTAACATATTTCATTCATTTAAAAGTGTTTTTTATCCCTTAAATTCTATTTTCTAATTTTAACGTAATAAGCATCAAATCTTCATACAGCAAAGTGTGTATTAATTTTGGTTATTATATATAAACTATGGGTTCGAAAATCCAACTGTCAAAATCTCCGTCCAATCAATTTTATCAACCTTGAATTTATATATCATCATATTTGCAATTAAAATCACAAAAAACCATAAAATCGGCATCGAGAATAACACAATATAGAACAAAAGATGAAGCAAGATCGTTGTTTTGAGTTGTCAATAGGCAACATTGCACATGAGTACATGACTTAATAATATTAGTTTAGTCGTATGCAATAGTTCCTTTTTCTAAAAGACCTTGTTGATTTAAACGTTGCCCTACATGTTTTATTATTAAAAATAACTTGCATGTTTTATATGTTGTGTCTTGAGTAACATTATTTTAGACATATGCGTTAACATTACTTTTAAAAACTTGCCAAAAAAAGAACCATAACTCTTAGCCTTTTAAAATGAGTTAAGTTGTATAAATTTGAGGAGATTATATTATTACAACACCTTAACAATCTCCTTCACAGGAAGACAAAGAAAAGAACTTCAATTTATCTTTTTGCATCTAGCTACATTGCAGCAGGTACACAACTAGTGCTATATCTATAAGCACGTAAAGTAGTTATTGTTGAAATTTAAGATGTACCACTGCATCATGTTTCCACCAATTGGGTTTCTTCTTCAACATGTCATATTGGTTATGATTTCTATGTTTGTTTTGATCTGCATCACAAGTTGAAAGTGGACAACCGACTGTTCTATCAAAAGTCAACGGTGAATACTTTTTTACTCAGCTTGACCATGGTTTCCTGTAATATTTCCATGTCTTTGTGTTTGTGTTATCAAGGATGCTAATTAATGGATGTTTATAATCCAAGTAGGGTTCTACTGGATGGATGCATCAAGCAGGTTACCAAAGATAAAATTTTTTGGGGTAGTAAAATTGCATCATATACAATTTGGGGTTTCGGCCTAGCGGTATCGTAGCCCTTGGCTTCCTAGGAGGTCAAGGGTTCAAACCTCACCAAAGGTGAAGAGGGTGTGCGAGTTTATTTGTTGCATTTGCCGTATATAAATATTATATACTTTAAAAAAAAATCTTATAGGGCTGATTTTGATCTTATCATGTTAATAGTAAAACATGAGAATCTGTTCTTTAATGATACTTTCGTGTGCATAGATCCACTGTTTCTCCTGCTGAGCTTTCTTACTACTACATATTAACTTAATTACTGCACCACGAGGATATGTGGAGTAAAACCAAATCCAGCTGATCCTACAAACATAAGTTTTTCCATGATTAAGAGGAATAATTGCAAATTGTGGTGTCCAATAAAAGTTTGTCAAATGAATATGGTAAGGACCAAGAATCTTACCCGGTAAAAACGAGACAAGGACCAAGAGTCTTACCCGGTAAGTGAGGATGACGACTCTTACCACGGTAAGTGCTTACCGGGTAAATTGTTGCATACGATGTCGTTTTGGTAGACTAAAATTTTACCCAATAAGTAAATAATAGTGTTAAATTTTACCGGTACCGGATAAGTGTTTGATAAACGGCCCCTTAAACTTAGAAAGAGAAATGTAAAATGAAATCTTAAAGTTGGCAAACGGGAATAACTATAGAATGATCCATACAAGGGGAAAAAGAGAGAACATATACTGAACAAAGGAATTCAAACATCATGAATGAGACATCAAGAGTGTATTTCAATTCATCATGTTTAAAGATAAAGGGGTTGTTTGGTTGGTTTTCCATTAATTGTTGTATGGATAAATTTGACTATGTCGATTGATATATATGTCACGACGGTGTTTGTTTAGTAAGACATTTTCATAGATGGAAGGAGGGTGTGTTTTGAATTGAGAGGGGCAAGTTGGAAAAACTTGGTTTTTTGCATAAAGTTCCTCCTAGAAACTTACCAAATAAGCCACTACCAAACAGTCATGTATAGTTGACCGAATAAACTGTGAGTCTCATCAAGCTCATTAAGCTATTAATAAACACGTTCTAAGTCAATTATACCCTCGTAAAAATATTTTGGTCAAGAAACCTCTAACGTCTGATACAGATGAGTTCATGTCTAGAACTTCTTATCTCCTTCATTTAATTGAGTTTTTTTTATGAATACATGATTTGACTTGATTTTGACATAAAACCATGTATATAACATTCTCTTTTGATAAATGTGATCATGTAGTTTAGATTGGTGAAAGAATCTCATCAAAATTGACCGACGGCCTTGCCTCCATTCCTTTATATATAGGTCCGCCACCGGTCTTGTATGACTTTTACAGAGAGAGTGTTTGAACGGTTATCAATCTTATAAAGTATTGTGTGACAATAGTATTTAGTGCAGTTTAAATGTGGAGCTTTTTAGACTTTGTGGTAAATGTTTTATAATATGAAAAATATTAATTTGAGTCCCATATATATGAATATACTCGTAATCAAAATTTTGAAGATTCAATTAAAAAGATGGAAAAAGAATGTAATTAATTTTTAGTTAAGATAATTTAGATTTTAACTCAAACTACCATAATTATTAATTTCTAAATTTATCCTATAATTTGTGGTTGAGATTGGATCTCACTGTTACCACAAACTAATCAGTTCTTCCTTGAATGGGTCACTATATATATATATATATATATATATATATGTATATATGTGTGTGTGTGTGTTGCCTATTTATATGTCATTTCTTCTCTTTCAAACATTTAGGGGCTGTTTGGCGGTTGTTGAATGGTTTAGTGCAGAATGGTTAAGTGGTCAGAATAGTTAAGAGAGCCAGAATGGTTAAGTGCTGAATGAAAAAATGTTGTTTGGTAACTGTTCTCTGAATGACAACAAATTACCATTTTAACCCTCTATATGATTTTGCAAATATAACTACATATTTCATATTAATCCAAACAAACGTAATATTATTACGTCAAAACAGTGTCAACGGTATGCATAACATGCTGTTGAATTCCAAATACCTAAAAGCAACCCAAGAAATTCTTGAAGAAGTGGCGAACGTGGGTGAAGGAGTGCTCAAGAACTCCAACCAGTCAACTAAGAATCTCAGGAAATTCAGATGAAGAAAGCAAAGCTTGTTGACATGCTTGATGAGGTAGCCGATCAAATTGCTGGACTTGTGATCTCTTGGTTTGAACAAGCAGCAGGAATTGGGTCTGCGAAAACTTACACAGCATTAGCTCTTCAACAACAGAGGTCTGCCAGCAGGAGCTTGGGTGAAGAAGGCGGCGGTAAGAAGCCTGATGGAAGCAGGTCGATGCTAAAATTTGTAGATAATCAACTCCGGCAACAGAGGGCTTTGCAGCAATCGGGAATGGAAGGGGGGAAGACGAATGGAAGAGCGACGATGGGGGGATGGGATGTGAAGGAAGAGGGCAAAGTTGGAAAAAATGAAATTTGAATGGTTGAGTGAAGCCCTAGCCACAAAAAATGGTTAAGAGGTTAATGTAACCATTAAGAGGCTTATTTTTTTTGCCAAACCACCCTTACCTCTTACCGATTAAGAGGTTGGCTCTTAATGTCACCATTAAGAGCCAAACAAACAGCCCCTTAGTTTGTAAGTTAGAGGTTGATGGAGGGAAGAAAGAAGATATAATGATAAGCTTACATTTCAAATTAAATATTTTACTTCAATTATAGATGGCACTTATAAGTTGTAATCTCTTTTCAAAACATAAATTAGGGATTTGAACTTTAAAAAGAAAAGTTCTAAATTTAGGAGTCATTTAACAAACACTTATCTGGTAAGGCGTCTATTAGTAAAATTAACACTATCACTTGTTTACTAGATAAGATTTATGTCCATCAAAACGGCATCATATGCAGCAATTTTCCCGGTAAGCGCTAACTGTGGTAAGAGTCATTGTCCTCACTTATCGGATAAGACTTGATTATTGTCTTGACTCTTACCAGGTGAGATTCTTGGTCTTTGCACATCCATCCGGTAATAATTGCCTATCTAAGTAAGCGTTTGATAAACGGTCTCTTAATGAGCCGTAAGACATGACCTATGTATATCATATATATAATTATATATACACATTGATGTTTTCTACTACTATTGTTTTTCATTATTATTACTGAAATAATAATAATAATTAAAATAAAATAAATAAATATCCTGTATGGAAATGTGGATTAATGTTTTGAGAAGAGTGTTTTCATGGATGAAAAAACATGTGTTTTTGAATCGGAAGGTAAAAGGTTTACTCAGAAAAGTTACCCTGGAAATTTACGGAATAAACTATTTTTTATATTTTTAATCCACTACTAAACAGTCATGCTGACCGAATAACCTATTAAACTCGTTAAGTTGCTAAGAAACAAGCCATAACACGGCATAACGTAACTCGGAAACATGTATTTTAATTGTGTAAAATTCAAAATATGATCTCAAAACTCAGCAAAACTTTAATCATCATAATAACCACCGAAATGAACATCAAATGCAAGAAAACTCCAAAAAGAGGATTTAGATTCATACCAAAATCCAATTACTCCTTCATACCTTCATCTTCTTCCGCTTCGCCTTGTATTTCAAGATCCGCAAGCAGCTCTTCCAGTGGCACCGAAGGCGCATCCTCCTCGCCATCAGTCACCGACGCCATTTCCGACGGCTGATATTCCTTATTTCGATACAACGATATATTAAACCTCAACTCCGGATTCTCTTCAAGATCTCTAATAAACTGTTCATAATCCGCGTTCCTTTTTTCTTCGTCCGCTCTACCCCTGGTTTCGCTAGCATCAACCTCCATATTAAGCGATTTAAGCTTCCAAGAACGCGGCTTTCCGCGTTTCTTTTGTCTCTTTTCCTCGTAACTTTTCTTGATCAAGATCACTTCTGGGATCACGAGACCTTTATACGTATCCAGCTCCATATCATTGCTGTTAGCAGCATGCATATCATAACCAAGAGCATAATCACCGGCATTTAGAAGATGTCCCAAATGAGTCCTTACGAAAAACATGGTATCGTTTTTCCCAAAATCAGAAACACGAGCCACCTGGACATCAGCCAAGACATACTTTGAACCACCAACATTGACCTCCGATGAAATGGGATCGACATCCAAGACAACGTATTCCACAAGTTGTTTAGAGGAAAGAAGGGAAGTAAACGACGTCCGCCAGTATTGGTCCGCATCAAGAAAACAGTGGCGGAGTGTAAGTGGATCAAGTAAAGCGATAACGTTGCTGATTTTTGTGCAGATGACGATTGGGCCGAGGTTTCCGAGACTGGCAGCGAGTTTTGGCGGGAGACAAATCAAATCTTCACGACAAATTGGACAGATTTCGACGGAAAATGTGTACTTGTAGTTGTAGCTGTTGCTTTTTGAATCCTGGGACACGAGTTGCTTGTCGCTGCGGCTCTTAATTGGAACAACTTTCTGCACGAATTCCACAAACTTAACTGCATGACTACGGTTGGAAAAAAAGAAATCGATCCCACGATCCATTTGTCTGATTCTGATGGCTCTGACAGCAGCATCATGTTTTAGGATAAGTTGCTCCAAATAAAAGAACGTCCGTCTGTGAGAAACATGTTGCCTTAGCTGCACGGCTGCCACCCACTGATCGGGATTAGCTTGGACTTTAGAACAGGACTCGCACATTTGATCCTGAACAACATACTCAACTAAAAAGGCTTGCTCAAGAACAGCTCCATTGAGAACCTCTTTTTGAACTCTAAGTTTGACTTTAATCCTCTTGGAATGGGGTTCAGTCCAAATGAATTCGGCGTGAATCAACCTAACTTTATTCAGATTCTTTAATCTCTTAACGCAGAAAGTTAAGAGTTCTTTAGATTCTACCTGCGCTTTAAGCCAAGTTCTTGGTGGCTGCAAGTAGCAATCACATTCTGGGCAGTGAATGATGATGACATGCTTCTGTAAACCCTCTGTAATGTCTATTTCAGAACGTAGACATTTAACACACATATTGGCAGCATTCGGGGCCATCAAAATGCCACATTTGCAACATAAAACAGTACCTACGGTTTGGTGTACCGTAAACATTCCCGCTTCTCCAGCCATTGCTGCCAACAGAAGTAAGCAAAACAAACATCACTTAGAAGAGCAAGATTCTAAGACGATAACATGCTAATCAAAAATTCATCAAAACTCCAAAATTTGATCCATCTAGACTACACTTAGGGCTGTTCAGTTCGTTTTCTGTTAAGACCTGTATAGATATAGTATTGATATAGTTGTCTATATATTAACAGATAAGTTGTTCGGTTGTTGTGCTGAATAAACAGTCTGAATGTCAGAAATGACCATTTTACCCCCAACCTATATTAAACACTATTAAAGCATTTGTTTGATAGAAATGTTGAATATTTGACTTTGAATGGTTAAAAAATATCAATTCAAAGTTTTTTTAAATAAATCAATTTACCAAATCCTATCAAACCCAAATTAGAACAATTTCATTCTCAAAAATATCAAGCCCTAATATTTTTTCAAATCTAAAATCTTTAATTGTTGGTGGGATTTTTGATGTTATTGAGGATGAGATTGTTTGTTAAAAAAAGGGTATTTAAGTAAAAAGTTTGGCTGAATGTAGACAAGTGCCCTTTCTCAAGTTGTCCAAATAAGCTCTTGATTTCCAGATTAAGAGCCGAACAATCATTTATGGCTGAGCGAATAAGCTATATGGGCTATACAGCCCAGTTGGTGCAAATCAGGCCCGTCCCTTGGCCTGTTACATCTAAGATATAGAACAGGGTCCCCCAACATTTTGGGGTCCAAATTTTTCACAGGCCAGTCAATGGTATTAGGTCGATTCCAGGCCCTAGCTAGCACTGCGTAACGAAGAACGAGAGGCGTGGCGAGAGCGATACCGGATACCTCGCCTTGATCTCCCCTCTCCTCTCTATCTTATCGAGTATCAATTGTCGATTGAAATCTCCAAAGATGGCTGATGATTCGGTTTCAGATATGCAACGGCAACGTCAACAACAGTTAGATTTTAGAGGATTTTTCTTGTTTTGTATAAGTATAACATGTTCGGTCTATTTGTCGATTACTCATTACTCGATTGCTATTCATCTCTTCTCAAATCTCATAATCTCAACGGCTCAACGATTGGTCGATTACTCGATTGCTATTTGCTAATTTGCTTCCCATCATCACAAAATCTCAATTCTGAAATTGGATATTCGTATCTTTGTTGGTTGGACTCTTGGTCGATTTTAACCTAATTCCTAAAGTGAGGTAAATTCCACTCAGAAATCTTTAACACATGATTCTTGTTATCTTGTATGATTTTTGTGTAAGAAAATTGAAAACTTGTTCATTGTTTAGACTTTAGAATCTCAAGTTTTTTACAGTTCTACTCTAGATCGATTGCTGCTCCCTGGCCTCTGCTACCTTTATCTATTTCATGGTTACTTATGTAGTTGTGTTATAATTTATTAATGAAGCATTCAGCAACATTATTTGTAGCAATACAGTACCACACATTGATGAATAACTAGACAAGCACACAATATAAATGCTTAGAAACACTACGGAAATAGGCCTTAACAAAGAACCAGGAGAACAAAGTATAAACACTGTTATAACATCAGAGTATAGAAACAAATCATTTGCTAAAACAAATGTTCACTTGAATAGCTCCCAATCCAAAATTAGTTAAGAGACAGAGAAAACAGATTTGATGCTAAAACAGATGCTCACTTAATTTCTGCTATATTAGATGAAACTTTGGCTGCCCACTGGTGCTGTGGTGCATAACTCAGATTTGATGCATACAGTACAACCAGCTGATTTTTTGATATATATATATATATATATATATATACACATATAGTATAATAGGGCCTCCAAAAAGATTGGGACGGCCCTGGTGCAAATGCTAAAAATCTGTTCATGTTTATCACCCACAATTGGTTATATCCTTCATTTTCAAAGTGTATTCTCTAAATAACTTGCAGGAAAAACTTATTTTCAACCAAATACCCCAATTAGACTCCAGATGTGACTATTCTCATTCTATATAAATCTGCTCAATCATACCATTCACAATTACACATACTCAATTTTTGCAAATGTTCAATGGTAGACTCTAATCGTAGAGAGGAGAGGAGCACTTTGGAAGAGATTAGATATCAAACACACATATGTGTTTCTTGCTCGCATGCAATATTATAGATCATGCTTCCGAGGTGAACAATTTCATTGTCATACAACAGACTTATTCCTTCAACTAATTCTACAAGATAAGCTCATTTTTACATCCAAATAACTCATTGATACTACTATATGTCCTGAGTAAGCTGATAAAACTTTATCAAAGCAGCAGAATAACCATCATGTCAGTTCCCTAAATAAAGGATCACGATTTATATCTAGTCTCTGTCAAACCTAGAACCATACGAAATGCAAAATCCATATGAAAATTCTAAATTTTAACACCAAACATCTTTCCAAGTTTATAATTGACATGAAAGCTGCAAACCTAACTCCAATTTTACGATGAATCGCAACGACATTTGTAAATTTTGAAAAATCTAAAATCCGTAATAACATTTCACGGTGCAAAATCAAACGAGACCAATTTCAAAGAAAAAATCGAACGGTAGGACTTGTTTCGAAGCAGATAGAGTATGCGTTTGTGTCCCCAATTCGTGAATTCCATAAAAGGCAGGAATCAATGAGCTCGCAGCTAAAAACACGATTTAATACGTAAAAACATATAATTTGAGATCAAAATCAAAACGACAAATTAAAAGAACAAAAAACCGAATTTACGCAGTCATCTAATTGGCAATTAACACAGACCGAGAAATCGCAGTTCGTGTACACAACTACTGACCAAATTATATTGAAAGCATGTGAAATTTGGACCGAGTGAAAGAGATCGTACCAGTAGACTTGCAGGAAGGTGGTTGAAGACGGAGGGAGGAATAAGAAACCCTGATCGATGGTTTTAGGGTTTCAAGGGTCGGTTAAGGGTTTTGTGATTTAACAGGGGACTGCTAATGACATACGGTGATAAATGCAAATTGAATCATAATTAATGCCGGAAAAATCTAAATAATTTCAATCAATTTAGTTTTTGGAATGATTAAATCAGTTTTTGAAATGGTTAAATCTTTTTTGGATAAATTTTTAAAGAAAAAATAAGTTTTTGGATATTTCAAACTTTGTTAAATAATTTTTTGGATTTTTTAAAATTTGTTAGATACATTTTTAAGATCTATAAAACTGATTAATATAGTAAAATAATTAAAAAAAAGGAAAAAAAACAATGAATTTTTATACTTAAATAATTAAGTCTTTAAATATTTTTTGAACCAAAAAAGTA
>NC_037539.1:14684541-14688872 GCF_001531365.2 Cynara cardunculus var. scolymus
ATTACTGATGGAATTTATTTTAATTAAAATTAAAAATATGTTTTATTTTTAATTAAAATAAATTTCATTTGTAATCTTTTTTGTAACACCTCTTAACCATATATTGCATGTAACATATATTTCATACAAAAGAAATATATGATATCATTCCATTCAGGTCCTTTAGTACAAGAATCTATTATGACCAAATACAAGGTCTACAAATTCAAATACATTACTTGTACTAAATAATCAAAACTGTACATCAAAACAGATTTTCAAGCAGAAATGCATATAGGAAAATATTAAATTTTCCCCTTTCCCTTACTGTCCATACCTCCTGCAACACATAGTTAAAATCAACAAACGAGGGTTAGACCGAAAGGTCTAGTAAGATACCCTACTTATGTTATTGCAGGGTGAAAAATCATCAAAATCTTTATGGAAAAACATCCTTTCATATATAACAATTATACGAATCCCATACGTCTAAACCAATCAGGTTTCACATAATGCCACTTTTAAACCTTTTTAAACCAAAATAAGGTTTATAAAGTTTCAGGCCAAACCTGATGTTTTCTCCTCAATAACATCCAAACTATGATTTCCAATAAGAACTGTGATCCTAAATCGTTAAATCACAAAGAAATAAAGATTCCAGAACACGGTAATCTTAAAGGATATAATAGAAAGAGTTATATCATACTACACACACATACAAATGTCACCCTTATAACCAAATGTACACCTCTACTTGATATGTCACATTATCCCTTGGTACACCTCTCCTTGATATGTCACTCTTATCCCATGGTACACATCTCTTTGATATGCCACCCTTATTTCCTCATCAAAATATTTCACAAAATAATTTCAAATAAACCGCAGCCATTGAAATTATTATCAAAACAAAAATCCTTTCTTTCAAAACTTCCTTTTTATGATAATATAACATTTCTTATCAAAATCACAAGACATAACTTCAAATCTGGTCACTTGATTTAGCCGGACTTCATCTCCGATCAACAATCCGGACAACACACAGCATAAGCTTTGTCCGATTTAATACTTAAAATATATTTCAACAACTTTGTCCGGATAACAAGTCCGGACAATACCTCGTTCACTACTTGACCGATTTAAAATAATCCGGCCACCATTTGGTCGTATTCCTACTTCTCAGTTCAAAAAGATAATCATTCTTACCAMTYATAACCCGATCAACAYTTAACCGGTTTAAGGTTAAACCGTTCAACACCTGAGCGATTTAAGACTTAATTGCCCAACACTTGACCGATTTAACACTTAGAATAAATTTCAACTTTGCCCGGATAAAAGTCCAAACAATACATCGTTTAACCTTTGTCTGATTTAAAACAATTCGGACAAGCCTTGTCCGGTTTAATACCCGGATAAAACACTTGAGCAAAAGACTGATTTCTTTCCAAAAATAAACAAGATTCATATAAAACCAGTAATAATTTTATGYAAAAGAGTTTAGAAATTATTCACCTTAACAAACTTTTTGAATCAAATACTTGAAAACAGGTACTTGTAATCCGGTCAATACTTCTCTTTAAATCGCACAACTTTATCAAAAGGCAAGAAGAAGAAATATGAAGGCTAAGCCCTCCTTTTATGCATTTCCAGAACTGGAAAGTCGACTAACAGCCCCTTTTCATAATAACCAATTCATGCACATGCATGCATACTAAAAACCATGCACACATACATACATCCATACACACTATGTATTTTCTAATATGCAAGTGTGTAAAATATTATATATATATATATATATATATATATTTCTACATATATACATATTCTTATACACATAACCATATTATACAATTAATTTTCATATACCAGCATGATCAAACGTATCAATTTATCATGTTATCACGTAATCAAATAATCACATATTAATTACCTCGGGTGATAACTAGGATCCGGTTATCACATTATCCACCCCTCAAAAGAATTCCGTCCCGGAATTCCTTAAATCAAAAAGCCATGAGTACTCTGATCTCATCTTTGATTCCAATTCCCATGTTGCTTCTGGTCCTTTGTGAAACTTCCACTGAATTTTCACCAGACTTATTTCTTTGTTTCTCAACAACCTGATCTTTCGGTCAATAACAGCTTCCGGTGTTTCTACAAAATTCAACTTACTGTCTAATTGAATCTCTAGCAATGGTATAGCTAGATTTGGATCAACCAAACATTTCCGCAGATTCGACACATGAAAAGTGTTATAAATCAGACTCAACTCTTCTAGCAGCTCTAACTGATATGCTACTGGCTCAATTCGCTTACATATTCTGAACGGCCCCACATACCTTGGACTGAGCTTTCCTTTCTTTCCAAATCTGATGACACCCTTCCATGGCGAAACTCTTAACATCACAAAATCACCTATACCAAACTCAATTGGCTTTCAACGATTATCTGCATAACTTTTCTGGCGATCTTGTGCTGTTTTGATTCTTTCACGAATCTGTTCAATCTTTTCAGAAGTTTCTTGGACAATTTCAGGACCTATCAGTTGTTTTTCACCCACTTCATTCCAACATAATGGTGTTCGGCATTTACGTCCATATAACACTTCATATGGTGTCGCTTGGATACTGGAATGGTAACTATTGTTATACGCAAACTCTATTAATGGCAAGTGATCTTCCCACGATCCTTCGAAATCAATGATACAGCTTCTCAACATATCTTCGAGAGTTCTATCACTTTGCCCATCTGTTTGCGGATGATAAGCTGTACTTAACCGAACCCAAAGCTTTCTGTAGTCCTTCCCAGAATTTGGAAGTAAACCGATTATCTCTATCAGAGATAATAGACAATGGAACACCGTGTCTGGTAACAATTTCTTTGATGTAGATCTGCGCAAGCTTTTCTAAAGAGTATTTCTCTCTTATTGGTAGAAAATGCGCATATTTAGATAAACGATCAACAATTATCCAAATCGCGTCATACCCCCTTGGAGTTCGAGGTAATTTCATAACAAAATCCATGGTGATGTGATCCCATTTCCATACAGGTATTTCTAAGGATTGAAGACTTCCGTACGGCTTCTGATATTCAATCTTTACCCGTAAACATGTCAGACAATGTTCCACATACCGAGCTATATCTCTTTTCAATCCTGACCACCAATAAAAAGGTTTTAAATCTCGATACATCTTATTGGTGCCTGGATGGATAGAGTATCAGGATTTATGACTTTCATTTAATATCATATTTCGGATATCTCCAAAATATGGTACCCAAATTCACCCTTGAAAACACATAATTCCTTTGTCATTTGGTTCCAAGGTTGAAATTATCTTACCCAACCTTTCTGATTTGATAAGATCTTCTTTCATAGCTTCCTTTTGACATCTCAGAACTTCTTCATAAATATCAGGGATTAAACTTATTCTCATTGCCACCGTTTTAATAGTCTCGTTCTTTTTTTTTCTACTTAAAGCGTCAGCTACCACGTTGGCCTTTCCTGGGTGGTAAAGGATTTCACAGTCATAATCATTAACAAGTTCGATCCACCGACGCTGTCGCATATTTAAATATTTCTGGCTGAATAAATGTTGTAGACTCTTGTGATCTGTGTAAATCTGACACTTTCTTCCCAGAAGATAATGCCTCCAGATTTTTAGAGCGAATACTACCGCAGCTAACTCCATATCACGATTCGGATACTGCTTCTCATGATCCTTCATTTGTCTTGATGCATAAGAAATCACTTTTCCTCTCTGCATCAAAACGCATCCTAATCCTAACTTTGAAGCATCATTGTATACCACAAAGTCTTCGGATCCATCTGGTAGAGTTAACACCGGCGCACTACAGAGATGATCTTTTAATAGTTGGAAAGCTTCTTGTTGTTCTTTTTCCCACTGGAATTTAACATTCTTCCGAGTCAATTTAGTTAATGGCACGGCTATCTTAGAAAAGTCCTGAATAAACTTACGATAGTAACATGCCAAACCCAAAAAGCTACGGACTTCAAAAGGATTTTTCGGAGCTTCCCATCTTGCAACTGCTCCTATTTTTACTGGATCTACTTGTACTCCGGCTTCTGAAATAACGTGACCCAAGAATTGAACTTCTCTTAACAGAACTCACGCTTGGACAATTTGGCATATAACTTTTCTTTCTTCAATAATTCCAGTATCAAACGAAGATGTTTCGCATGTTCTTCTTCAGTTTTAGAGTATATATGTAACACCTCGGTTACGATTTCACCAAAACATAACATACGAGATATCATTTTCTAAGTAAACCACCAAAAGCTAATTATACTTTAATAAGTATTTCCAAATCCAAAACGAAAGCTTACAATC
>NC_037539.1:14689547-14690737 GCF_001531365.2 Cynara cardunculus var. scolymus
TGTACTCGTGCCTCTCTTCACATTAGGCACTGAGTACGGCCAACAGACAACGAGAACGACTAGAATGTCTCACCGGTTCCTCCTCCTTCATCGGCATGTTGACATTCACCGTTTTCGGGACGGATCACACAAAGTAATCCCCGTACTTCCGATTTCACAAGAAATCAAAGAAACAATATCGACATAATATATGGATATCCAAACCGACCGACATTTTGGAAGAATTCGTAATCGAGAGATCAATACGTACAAAGACAAAAGACCAATAAAAAACCGACTCTAAAGTCATAGAAATCACATACATATAGATGACACATAAATRTACACTTAATACAATAATATTTGAATAGCTATTTAACTCACCTCACGACCGAATGTCAAATACGGTCAAAACGAACGACAAATGTCCAACCTTGCAATCCAACTATAAGATACCCTCCAAAGGACTCAAACAAGCTTAAATTATCCCCTGGAGTTCATATATCAAATTTCGTAAGCATTGGTACAACCAAACACATTTTATCAACTTAATCATGTCATAAGCTAACTTTAATTATATGTTGCAGCTCTGTTTTTAACCTTTAGTTTACCTCACTTAAACTCAAAATCACACTTTGATTTCAACAGATGGATTAAAGTAGAGATGTATATATTTCCAAAGCAGCTGACCTCATATTTTTTTGATTTATTTACGATTTTCTACGATTTTTACAAAACAGTGCTGTAACATGACTTTCAAACTCGAAAAATCATACTTTTATCCAAATAAGTATCCAATTCCATTCCAATCCTAACCAAACTCAGATGTTAACTTCATTTTATCATCATCAAGGTAAAATCAACAAGAAACCATGGTTCATTCATCTATTTMTACMAAWTTCATYAAAATYCATCTTTTGTATAACAAATAGTCAACTTATTCATAGTGAAAACTCACTTATTCTTACCATCTTCTTGCATATCAACCAACTAATGTATATTCATAATCTGAGCATAATATCACAATTTCTACACTTATCTTACATATGCGTTAAGCTTATATCATCCAAATGTCATCATACTTGTTACAACTTCAAAAACAAGAACAAGAATGAGATTACCTTCAAATTGTTGTGTAATCATTCAAAAAAACATGATATTCACCAACATAAAACCATAATCTTACAAAATCATCCACTAATTACAAACAT
>NC_037539.1:14691037-14696483 GCF_001531365.2 Cynara cardunculus var. scolymus
GTCTCGTTAGTAAGGTAATGCATTTCTTTCAATCAATTTGAGACTTTAAGCACCTTATTCCCTTTTAAGTTYTCATTTATAATGAGTATATACATATATCTACATATTTATATATATACATGTTTATATAGTTATATTTATTTAATTACTTTGGTAAGTTCTCTTTTTGTTAGGAGGGGTCTACCTTTGAATCTATAGAGTGGGGGGGGGGGTGTACCTTCAGCCGAAGTACTCTGCCCATACTTTTGGTGGACACTCTTCCCTTTGTAGTCCTTTTCTTTCCATGGAGGTCTTTAACTTTTGTTTTGAACTTTGGGAATAAGGCTAGTCAGGGAAGGAAGGATTTGTGTTTTTGGGGGTTTGGGGGGGGGGGTGTATTCTGGAAGAAGAAAAAGTTAGTCTTTAGAAAAACCTTGGGTTGGGCAAACAGCTGCAAGGCGTGGAAGAAGGAGCTAAGTCTCGATCTCAGTTCGGGAGCTGCTGCCACCGCTGGTTGGATCACCTTAACGTCGGCGGCTCCTGCTCACGTCTCCTCCGGTGGTGTGCCTGTGCGTTCCTCCAACCACAACCCCCTGCACCCTCGACTCCCCCACGTCTCGTTCTGTACCGAACAGCAGGTTGCTGCTGTGTGCCGYGCCAGACAGCAGCCGGTCGCTGCCGTGTCCTTCCCCGCAGCTATGCAGTCTGCATTTCTTCTGTGCTCCTTAARCCTCCAGCAGCAGCTGCGGGCACCATCTGCACGTTTCGGCCACTCTTCAAACCATGCTACAACCGTTCCCTCGTCTTACCTCAAACAGCAACYAGCAGGCAACAGCCTCGCTGTGCTGTTTCTGCTATCTTCAGACCGAGCAGCAACCGCTGCTGGTTTTGCCAAGCAACGACAGCAAACAGCAGCCTGCTGTATGCCTTTTCGTCGCTCCTCAGCCCACCCAAAACAGCAGCAGCAAGTGGTGCATTTTCTGCCTTTTTTCTCGATAAAACAGCAGCAGCAAGTGCTGCATTTTCTGCCTTCTTTCTAGCAAAAACAGCAGCAAAAACATCAACTAAACAGCAGCAAAACAGCAGCAAAACAGCAGCAAAAACAGCAGCAAAAGCAGCAGCAAAACAGCAGCAAAACAGCAGCAAAAACAGCAGAAAAAACAGCATCAAAACAGCAGCAAAACAGCAGCAAAAACAGCAGCAAAAACAGCAGCAAAACAGCAGCAAAAATAGCAGCAAAAACAGCAAGTGTTTGGGCGCGTAGCAAGCCTGAATCGACAGCAGCAAGTGTTTGGGCGCGCAGCAAACTCGAATCGGACAGCAACAAGCTTTAGGCAGCAGGCTGCTGCCGTGTCTTCATCTCAGCAAACAGCTGCAGCAGGCRCTGCCTATTAGTTCAAAGATTTGGGATTTTCTTAAAAYCTGCTATGTGAGTTCAACTTAATTTTACAAATGGAGACCTTATGCTGTAGATATGCACTACTTTAACTGCTGTATGCTTAAACTTTTCACATTTACCTACTTAGAGGGATTGAAGGTTTTGAGTCAACAGATTGATTAAGTAAACCCAGTAARTTGATATTAGGYTGAGATRAATTAAAGGGCTCAGTTACTTGGAAAAATACCCCACGTTGTTGCGTTTATGGTYGTTTAGCTCTAAAACATTCATACCCTTATTTTGGAGTTTTTATTGGCAAGTAGGGGTTATCGCACTTGAGCTAGGATATACCCGGAATCGTCCGGATAAGTGAACACTAAGGTGTTTTTGGCACCGTATTTRAGTACCGTACCGGATTGCATTGAACCAAGAGGTGCATTGTCGTTTTACTTGTTTTGTGTGAGGGATGGTATAAGTTGGAAATAGGCATTGTGATTATTATGTAATTTCCAAATCATCCTCCCACTTCCACTCGGAAATAGGCATTGTGATTATTATGTAATTTCCAAATCATCCTCTCACTTCCACTCGGAAATAGGCATTGTGATTATTATGTAATTTCCGAGATAAAGAGCTTATGATCACRAYCGACTACATGACTGGTTTAGGTTGATGTCGAAGGTTTTATACCGATAAGTGATGCTCTATAACGTTGATYCATGACTTACTTTGTGTTCCGTCATGATTAGCGGTAAATCGGGTCTCCCCCGTCAACTTCGGATGTTTTAGCCCCACCTCGAGACTCTTTTGGAGCATAGTGTACATTTTGTATCGTTCATGGTTACGTTTCGTATATATATATATATATATATATATATATATATATTTGTATGCACATACACTCCTGATGGTTATTTAGTTTGATTATTTTGGTTGGACTCACTAGGCGTAAGCCTAACACTTTTTCTTGATGTGACTTGTTTATCAGGTTCCTTTAGCGACGGGGTTCAAAAGGGTTGAGAGGAGCGTCGGTTCTTAAAAGGCTCTTTTGTAGTATAGCCTTTGTTGCTTTGAGCGCCGTGTTTTTGGTGTTCCGGCATATTTTTGGAGATTGATAGAAAAACACCCGACTCTAATCTGGATTTAGAATAATCTAGATTAATAGGTTATTATTTACCCTCTCAGTTCTGTTTGTAATCGCTATATTTCTACTTTGTTGGGTAAATTTTAATTCAAGTTTTCGAGTCTCGTTAGATATTTTCGATTTAATTGATCTTTTATCTTGGGCGTTACAAGTTGGTATCAGAGCAATAGCTTAAGCGAACTAGGCAAGGAGCTAAGACGCCTAGACTTAAGCTGAGATTGTGAGCATTGATTTGTGAGTTATGGGTAGGAACCCTAACATAGGAGAGTCTTAGAGTCAACGGAGATTCATGATGCATGAACTGCGACGACGAGATTGAGGACCCTTATGTATAACCTATTCGAAATTTCACTTAGCTAATGCTATTTTGAGTATGTTGTTACATAAGCGTGCTCGAACTTACTGTTATTGTAAAGACTTATGAATGCGTTGATCATAGAGATAGCTTATGGTAGTCAGATGCTGGTACGTGAGATTGTTAGAAGTTGCGTATTGGGAGTTGCAGGGAAGGAATTTCGGGTAGATCTCATGCCCATGACTATAGGCGGATTTGATGTCATTATCGGAATATATTGGTTGGTAGAGAACCAAGCGGAAAATTTTATGCTCTAAAAAGCTGATCCGAGTTCCTTTGCCGGATGGGGATGCAGTGATTGCCTGAGTTCCTCAACATCACACTCAATATTATCCAGATACCTAAATAATAGAGGCTTAGTGTGGTGGTGCCACTCTATAGGAACAAAGGTAAAATGCAATGGAAGAATATACTGGGCTTCTTTGGTTACCTGAAATTCGAGAGGTGGCAATTTAAGATTTGCAGCAGCCCCAATCTACAGTCGACACTAACCAAAGGAAACACAAATGTGAGGAATCGGCATTTGTGGTTCACCTTGTTCAATAATCAGAACTTAGGTTACAACCTGAGTACCTACTCAAATTGAACATGACTTATATAGCAAAAGGATAGAAGCTTCAGCTTGTTACACCAGCGAAGTAGGCTGGTAACGGAACTTGATGAGATGCTTATGCATCAATGGTTTAACCTCTGTATGACCATGACATAACCGCCACCAAATTGATTGGAAGAAGAGTAAGCGATGAAGTTGTTCAGGAAGACATTAAGTTGTGGCCTATTGAAATGGTGGCTGGGAGTGGCGACAAGCCAAGGATTGTAGTAAAATACGAGGATGAAAAGAAGGATTTTCTACTGAAGAGATATCTTCCATGATTTGAATGAAAATGAAAGGGGGAAGTTGAGATCAAGATATGCTATGAGATAGATGACAATGGGATCCTGCATGCCTCAGCTAGGGAACTAACTACTAGCAGGAACAAATCGATCAAATAACTGACGGCGGTGGCCTGTCAAAAGCGGAGATTGCCAAGATGATTAAAGATGCCGAACGATATAAGCAAGAGGATGAAGTACACATAAAGAAGGCGATGGCCCATAAAGCTTTAAATGATTAGGCGTATCGGTTGAGAGTCAACTTAAACCGATACAAGATCCGGTTGAGTCTAATTATGGATATGGGGATTAGTGTTAAAAAAATGGAGGCCAGTTTCTATCATCCGTGGGGATGCCCGCTGTTTTCACATAGCATGAGAGGTTAAGTTTCATAGTGTTAAAGACTTGGAGGAGTTAGAATGTGAGATCAATGAGACAATCGAGTGGCCTGATGAAAACCCTGATGCTGATACTGATGAGTTGGAGGAGAAGGAAATGGAGCTTGACAGTATATGTAGACGGACCAAATATAAGTTACCTTGATGCCGTAGGGCTTAAGATGGTGAGGTAGTATGGCACTTACTGCACCGATCAAGATCATCGTTGAAGTAGGTAACTAGTTTTTATGCGTGCTTGGTTTATTAGCATGTTTTTTTTCCTAGTCATGAACAGATTAGAGGTTGAAGGCAAAAGTGAACACACTAAACTTTGTGGTCAATGAACTTTGGTAACAATGATGTTTAAACTTGATTCTTGTTAATCTAATTTGCAGAGTTTGAAGCATGGTTTAGTAGTTTTTATCGACCATTTGTTGTGGTGAGCCTCTTAGTACAAATGTTTCAGCATTAAGCCTGGTGGTTGCAAATTGTCTTGAATTGCCTAAGCTAGTCCAATATATTCTTTTGTGTTTATCTCATAATGCATGATTTTTAGGTGCATGTACGATTACATATCTATTTTAACTTGCACGACACCTTAGAACCTTTTCCGGTATGTTGGCTTGAAGCGGGTGAGAAAAAATTCACCGGTCCTGAAATCGTGCAGGAAACGGCTGAAAAGGGTGTTATAATGTATTCGGAAGCGCTTAAAGGCGGCTCAGAATCGACAAAAGAGTTAGGCGGATAAAAGGAGCCGACCTATAGAATGCCAAGTAGGTGACCGTGTTATGCTAAAGGTGTCCCTTTGGAAGGGCATTATCCGTTTTGGAAAGCGTGGGAAGCTAAATCCCCGTTTCCTTGGACCGTTTAAAGTGCTAGCTAGGGTAGGACTTCAAGCCTACAGATTAGAACTACCCACTGAGATGGCCGGAATCCACAACACATTTCATGTGTGTTACCTACGCAAGTGTATGGCGGAAGAAGAAAGTATGATACCACTTTCGGAAGTTCTTGTGGATAAAGACAACCGATGTATTGAAGAACCAGAAGCCATCTTGGAAAGCAAGATCAAAAGGTTGAGGCACAGGGAGGTTGTCATGGTCAAGGTAAAAAGGAAACATCATCAAGGGTCAAACGTGACGTGGGAAGCAGAAGAGGACTTGAAGAGGCGCTACCCCCACCTTTTCGTGTGAACAAAATTTCGAGGACGAAATTTGATGCAAGGTGGGGAGGATTGTAACACCCGAACTTTTTCTCTTTGTTTCCCGTTCCGTGCGCAACAAGGGTTTCGTCTCGTTAGTAAGGTAATGCATTTCTTTCAATCAATTTGAGACTTTAAG
>NC_037539.1:14696518-14697961 GCF_001531365.2 Cynara cardunculus var. scolymus
ACCTGTTACTACATCCGGTGATGCTTCTGCCTCGTTCTTAGTCATCTGGAAGGATCGTCCCCGCGCCCCTCTTTGCCCTCCTCTATTCACAGTAGGTCTTCCTCGTGTACCCGACACATTACTCCCCATTGTTAACTATGGAGTTCTCAACAAGGGACAATTTGGTCGAATATGATCCGGAGAATTGCAATTAAAACACCTTCTGTTAGCTGGGCAATTTTTAGACAGATGACCTACTTCGCCACACTTATAACATTTCCTTGGGTTCATCTTACATTCACCCTGATGAATTTGTCGGCACTGTGAGCATACTTTCTCACTGATCTTCTGCTCAGATCTGTTATCATATCTAACAGTTTTCGGCCCTCGAAAATATGAAGGTCCCTCCTATTTTCTTTTCTCAACAACTTTTCTTTCTGATTGTCTATTCTTATTTCATTCGGTCACCTCAGCTGCATCTACTGTTAATGGAAAGGTATTGGGGTTCATAGCAATAACAAACTCTCTAATTGAGGGTTTCAAACCCCAGATATACCTCTCTATCTTCCTGAATTCAGTTGAAACATAATGTTCGGCAAAACAAGAGTATTCAATGAATCTTTCAATATACTCCCGAACTATTTCATTTCCTTGTTCTAATTTCAGGAAATCTTCCTCCATTTGTCTCACTGCTGTTTTAGGACAAAATTGATTCTTGAATCTATCCACAAATTCTACCCAAGACAAAGTCTGTAAAATATCTGTTTTGGTAGACGATTCAACTTCCCACCAGAATAAAGCATTTGACTTTAGTACATAACAGCAAATCGAACTTTATCTGTTTCCGAACACCGAATGGTGTTGAACACAGATTTCATTTCCTTAATCCAGCACATAGTTTTACTGGATCTCTTTCCCTAGAAAAGGTTGGTGATTTGCATGCCAAAAACATCTTAATATCCCCTTCCTTATTATGGGTTACTGGAACAGAGGGATGAACTTCCACTCTTTCCGTTTCCACCCTAGCCGTATTCCCATGATAGATGTCAGAGTTTCCCGCAACTTCCCAATTTTCTCTGCCAACATATCTTTGGTTATATATTCTGGGTGTGGCACCGACCTTTCCTGAACATTCCCAGAGTGGGATTCCTCATGTTCATAATGTATTTCGGTCCGACCCCTTCCCTGAGACTGATTTCTTCCTCTACCTCGTCCCCTTGGTCTTCCCCGATCTCTATTTCTGGATATGCTAGTTGGAAGATTAACAGGTGACTTTTCCCTTTCTTCAGACTCTAGACGAGCCGTTCTTTCAGATCTTCTAGTTCGGCTAGACATCTGCAGAATTTAGTGTTAATAATCTTGTATTCAGATTCCCAAATATAATGAAGTATTCAAGTTCAGATGTTTAACTGTAAATCTATAATTACACTGGCGAGATGTAATTAAAATTTACCTTACACACTG
>NC_037539.1:14698386-14700132 GCF_001531365.2 Cynara cardunculus var. scolymus
TATGGAAAAACATCCTTTCATATATAACAATTATATGAATCCCATACCTCTAAACCAATCAGGTTTCACATAATGCCACTTTTAAACATTTTTAAACCAAAATAAGGTTTATAAAGTTTAAGGCCAAACCTGATGTTTTCTCCTCAATAACATCCAAACTATGATTTCCAATAAGAACTGTGATCCTAAATCTTTAAATCACAAAGAAATAAAGATTCCAGAACACGGTAATCTTAAAGAGTTATATCATACTACACACATACAAATGTCACCCTTATAACCAAAGGTACACCTCTCTTTGATATGCCACCCTTATCCCTTGGTACACCTCTCCTTGATATGCCACCCTTATCCCATGATACACCTCTGCTTGATATGCCACTCTTATTTCCTCATCAAAATATTTCACAAAATAATTTCAAATAAACCGCAGCCATTGAAATTATTATCAATGCAAAAATCATTTCTTTCAGAACTTCCTTTTTATGATAATATAACATTTCTTATCAAAATCACAAGGCATAACTTCAAATCCGGTCACTTGATTTAGCCGGACTTCATCTCCGGTCAACAATCCGGACAACACAYRGCAWAAGCTTTGTCCGATTTAATACTTAAAATATATTTCAACAACTTTGTCCGGATAACAAGTCCGGACAATACCTCATTCACTACTTGACCGATTTAAAATAATCTGGCCACCATTTGGTCGTATTCTTACTTCTCAGTTCAAAAAAATAATCATTCTTACCAATCATAACCCGATCAACACTTAACCGGTTTAAGGTTAAACCGTTCAACACCTGAACGATTTAAGACTTAATTGCCCAACAATTGACTGATTTAACACTTAGAATAAATTTCAACTTTGTCCAGATAAAAGTCCGGACAATACATCGTTTAACCTTTGTCCGATTTAAAACAATYCGGACAAGCCTTGTCCGGTTTAATACCCGGATAAAACACTTGAGCAAAAGACTGATTTCTTTTCAAAAATAAACAAGATTCATATAAAACCAGTAATAATTTTATGCAAAAGAGTTTAGAAATTACTCACTTTAACAAGCTTTTTGAATCAAATACTTGAAAACAGGTACTTGCAATCCGGTCAATACTTCTCTTTAAATCGCACAACTTTATCAAAAGGCAAGAAGAAGAAATATGGAGGCTAAGCCCTCCTTTTATACATTTCCAGAACTGGAAAGTCGGCTAACAGCCCCTTTTCATAATAACCAATTCATGCACATGCATGCATACTCAAAACCATGCACACATACATACATCCATACACACTATGTATTTTCTAATATACAAGTGTGTAAGATATTATATATATATATATATATATATATATAGGGGGCCTAATCAAATGAGAACTAATTAGTTTGTGGTAACTGTGAGAACCAATATTAACCACAAATCAATAGATAAATTAGGAAATTTATAATTTTGGCAATTTTGAATTAAAATATTAATGCAAGGATATTTTTGGTATTTTAAAACTTTCCTCCCTCCTCTCTTCTCTCTCCGGCCCCCGTCCGCCGGCCACCGTCCTCCGGCCACCGTCCGCCGGCCACCGTCCGTCGGCCACCGTCATCCGGTGATACTAAAATGGTATCACAATGTATCATATATGTGCTAGAGTATCACATTGATGTCATTTGTGTGGTCGATCGAAGATGTAACACAGTGGTATCACTATGCATCTTATATATGATTAGGTATCACAATGTATCTTTTGTTTAA
>NC_037539.1:14700987-14709165 GCF_001531365.2 Cynara cardunculus var. scolymus
ATATATATATATATATATATAATTTTTTATATGTTATTATTTATGTATATAATCTCTTATAAATGGTTATTTTAAGTTATATTATATATGTACTAGAAGGATACTTGCACAATACAGCGAGATACATCTCGATTTTAAATGATTTAATTATTTTTAAATATGAAAACGTAAATAAGAAACTGTTGATATGGAAGACGTAAATCAATTGTTTTTAAATATAAAACGGTGAAACTAGTGAAATAGTTGCATACAATGAAGAGGACAGATTAATACAATTTCATAATGTGAAACTATTGATCCTCTCTCATTAATTTGATGATAATCCCTTTTACCTTACACGAAGTATTTACGTTTCTGTTTTCAGTTCCAGCGATCATCATTGAGTCGGTTCAGTGATCGCTGAAGAACTTGTAATGTAAATTCTATCAGCGACAGCGATACTTCAAGAAGACAAAAGTCACACCAAAGAACCTTCAACGAAAGTCGAAGACTGAAACTGAAGATTAGAGACTGGAGAGTATGTGATCTGAAGCGGTATTCAGTGATTATAACCTGGTCTATATATGTGTGAATACTGCCCAAGCCTCAGTGAATGCTGAAGAGACCTTCACGTTATTCCAGCATTCAACGATCAAAAGAAGCTTGTTGAGCACAATTGTTTTTTTCTTGTCTTTATACACACAAAGGACAACCCCATACCTTTTCTAAAAGATGGTACGGTACGGAGCCGATTAGTTGACTCTATTACCCACCAACTTTGTGAAAGAATGTCTGCTCATGAATAGGCTTTTATACTATTCACTGTAGCAATGGACAAGCCTTTCTCTTAAGGCTTGACATGCATTCTAACCCTACCACATTGCATTAAATGTGCATTTAATTCAATGGGTATAAATAGATGTATTCTATCTTCATGCAGAGATACTCCTTACCTCTACCTTAACTTACTTACGCTTAAGTAAAGAACACACACATCTAAGAACAAATACGCTCATCTTCAAGATCAAGTTAGAATCTCTTTGTTGTATTCTAAACAGTTCTTTCCCAGATAGAACTTACTTTCCTGTAAGTCTTTAACAGCAAATCCTTTCTTTATTTGCTAAGAATTAGTGTGTAACTTTAGATTATTTAGATAGGTTTTATCTATCTTATCTTTCTGCAAACAATCTTGTAAAATCTGTATTGATCCTTATTTATCGATATATAGTTTTAAATTTGAAAAGTTTCTGTGTTTGTATTCACCCCCCCTCTTCTACAAATTGTTGTACACATCTTGTAGACCCTAACGGGACCAATAAGTGGTATCAGAGCAATGTTTTATCTTCTCTAGTTGTTTAGTTGTTTTCTGCATTATATTATCTCCTTCATTAGATAATCTTATTGCTTTTAAAATGGCTTTGCAAAACACAAACACACACTTTCAAGACAATGGCTCTCTTGTCAAACCTCCCGGATTCATCTGAGACAACTTTAGTCTCTGCAAAAAGATGTCCCTCTTTCTGGAAGGTGTGGATCCTGAAATTCCACATCACATAGAAAATGGACCATATGTACCATTTGCTATTTCTCCGGCTATTCCTGAAACAGCTACAACTACCGCGATTCCTGAACGGTAGATTCCAAAGCTCCCTCATCAATGGAGCGATGAAGACAAGAAGAAAATAGCTATAGACACTCATGCTAGGTCTATAATAGTTATGTCTCTTCCTCATGAGGTTTATCACTTTGTGATGAAACTCAGAACCTCCAAATCCATGTGGGACACTTTATGTGTTCAATATCAAGGAAGATCAACTTAGTAAGACAATATGAAAGCTTTCTCTATGTAAAGACTGAGACATTGTTTGAAGTACATCAACATTTTAATTGTCTTCTTATTGATCTTAGGACTGTAGGCTGGGAATATTGTAATTCTAAAACTTTAACTAAGTTTCTAGAATGTCTTCCTGAATCTTGGGACACTTATTCCATGTGCCTCAAGATGTTCAATGACATGTCCTCTCTCTCTTTCTACTCTTTACGGAATCTTGCTTAATCATGAGCAATCTCGTCAGCTGAAAAGGAATCTGATCAAAGATTCCAGAGAAATTAAGAGCTCTCCGTTAGCTCTGATCTCTGAAGAAGCTTCAGCTGAAACCCCTTCTTCTTCTTCTTTTTCTTCTTCTCTTCCTCGTTGTTATTATAGAGTTAGATTCTACTAACTCTGAGGATGTATCAGAATCTGATCTTGCAGATTTTGATGAATCTTTGGCGTTATTGACTAAATCTTTTAGAAGATTCACCAACAAAAGCAACTTCCGCAGATCTCCCTCGCTGACCTTAAAAGAAAAACCAAAGTCTGATAAGATAGACAAGGCTTCAGCGATCTGCTATAACTGTCATCGTACATGTCACTTTGCAGGTGAATATAGATCCAAGAAGATTACGACGCCATCTTCCAAAACCCCATCCTCTTTTAGGTCCAGGGATGATAAATATCTGAAGCTGAAGGAGAAGTACAAAAAGATGAAGAACCACTAGTGAAAGGCTAAGGGTCTTGTCGCTGAAGAGCACGATTGGGCTGATTCATCTAATGAATCATCATCTGATGAAGAAGATGCGGCCTATCTCTGCTTAATGGCCAAGGATGTCAAAGAAGAAGCTTCAGAGACATCTACTTTAAATGATCCCTCATCCTCTTCTGCTGCTCAAGTATGTATTCTGAAGGAACCCTCTTCTTCTTCTTCTTCTTCTTCTTCTTCTTCTTCTTCTATCCTTTCTACACTAGACACGCTGACAATGGACCTTTACAATGCCCTTAATGGCAAGTCCAAAGCAGAAATGCTTAATCTTCATCTTCAAGAACAGTTGAAGATTTGCCATTCTAAGATCAAGGAGCTGACCAAGATTGAAGAAAACCTCAAGGGTCAGGTCATTGTAAACCAAGCCATCACTGTTGAACGCGAACATGCTATCGTTGAGCGTGAGAGAGCAATCGCTAAACTCAAGGCTGAGAATGCTACCATTGAATGATGGTGCAAAGCCTCTATTTAAGCCTCTAAGATCATTAATGCTCAGATATCGGCCAAGATAAAGACTGGTCTAGGATTTTCCTATGATCAGGAAGAATGTGTCACTGACAGGTCCATGCTCAAGTTTGGTACCTTTGTCTCTTCCATTCTTGACACTTCTTCCTCTCAGTCTTCTTTAACTGAGAGTCATCTTGATGGAACTTCTTCGAGTTCAGGTTGCAAAGACAAGGGTAAATCCATTATCATAACACTTCTTCCCAAGAAGTCTAACAAGTCTAATAGATCTAAATCTAAATCTTCAGCTTGTAAACCTTCTTCTTTAGGGACTAAGAAATATGAACCCTCTCAGAAGTCTAAGTCTCAGCTCAAGGTGAATGCTTCACCTAAGGACTCCAAAGCCTCAAAAGTTCCTCCAAGAACTAATGAGAAGGGAATCCTTGGAGCTGGTCCCTCTTCTAACTTCCTGGCCCTAAAGCTACCTTCAGCTATAGGAAGTGTAAACATTGTGGTGAAAATACAAATATTGTTAGTAAGTGTCCTTCTGCTGCCAAGGTTGGTCCACCGGCTAAGGGAAAGAAAGTAGCTAAGGCTGAGAAATCAACCAAAGCGAAATCCTCCACTAAGCCTTCAAAAGCAACGAAAGTGAAGAAAACCAGTAAAGCCTCCTCTTCAGGCTCAGTGAAGACAACAAATGCTGCTAAGCCTTCAGCATCAAATGTTGTAGTTCCAACCACTGGAGCCTCTTTATCAGGCTCAGTGAAGACATCCACTGACCCTATCTCACTAGCATCAGAGGTTGTTCCCCTTTCCACTAAAACCTCTCCAGGTTTAGTGAAGCCGTCTACTGACGCTGGTTCTTCAACATCAGTGGATGAAGCCTCTAACAGTGTTGGACCCAAATAGATGGGTACCAAAACAGTTTTAAACTGTTCCCTTGTATAGGATGTCAAAGGCATATGGTATCTAGATAGTGGATGCTCAAGGCATATGAGTGGAGACAAAACCCTGCTTATCAACTACAAGGAAGAAAGAGGACCTTACGTGGCATTCGGAGGAAATGGAAAAAGATATACCAAAGGTTTTGGTATATTAACCAATGGTGCAACCACGTTCAAACGAGTTTCATATGTTGAAGGACTGAAGCACAACCTTCGCAGCATCAGTCAGCTGTGTGACAAAGACTACACGGTGAAATTCTCCAAGAATTCATGCTATGTCTATGATAAAGATGATAAGGTTTCCTTGACCGGTTCTCGCCTAAAGAATGTCTATATCATCAATATGGATTCTTCTATCACTGAGAACAACTGTTTCTTCTCTAAAGCCTCGTTAGACATCAACTGGCTGTGGCACAAACGACTTTCTCATCTTAACTTCAAGACACTCAGAGAGTTGTCTAGAAATGATCTTGTCACTGGTCTTCCTCAACACTTCTATGCAAAGGAATCTCTTTGCTCAGCGTGTGAGAAAGGAAAACAAACAAGAGCTACCTTTAAATTAAACAAAATCTCTTCAGTGACTGCGCCTCTTCAGCTACTGCACATGGATCTCTTTAGTCCAGTCAACGTGCAATCTATCGCTGGAAAGAAGTATACACTCGTCATTGTTGATGAGTATTTCATGTACATATGTGCCTTCTTTATCAGATCCAAAAGTAAAGCACCTGAAGACATCATATCGTTCATCAAGAAAATAGAAGTACTTAATAGCATTAAAGTACGATCTATTAGAAGTGACCATGATACTGAATTCAAAAACAGTACTATAGATAACTTCTATGAGGACAAGGGAATTTCTCACAACTTTTCTTCAGTGAGAACTCCTCAACAAAATGGGGTCGCTGAAAGGAGAAATCGAACAATCATAGAGGCTGCTCAGTCAATGCTCAGTGAGTCCTATCTCCCTACTTATTTATGGGGTGAAGCTGTCAACACCGCTTGTTTCACTCAAAATCGGTCGCTGATCGTCAAGAGGTTCAAGAAGACAACTTATGAACTTTTCCATGGAAAAAACCCTTCTATTAGTTTTATACACATCTTTGGTTGCACATGTTATATTCTCAACAACCGTGATCAACTAGGAAAGTTTGATCCCAAAGCTGATGAAGGAATCTTTCTTAGATATTCTTGAGTATCCAAAGCCTTCAGAGTATTCAACAAACGAATGCAGGCGATAGAAGAAACTATCCATGTCACTTCTGATGAATCTCAGTCAGCTAATTCAAAACTCATCTTGAATGATGATGATGAATTAGAAAACTGGATGTTCTCTCACTATGGACAACCTGAAGCTTCCTTTAGCATTCCTCTCAACACTGATGCCCCTGAAGCTGAAGACAATCCATTAATCATTCCAGTTACAGCTAGTCACACTAACGTATCTTCTTCAGAGATCGCTGTTGTGCCCATTAGCTGTGTTCCTCCTTCTACTTCAAACACTGATCAATCAGTGAAGGAAATGTTTTCAGCATCTGAACCTATTTCAGTCGCTGAATCTGGGGCTCCTTTAGCAATTGTACCAATCGCTGAAGACACTGCAGCTGAAACCTCATCCTATGTTTTTTAAGTTATCTACTTAGATGATAATCCTCTACCAGCTCAGCGATGGACTAAAGACCATCCAATTCATCAAATTCTTGGTGATCCAGATGCAGGTATTCAGACTCGTCGGGGTCTAGGTAATATCTGTCTCTTTGTCAACTTTCTTTCTCTAGTTGAACCCAAGAAAATCAATGATGCTATCTCAAACCCTAGTTGGGTCATTACCATGCAAGAGGAGCTCATTGAGTTTGATATAAACAAAGTCTGGTACCTTGTCCCACGTCCTTATAACAAAACAGTGATAGGCACCAAGTGGGTCTATCGCAACAAGTTGGATGAAGAAGGTGTGGTAACCCGTAACAAGGCTCGACTTGTTGCTCAAGGTTATAGATAAGAAAAAGGAATCGACTATGACGAAACCTTCGCACCAGTGGCTAGTTTCGAAGCAATTCGACTCTTTCTAGCCTTTGTTGCCCATAGAGACTTTAAAGTCTACCAAATGGATGTAAAGAGCGCTTTCCTTAATGGAAAACTTCAAGAGGAAGTTTATGTTGAACAACCTCCAAGATTTCTTGACCCTAAGTATCCAAATCATGTCTATCGTTTGGATAAAGCTCTTTATGGGTTAAAACAGGTTCCTCGTGCCTAGTATGATACCCTTTCCTCGTTTCTCATCTCTGAGAAATTTTTTCTTGTAAAGATTGACCAGACCTTATTTCTTAGGAAAGTTAAATGTCATATCATTCTAGTCCAAATTTATGTCGATGATATTATATTTGGTTCCACTAATCCCTCTTTGTGTTTTCGATTCGCTGATGGCATGAAGAAAGAATACCATATGAGCATGATAGGATAACTAACCTTCTTTTTAGGTCTCCAGATCAAACAGTCAGATAAAGGTATCTTTATCAATCAAAGTAAGTATTTCATGACATGCTGAAGAAGTTTGATCTATCCAATCGTTCATCTATGAAGCCTCCAATGGCTCCTCTATTCTCTCTTAACAAGGTTCTGAATGGAAAGTCTGTAAACGGAACCGTTTATAGAGGAATGATCGGCTCCCTATTGTATCTTACAGCTAGTCGACCAGATATCATGTATTTTACTTGCTTATGTGCACGATATCAATCTGAACCTAGAGGAATCCCATCTGATAGTTGTAAAACACTTCTTCAGATAACTGAAGTGAACTCCTAACTTGGGTCTCTGGTACCCTAAGAGTTCAAATTTTTGACCTAATAGGTTATTCGGATAGTGATTTTGCAGGTTGCAAGATCGATAGGATAAGCACCATTAGAGGCTGTCAGCTTCTAGGTGGAAAGTTGGTGAACTAGACAAGTAATAAGCAAAATTCAGTGTCCACATCAACCGCTGAATCTGAATATGTAGCCACTGGTCGTTGCTGTGCCCAAATTCTTTAGATGAAAAACCAGCTGATGGACTACGATCTTCAGTTCTCAAAGGTTCCTATCTATTGTGATAGTGCCAGTGCTATTGCAATTGCAAACAACCCTGTACTTCACTCCAAGACCAAACATATAGAGATCCGATATCATTTTATCAGAGATCATGTTATGAATGGTGACATTGAACTTCACTTCGTTCCAACTGATTATCAGCTCGCTGACCTTTTCACCAAACATCTTGATGAGACAAGATTTAACATCTTGATCAGTGAACTGGGGATGCTAAACGCTAAAGAATAATTTTCTTCACCTATAACATCAATCAGTAAGTGAAATGATTCAGTGTTCGCTCTATCTTTGTCACTGAACTCTTGAGCAAATGGATCTACACTATCTAAGGTATGTTTACTTATTCCTTTTCTTCGAAACTTAAAACTATCACTGAAGCTTTCTTTCTTCAGTGATCAAATCGTTTTAAAAGTTTGTTTCAATGATTCTTGTATTTGCTAAATATTTTTATAAGTATATCTCTCTTATACTTATGTTTTCTTAAAAATCAAAATGTCACTGAACCTTTCCTTTTCAGTGATTCAAATGTTTTTAAATGTCAGTTTCAGTGATTCTCTTATCATTGACGCTGAAGTCCTTTTTGAAAATATTCTAAGTTATTTTTAGTTCTTAACACTATCACTGAAGTTTTTCATTCTTCAGTGATCAAAATATTTTTAAATGGTCTATTCAGTGATTCTTCTAACACTAAATGAGACTCTTCGTTTTTCTTAAAAACCTTTTCGTTTTAAAAATAAATAGTTAATGAACCGTCTTTATGACGACATTCTCTGTTTACAATATGCAACGCTTTGTGACGCGCAAAAAGGTCTGTCATATGCGACCTCATTTAATGTCATCTAATCACGGATGAGAACGTGCCATATTTTTCATCATGGCCTTTTCCTCAACCGTCGTATTTTTCTCTCCCCTATCTTGTTTCTCTCTCCTCCTACCTATAAATATGAGATATCTTCCACATATTTTTCTTTAAACTTTCAAAAATTCTTGACGAACCTTTGTCTTTTTGCAAGAAAGAACTCAAGCAACTAAGAACTCTCACTTTCGACCTACTTCTTTATAACACCCTAAAAAAATATGGGATAGGAGAATAATTGATTCGAAAGTTATAGCGGAACTAATAGTTAAAGAGGATTCACCCAACAAAGGGGA